>NW_024884253.1:68304847-68625702 GCF_019232065.1 Centrocercus urophasianus
AAAAAAAAAAAAAAAAAAAAAAAAAAAAAAAAAAAAAAACTCAACAGATGGGAAGTATTCCTGTACAAAAAATAGAAATGGAGGAAGTGCCAGACCCTTGGAGTGCTGGGTCACTCCTCCGCATAGCACTCAGGAGCACCTGAAGCACTTTGGGCCACTTATCTCTATCAAATGTCTCCAATGGTCACTGAACATAGTGTGCAACTAGGAACAAAACAGTTAAAAAAAAAAAAAGACAGTGAAAACAAGCAGAAAAATAAACAGAAAATAGCATAGAAAAGAGGAAGAACTAAAATGTGAATGCCTCTGGGAGGAAGGAGGACTTGAAGGCAGGCAGCCCAGGTCTCTGGGTCTGCAGGCAGCAGCTGCCCATGCAAATTGCACAGAGGGTGCTCTCAGTTTTTAGTTCTGAACATATACTGGTTGTCAGTTCACTGCAAACCTGTTCTACAGCTGTGAACAACTTTGTCTGTATATACAGGGAGTACCTAAAAGGGTGAAAATGAAGTAACTTCTGCCTGACTTCAGGAGGAACATATACTGCAGCGTTGGCAGTGAAAACAAACAGTTAAAGCAGAAGTTTGTGCCGGGGTCCTGGAAACTGTCATCATCTAAGATGTCATCATCTAACACAAGAGGATATACAGCTGTCACCTGTGCTGTAGGGTTCAGTCCATGTGAAGATGAAAATGTCATGTCCACAGGAATCCATCCTACAAGAAAAACACCACTTCCAAAATCCAGAAAAAGGTGAGCAAAAGTGGCTGTTTTTGCTCGAGAAGATCTTAGTGACAGAGGCAGTTACGACATTTAAAGCCACAGCCCACTGATGCCAGAGCAGCAGCTTTGCAGTTCCCAAGAGACTGCTGCACAGATTAGACATCAGCCACAAAGCTATCCAGAAGTGGAAGGACTTGAGTTTAATGGGATGACAATTCTTTTATTCTAATCTTCTACACTTGGATTTGCACCTGAGCAAAAAAAGAGAATGCTCTGTCAGGAGCCAGTTGGAATAGGTAACTGGGTTTTGGGGATGCTCCTGGTCTGAATGCAGGGCTTTGAAAGATCGAATTCAAGAAAACAACCCTCAGTTTCCACTCAGCAAGAGCACAGGGTAAGGATACAGAGAGTGAGCTGAACATGCCAAAAAGTAAGGAGATCTCCAAGTGTGCCCTTGGAAGCAGTGCTGCCCAAAGACAGGTATGGAGTAAGGACATGTAAATTGAAGACTAATGGGGACACGGGCCCTTCAGCATTTACCACCTTATGCTCCAAACTGCACGTGATAGAATTCCAGGTGGTGTACAAATGTGAAGAGGATTTTCCTGGACCTTTTCCTGCAGTGAATTCCCCAAGCAGGTTTTTAAACCCAGATTCATTGAAATGCAAACCGCACTGTTTACAATCACGTATTGAGAAAGCACAAAGGTTCTGGGGCTGCAACCCAGAAAGGGACAGCAAAGAATGGAGATCTACTGGAGGGTCTACATTATGTAGAAGGCAGTAAGCATACAATCAAGTGTTTCTTCAAGTACCTGTAAGATTTCAATTATGATTAGCATTGTAAATATTTGCCCAATTAGTTCTCCATCTTTTTAGCTGGCTTTTTTTTTTTTTTTTAAAAAAAAAAAAAAGAAGTTTCCTGTACTAATTAAGCTCAAAATATTGGCTGCATGGCTGGTTTTCAACTCCTTCCTTCCTTTCTTCCATGCTGCCTTTCTAAAGAGACCTTCACCAAGCAGCCTCACAGGATCTTCACTTTATAAGACTGGTAATTAGCTGAAGCTTTGCTGAGCATGTGGAAATCTTCTGAGTAAAGTCATTATAATAGAGTTTAATGTTTCAGCCTATTGCTTTCATTTGCAAGATTATTGGCTTGATAAAAGAAACAGATTTTGACAATGCAATGGCTGTAGATACTTGAGAAATTGTGTCTGAACTCTTTTTTTTTTTTTTTTTTTTTTTTTTTTTAGTTAAGCATATAGTACAGTCCCTTATTTAAGGAGCACTGTGGCATTTCAGATGGGAAGTCCAGGCAGATGGTGAAAAGCAGGAATCGCTCAGTTTACACAATAGAGCACACTATCACCATTTGCATCATTACCAATTTTTGTGAGTTCAAATTTGTCTTGGTTTATAGAGAGGAAAAAAAGAAATACTCTTCTCTGCTCTTCCTGGTGGTGTTTGAGAGAAGCTGTGGTGCCCCATCCCTGGAGGCACTCAAGACCAGGCTGCACAGAGCCCTGGTCAGGCTGGCTATCACAGTGGGTGGCAGCCTTGCCCACAGCACAGAATGGGGCTGGGTGGGCTTTGAGGTCCCTTCCAACCCCAACCATTCTGTGATTCTATTATTGTATGAGACGATAGTTATAAATTTAAAGAAGAAATTCAGTGTTATTAATGAAAGCACAAATTTCACAGTGTATTCAGCTTCCTCCTATGGGAAGTGCAGTTTCAGAAAGGTAATCCATTCCAGGCAAGTCAGGCATCTGCCAGTGCAGCTGTCTGCATAAGCAATTTAAAGCAGAATACTTTGATAAAGTAGGTAATAAGCTGCTGCTGGAATAGGCATGGTAACAAAGAAAAAAAGTGAGTATGTTTGCAATAAGAGCCAGTTGATGGGAAAGGCAAACAAGTGGTGAATGAGTTAGAACCCCTGGCAGGGGCATACCAGGTGTTAATGTGCTACAGGGACTGAAGTGTCTTTTAAACCAAAAAAGGTGTGAAAGTCGGGCCAGGATAGGGATGGCTGTCTGCTTAACTTCCACCATAACCATCTGATGATGTGAGAAGATGAAACATCAATTTGGATTCAGTACTGAAATGTGAATTAAAAATTAATATGTTTTAATTTCCGTTAACGATATCTGAGGGTATAAATAAGAGTCTGTACACAAGACTTACTCACTTATCTTGATAAGAGTGTAAATGGTGGGAGCCAAAGACAATTTATCAGCACATTTTCTAAAGCCTGTGAATTTCAGATAGGAATTTATTCCAGACATGAAAATCTTAGAGTCCTTATAGCTAAATGAAATAGCTGCGTCCATCAGTAGATTAGTCAAATATTTTTCTGCAAATAATTTTATGACAATTGTAGCTTTTTTCTGCTAGCAAATTATTTACCAACAGGCTATGAATTTTGAATTTGTTCCAAAACCAATATCAACACATTTCTTGCATATAATTTCTGTCAGCTTGCCACGATGAGTGTTCACTGTTTATTTGTGCCATATGAATATTCATTCAAACTTGCAGTGATGTTTTTCTCTACTGATTCAGCAACAATCATATACACAACTAATTCAAACAGCTGTAATTTTTAAATCCTTGATCTGAAGCCCACCAGGAGCACTACAGCACTGTGAATCAGCTGTCTTTTTATCCAGACATTCTCAGAAGTGTTTGTGTTAGTACAATTGATGTTTTGTTCTTGATGAAGCCCCATGAAACCATCATCCTCAACTTTTCTCCTCAGTGCTACAGCACTAAATTCAGACACAGCTTTGTGTAACTGCTGAAGTTTGAGCAATTGATGTCAGTTTAGCATAGACTGGATCTATTACATTCCATTTATATGCAGAACAGATGAAATACAGTATCATAAGGATAATGGGTTGATTATGTGCTGATATTTTAATTGCCCAATTTCCTGATTAGAAAACGTTAATGCATTTCCAAATCAAAACAGATATCAAACTTTTCCATTTTCTGTTGCCTCCTATCCTTACTACATTTGTGTACTTCATTTTGTATTTTAAAGCAAAGAAAGAAAGAAGTACACTTGTGTAATACTTTCTGATACTATGTCTTTTTTTAATATCACCCAAGCTCACAGAGAAGTCATAAGGCAATGGTGAAGCTTTCCTTGTGATTTTAAGTTGATAATCACATGCATGTAGTCTCACAATAGCCTTTTCAAGAATACTTTCTATCATTACAAACTGTTGATAAATTGATCCACAGATATTGTAAAAGGGTTGTGAGCTTCAAGCATCTCTTTGATACAATTTTCAGTGTCTTGTGAGTGTCTCTGCAGTGATTCATTTCAAAGTTACTTTCCAGTTCCCAGGATTATTTGAGTGGAATAAAACCTGGGAACAGGATGAACACAAAGGAATGGATGGGGCTTTGAGCAACCTGGTCTAAAGGGAGGTGTCCCTGCCTATAGCAGGGCATTGGAGCTAGATGATCGTAAAAGGTCCCTTCCAACCCAAACCACTCTGTGAATCTATGACTGGTAAAACTTATCTAGGATTATATTCAGCATTGGTACGCAACTGGAATGAAGAGTTTCTCTTTTCAAAATTTGTGTGATAAGGTATATAAAAAACACATTTTTAAAGCAAAGCAAATACATTGCAATTATTGTTTATGTACCTTTAGTCCACCTTATTGGCCCTTTGTTTAAGGGAAAAATCATGAGTCCCAGTCAGGTTCATTGCTATACTCTGCAGATAAAAGGAAACAGTAAGCATGGCTAACAGTAAGCATATCTGAGTAAAACCTGCCTGAACCTACAGCCTCCTACTTCCCTACTGACAAGAATAAGGAGCAAGCTCAATAACAGGAACACAACTGTCCTTCCTGAGCTTGTGTGCTGAGCAGCTCCTGCCATTGAAGTACTCATTCCATCTGTTGGAAGCGTTCCGAGAAGATTCAGTAGCATAGCATACCTCAGTTCTGTCATGTGATTGTACCAACAGATGCAGCAAGCTAACAACCAGCTCACACGGTCCTTTCAATTAACAACTGCACTGATTGTTTCTTGGCAGCTTTTTTTTTTTTTTTCTTCTATAAATAGTAATTACACAGTAGTTAATCTTCAAAGTAGATTTTTCTAACCTCTTGGAACACCTATTTCTGTGCAGGTGATGTGAGACCTCTACGAAGTGCTAGAAAAAAGCAAAACAAGCTACAGAATAAAAGACAGGCTTCTGTCTTCTTGCAATTATACCAGAATGTCCAGAACTTCTTGAACTTCATAACTGATAATTTCGTAGGGCTTCATCAAAACCCTGTGAACAGCTTTAAGCTCAGGCTCAGACCTACAACTGATAATTTCTCTGATCTGAATGTGATATCTTGCAAAAAAACCAGGATTTTAAAATTATGGAGTATAAACGAGCAAGATATAATTAGGCTGCCTACATTGCCATGCAAAGATATTTCCCAGGGTCAGGCTTCCCAACTCTACATATGGCTCCCAACAGACATTGCTCAAAAACTCACTGTGGACATCCCCTGCTGCTTCTGTACAAGGTTCTCATTTTGGAAAGGAAACAGGATGTAGTAGTGTCTTCCTGCTATGAAGCAGGAGAGGAGTATACCACAGGGTTGGTGGGTTAGTCCACGTGGTGTGACAGTCATTTTTCATTTGGGGAATCAATCCTTGCAAGCTCTGTGGTGCAAACCTCTGTCTGTGGCATTATTGTGACTCTGTAGCTAACACACATAGATATTCCAACTGGATTAGGTCATTAACTATATCAGAATCAATATGAACCATCTGCTTAAATAAATACCAGATATGCACACAAACTATGAACATACATTTTCATTAACACGTAATATATATTATTATTTAATAGTGCTCAAATGCTTTAAAAAGGACAGCACAGTTTTATTTTCATTTTGCCTCTGAAATTCAGCTAAAACATTGTGCCTTTCAATGTTTTGGTTTTAAATAGCCAAAGCATTTGAAAACTACTACACTGCAATGTTAAGAGTTATTTTACCTTTTAATTAATAAAATGAAATGAATAATTTTGCTGATTATTATTATGCTGTAAATAGATATCAAGATATATGATTTAAAAAAAGGCAAATAAGATTTGATAGAGCAGATCCTGTTCCCAGAGGGACAGAAACCAGAACCTAGAAAAGGAAACAAAGCTATACTGCTTCATGTTGCTCATATAATCAAGTTTAGGACTGACTTCAAGAGATCAGTTCAAAAGGTAAAGCTCTAATAATGGAAAATAAAGTCAGCATTCCAGATTTTTTAATTTATATTCTAACCAAAATCACTAGGCTCAAGTCTTTAATCTCTTATGAAACTTAGGAGAATGAGGAAGGAGAAGGTGTTGCCACAGTCAGGAGTAAAGTACAGTTAACCTTTCCACCTTCAAACTGGGCCACTAGGGTGAATCATTTTCTCTCCTGCAAGTTCCTAAACAGCTTCAATTCACACGGCTGCCAAGGCTTTCAACTTCTTCCAAACAAAAGCAACAACCATACATGCCCTTGTTTCCTGGATCTGTAACTTCTCCACAAGTGTTTCCATAATAGGAGGCTCTTTTGACCTGCCGAGGCTATCCCTCTTAATAATAAGACCACTGTTCAGACCTCCACAAACCACGTCACCTGTAGAGCAGCCTCAGTACAACACCTCTCCTCACTGATCAAAACAAGAAGTGAAGGCTCTGTCAGGTTGGCTTCTCCCGGCAATTTAAAACCAGTGACAGTTGCTAGACCCAGAAGGAAGACATTTCCCTTAAAAAATGAAGTCTTAGTAGTACATGTAAGCTTCCTTCCAAGAGAAAGGAAAAAAAACGTGATAACGGGCATGATCTACAATGTAGTGCTTGCATATTATAATTGTATATTTCATGGGAAAATACACCCTTTACCATACAAATAATTTTTTGACTGAGTTACTGATCTCTGACAGAGAGCTCTGCCTAGAGCTAAGTAAATAGTTATTTCTTCAACATACAGAAAACAGGAATCTCCCAAGCTGGTTAATGCTCAAATAATGATTAGTTTGAGACAAAGTTTTTTTCCTGAGCTTAATACTGAAAAATCCCAGTCTCAGGCCAAGTTCAAGATCTCAGACAAGAACTACCCACACCAAGAGGATGTTACCTGTTGCTTCTATAATACACTTTGTATGTCAGAAAAAGTACCGCTTGGTTAGCCTGAAAGCCATAAGAATCAAAGGAGAAAGTTGGTTTACTGAACTGTGTCTAACATTATAATTAAGATAACATACAAGCAACAGAGGAAAACACCACCATGTTAAAATACACTCAACTAAGTTGAGTCCGGACCAGGTTTCCACAGTTCTTTCATTTTCTACTTATGTGCCTTACCAAGTAGGACAACATTACTGTAACACAATGGAAAGCACAGCAATAACAGCAGAGTAGAGGAAGGTCCCAGGCTGCAGCAAGTGAGGACTTGCTCAAATACAACAGTCACAAGCACAGAAAGAAGCTGCTTACCTTCAGAAAATCTCAAACACACAAGGATCACCAACAAGACACCCTTGCTTCCACTGCCAACCCTTAAATGATGTCTGGGGAGGGGTTAATCCTGGCTCCACTCTTTTCAGTCACTCAGGCACATTGTATGCAGCTGAGCTCCTCTGGGTTGGCCCTGCCTTCCCACCAGGGGCTCAATCGCTGGTTCAAGCCCTGACTTAGCATTTCCACTACAGTTATGAAATGGGAATGTCATGCAAAAATCTTTGAGGCTAAATATGGTGTCTATCATTTGGGTTCTTGGGAGTGAATGCAATCACCTTTGGAGCAAATAAATAAATAAATACATACATACATATACGTACATACATACATAAATACTGTTTTGACAGGAATCTCCATTGATTTATCTGGAAATGATGGAGGAAAGGAAACTGGTACATGCTCACCCTCAGAGGACAGTCATATTTTGCAACGTAAATACTGAGTCAGAAGTTAAGGCTCTGATCCTGGAAATGGTTTGCAGCCCCTGGTACCTTCATGCCTATGATGGATCCCACAGAGCTGTGGGTCTCTTCATGTAAGCTGTAGTACTTACATGCAGAAATGCCTTCAGGATCAGGCCCTGATGATCAGTGGTAGTCTCAGGAAAAGTATCCATAATTCTAGTTTCTCAGATGTAGACAAGCTTTTTTTGTTCTTCTTTTTAAGAATGCATCTTATTTCATTTCCTCCTCACTGACCCTGAAAGCTGTTTCATTTTCATATTATGTCAGATCTGCATATCTTCTTGGAAAAACCTAAGTGTTTTCAAACTGGGAGGGCTCAGAGACTCTGTTTGCTGGTTAAAACTGGAAAATGTCAACCTTGATTGTAGTCATTTAAAAATTAAGTTCTTATACACTTCTGTTGTTGTTGTTGTTGTTAAAATATTCTAGTATGCCTCCAAAATCTCCTAAAAGTGAAATTAACACCTGGTGCTGGAACTCCATGCCAACTTTTATCCTCACAGCAATGCATATTTTAGCCTGAATTTCACCTCAAAAGGAAATGGCAGAGGGGACAGCAGTGATTCAAGACCTGTCAGGTTATGCTTACCTGTCAAGTTTCTTTCTATCATCTGCCTACTAATTAAGGTAACCTTGTCACAGAATTCAATTAACACTCAAGTGATATGACAGAGCGTTAGATGTCTGGTTAGAGGTTAGTCCATTTCTCACTTCTTGGCTGCAAGTGACTGCTGCATACACGCTTTCTTCCGCCCCACTGAAATTATTTTCTATTGCAACCCTGAGACAATTCAAACTTGATTAATCCTTCCTCTAGTCTTTGGAGAGCCTTTTTTTTCTGCTTTCTTCTTGAATTTTATGCTCAGTAGCCAGACAGAACAAGAATTGCACAGTAGGAGCTGCTCAAGTAGCAAAAACACAGGAAAGTGAGTCCTGTGGATATGGTATCTAGTTTCTTCACCTTTAACAGATATACTGTGCATCCATCAGCAGTTTGGTTGAAGACATATTCCATGAAAAAAAGGTGATTTTTAGTGAATTTTGTCAAAAAGAATCCACTTTTGCAAGTGAGATCTTCTGAAAAAAATCTGATCCTGAACATTTGAAATTTTGAAGCACTGAGCATTTTACAATTTTTTTTTTTTTTTTTAATGATTAGTAAGCTTACTTCCATGCTTTGCTGTAACTTGATTTTTCATTTATATAGCAGCATGTTTCTTCTTAGAGATGTTTGGAGCAAAGGAAGCATTGCTATCTAGAATGTTCAGAAGGTAAGTGACTGATGGTTTGGATGGCTTCACAGAAGATAAAGCCTCTCATCTGAGCACGTGTAATTCCAAAGGGAATTAATAAGGTTCGGTGTGTAATTCTACTTCTAAGCCACTTCAGAAAAACCAGACAAATCCACTGAATGGCTGAGAATATATCCTAGTGCGCACATGTAATGTCCATTTTCCAGCTGATTTTAACAGCATCTGAGTTGTGTTCAACACAATTAAGGCAAATGGGATATCCTGGGAATTACAGTAAGACTTTTGGAAACAGTGCAAAAAGAACTTGGTACTACTACTAGAGATAAACTGTATGATGAAGTTGTCTTGTTTGTGAAAAACTTTAGTAAAATAATCTGTTAGGTTGGAAAGACAGTACAATTGCTTGAACAGTGAGAATATGACAAGCAAAAAAAGAAGCCAAAGAAATAGTGTCAGCTAGAATTGGAGTTAGCTGTGAGTTTTATAGCTCTCCAGGGAGAGGAGGACTCAAGCAATACAAAAAAATCACCTGCAACCTCATCCAGACAAGAGAACAAGTAATATGGGATATAAACACACTTGCTTACTTTAGAAGTAAAGGTATATTGGAAATGAATGCTGAATTAATTAGCAGTGCTTGGAGCAATTATTTTGCAAGAGTATCATGTGAAGAGAATGCAAAGGAGGAGTTAAATCATGCAAATCCAAATGGGATAAGATTGGTCATATTTACAAGGAGCTAATCATAAAGGCAGATAGAGAACTGAAAGTGAGGGAAATATCTTGAGGAAGTGTGGATACACTTGGTGAAGTGATTTGTTATGGAAGGCATGTTTGACTGCTTTTGTAAGTCACAGAAAGTAGTAAACAAGTGTTATAAAAGCTTTGCAGAGCATATATTTAAATGTGGAGAAGTATTGAGCTCAGCACAAATTATACAAGTGAAATGGTGCTGCAGAATATGAAGACTTGCGACATTTCTGAAAGCATCTGGAGAGACTGAAATGTAGAAGTGTTAAACAGTTTCATAGTAGGAGAGAATGGAGTTAACAGAAAGCTTGCTGTGTGTATTTTCTCTGAAATTTAGAGAAAAGTGGCAGTTACTGTTTTTTGTGGAAGTAGAAAAGGCCAATGTACATGTAATGAGAATGACCAAGCTGTTTTGGAGGACCCTGTATATGCTGCCTCTGCCTAAAAAAAGGTGCTCAAAAGTGAGTAAATATCAAGGAGACTACCACAGAACATGCAAAATCTTGTGATGCTGTCTTAGCTAAACTTTACCAATGGCAGTGCTTTCTTACACAGGCATGAGTTAGAGCAATTGCAAGACTGAAGCCTTGATAGATGGTGAAAGGTATTCTCCTCAAAGGAGAGCAGAGGACAAGATCTTAGAGGAAGCAGTTCTAATATTTCTTTCCAATTTCTTTTTTATTGTACCACAGGTCCATGGTGTGACCGTATGATTTCAAGAGTCTTGGATAGTTGCATTGTGGGAAATCATCATGCGTTAGTTCCTGGAAATTCAGTTGATGACATTTAGAAGTCAATCTGTTTAGTTGAACAAATTGTTCTTTGCTCTGTGAAAGACATAAGGGAGAAACAAGGGATTTTGGTGCAGACTCCAGTCTAAGTCATACTGGGAAAAAAAATTAAAGCTGAACTTTGCTAGTAAGAATCTCAGCACAGTATTAACAGGATACTCCTGATATGACAGTGAAGAGACAGCTGTAGGAGAGACTACTGACTTCACGTTCACACAGGATTTACCAGGAACTAACTTTGCAGGAGATAGTTGGTGTCAGACATGGTAAAGAAACCTCCAGATGTCAGTAACTGCATCCAAGGAAAACTGCAAAAAAAGAATCTACCTGATTTTTGCCTCTTCTTAAAATGTCTGTTATTATGAAAAAAAGTGCTGAAGCATTTGGGAATACAAAACACAGTGAAAATGAACTAGGCACCTCCTGAAACATGGACAAATAACCTGTCTTGTACATGTTCAGTTTTGCTCATCTTTTCACAGGAAAAGAGTAACCTGCATGTGTATAAAGTATATGTATATACTGATACTAGAGCATGTCATTTGTTCTCCTGCTTCACCTTTTATGGAAGTCAAAAGGCTTTGTTCCAACACCTTCTATGCTCAAGTTTAGAACTACATCAATCTGATTATGGCCATGAGTTAGGTAGCATGTTAAATCCTTCATATAATAGAGTGGAGTGGAGTGGAGTGGAGGGAAGGGAATAAGAGAATATCCTGAGTTGGAAGGTACCCACTGGTACTCCCAGACCAGATCTGCAAATACAGAATGGTATGTCAGGTGTTAGATATTCTCATGACATTTTTGTTTTACAGACATCTGTTGTAAGAGAAAAACCTCTGAAACAGAACACAGTCTTCAAGCAGTTAACCCTGTGACAATTTACTGCCTTGTTAGCTCTGGAGTCAGTTATATATTATTTTAGTCTCTGTAGTTATTTTCTCTAATGTTAGTCTAACTGTCAGTTGGTGTCAAAAGCTGTGGACTACACTCACACTGTTTTTCTGTGGGAAGGAACAATTCTTTAATGTACAAGTCTGAGAAGCAAAGTTGAATTTAGTCAGCATAACCTTGAATGAAGGAATGGCTTTTATGAAAAACTCAAGGTTATAGTTCTGTTTCTAAACAGTGATGAAAAATCTTAATCCTTTAGAACAAATAAATAGGAAGATCATTTCCTTTTGAAAAATAAATTGTTTTTGCATGGGTTATTTACAAAAAATGGGAGGTAAATTAGTAGGAGGGACAATATCTAGAATCTGAACAGCATTTCTGATAAAGGATACAGCCTCAGCTATTACTCATTTTATTGGACAAAATGCACAAACTCTAGTCAGTGTGATAAAACAGCCCATCCTTACACACACATTGTAAGAATCCATCTGGAAAATAAAAGAAAGTCTATTTTTCTACTAAGTGCATCATCAAATACAACTGGCTTCAGATATGCTGCTACATGTGTTGCCATGGAGTGAAAGCAGCGAAGATTGACGTGAGATGATTCTTCGTATGTTGAAATGCGTGCTCAGGCAAGGAAGATTTTCTAGTAAGACTGAATTCCCTCCAGGAATGAAAAGCAATACTGGCTTACTGAGATATATAAAAACACTCTTAGACCAGACCTTGTCTATGTGCTTTTAAAAAAAACCTACACGTATCTATTGCAAAAGCTCAATTTAAAATTTGTCCTAATTCCAAACATACTCATCCAGCCTACATCACATCGGGGACAAAACAAGAGATGCTCCCTGCAATAAGATGTTTCCTGCACTTCCTTGGTTGGAGGACCAAATGATTTCCGGAACATTATCCAAAGCAAAGGGCTTTAGGCTGTAAAAATCAGTTTTAGAACACCATTTTTACGAAGATAATTACAACAGTTTTACAAAAATTAGTGCTCCAGAATCTTTTGATTCAATCTTATAAAATTCATCACGCTTTATATATGATGTTTTTGGAAAGCAACAGAAAGCCAGTTATGCATTATTTTATTATTGCTGTAAGTTGTAAATGACTTTAGTGAACTAGTAGAAATTACAGAGAATTATTATTTTTCCAGAAAAATCAATAGAATACATATTTTGCTACTTAGCTCTATCATCATAAAGGAAATTAGTAAATAATGCCAAAAAATCCCCTCAACCCCAAACACATAGAAATAGTGAGAATCATCCTTTTAGGGGACAACAACAGCAGCATAAAAAGTACAAAGAATAAGAATAGTATTTTGTTTTGTCTGTCCACGCTGAATTCTTTCTTTATTTTAAAGTACCTGTGTCAGCTTCAGCCAGACATAGTCAAGGGATCTTCTTATTCTGCTTTTAGAAAATGGAAGTCAAGAAGCAATGTTGAATACGGGAAACCAACCCTCGCTGACAAACAGTATTTTGTCACTTGAGACCTTCCATCCTGAGATAATCTTAAACAGGGCTTCTTTTCCCCAGACCAAGGTCTTTTCCTGTCACCTTGCAGCATGAAACAGTGCCATGTGGCATTTTCCTTCCCTGAAAGTTTCCAATTTTATTAAATCTAATCCTGAATTAACAGATGTCCTCAAGGAATTTTTCATTTTCGTCAGTGTAAGCCTAAACCAAAGTTGAGGGGCTCAGTGATTCTGACAGCTGAGATCTGACTAAAGCAAGATCTTATTAAAATAACCTTTGAAGTCTTTAACTAAAAACTCACTATTGCAGGTATGCTAGTGATGAGCAACTCAACTTCTGGTAGATTTTCATTTTTGAATGGGCACAGATGTTTTGCAGGTCTTGTCCCTGGCAATGCTACACAACAATCGCTTGTCAGTACCTTTTGATCATTGGTGCACTTTTAGCAGTTCTTATACGTGTGAAGAACAGTCACACATTCAAAGCTAAGTTAATTTTCCTTATAAAATCTTGCCAGGACTCGGAAATGTCAAACTGGAGCTCCTTGTTTGCAGAACCTCCTCTGATGGTATCCAATCAGTGGGAGAAAAGCAATCCCCCTTGCAAGGTTTGCTATTAACCAGGTCTTTTCCCTGCTGGTTCATTGGCTTGTGAGCACATCCACACTCTGCAACGCTTACCAGATTGGCCTCAGATGCAGCCCATGTGTTCCTTTCCTCAGTCAATGCCTCAATATACAGCTGCTTAATTGGTTATACTTTATTCCTCCTGTGTCTGGATGGAGATTTTTACTCATAATTACTGTTGACACCAGGCAGTTGTGCACAACTCAGCAAAACCTCGTCTGAGACACATAAATAATAAGACGGCTATAGAAAGATGAATAGCAGACTTACTGCCTCAGAAGTTTCTGGGATGATTTTTGCAAATACTGCTAAAATATGTTAAAGACCAGACAAATCCAGGCAAGACCCGAGGCTTAATACAGTCTGTTATTGTTAGAAGGCTTAAATGTTTCTATTAATAAAAAGAATGATTTCTCCTAATACAGTTATGGGCTAACTGCCTTTCCAACCTCAGCCTGTCTCTGTCCTGGATCCTCCATGTTCCTCAGCTTTTGCTCCTTGGCCTCCCCTGAAGGCTGTGTCCCTGCCTTGCTGTATGCCTTGCCAGGATGAGGGCAGCTCATGACACTGCAAATAGCTTCAGAACCTACACTTTGCAAACCTCTTTCAATTGCAGTAGGGCAATTTCTTGCCCCAGGCCATCCCTGCTTCTTTGGCTACAAACTCTCCTCTGGTTTGCAGTCTGCATTTACTTTTTTTTCTTTCTTTCTTTCTTTTTTTTTTTTCAGAAATGCCTTGCAAACACAATGAAATTACAGTAATTTCAGCTATATATGTCTGTCCACTGGTTGTCCTTCTCTCCACTCCGTGTTCATTGAATATATCTCCATTTTACAGAACACAATAGCAGAATCACCAAGGTGGTGAAGACCCCTAAGGTCATCTAGTCCAGTTGTCCATCTACCACCACCATGCCCACTAAACCATGTCCCTCAGTGCCACATCTCTATGTTTCT
Source organism: Centrocercus urophasianus (assembly GCF_019232065.1). Lineage (NCBI taxonomy): Eukaryota > Metazoa > Chordata > Aves > Galliformes > Phasianidae > Centrocercus > Centrocercus urophasianus. The sequence continues at coordinate 68,319,322 of NW_024884253.1, forward strand.
TGAACACCTCCAGGGACAGTGACTCCACAAGTTCCCTGAGCAGCCTGTTCCAATACCTCACCTCTCTTTCTGAGAAGAATTTTTTCCTAATATCCGACCTCAACCTCCCTGGCACAACTTGAGGCCATTCCTTCTCATCCTATCACTGTTACCTCAGAGGAGAGCTGACTCCCACCTCTCGACAACCTCCTGTAGCTCTTTTTCCCCTCTGGAATAATTTTGCAGGTAGGACTGTGTTTATGCCTCAGCCACTGGATCCATCCATATGGCACAGAAGAGAGAGTATCACCTAGTACATCTTTGTTAATAGCATCTGAATTACCTGATGTTTCCAGTGACTTGCCTAAGCTGAAACTGCCCTAACTTGTTCCTGCTGTAAACAAAACCCCTGTAAACAAAAACCCCGAACAACAACAACAACAACAAAAAACCCAAACCGAAACATCTTGTATTGCTTTTTGGCCAAAATCCCTTATTAAACTGTATGGGAAGCCATACACCAAGAAAACAACAGCTAAGATATCTCTAAACAGTTTTATGTGCCCCCAATCCCAGTTCTAGAGTGAGTTTACATCAGGTTGCTGTGTTGATGGATGCTCCATGGACAGCATTGCTAGTGTGCTGCAAGAGGGGCTCTGCCCCATTTCCCCACTGCCCTAGCTAAGCTCGCTTTGCTGTCAGCATGCTGAGATACTTTCTTCCCTTTTGACTTCCCAGACACATCCTCGCTTGCTAAGAGCTGATAAAAATACTGCTTGCAGTGCTGTGGTGGCTCTTTGGTGGATGGCCTTGTGATGGGCAGTGAGTGCTAGCAGCAATGCAGAGAGTAAACCCTGCAAGTAAAGAGTTTCAGTCTTTCTGAGATAATTTATGGTTTCTGGATGGGCTATTGGAAACACAGTAAAACACTGTACAGTTTATTTCCCAGTTTTTATAACCCTTAGTTCAGCAGGTGGGGTTCAGCTGTGGTTGAAGCTGTTCTGGTTTATAAAACTGCTTTTATTTTTAAAGTCAAAGTTTATACAGCAGATTAAACTCTGGTGTAGCAGTTCCGAGACAAATGGCAGCCATCATTTTGTCACTTGAGGAAGACGCTCCAAAATCTTCCTTTTAATCAGTACTTTTTAAACTTTAAATTTGCATTAACTACGTATGCACACCATTAACTATATCTGGGATATCTATCTACCCCACTAGATACGAAATTTCATAGTCTACTATATTGCATTATTCATAATAAAATCATGGTATTAAATCAGATCTTTAGCTTACATATAAATCATACTTTAGGAAGGCATCACAATTTGTCTCAATCTTTTTTCAGATGTATATATATTAACATAACATGTCCTTTTACTCAAATTACATTCCACAGATTGTTACCTCAAAATGTTTATTGCCCTAGGCTTTAATTATGAAAATAAAAACCACCACCAACAAAAATACAACTGTGGGAAGGGAACCTACATTTTTTGCCTGTGTTAAAAACTGTGACTGTAATTCACCTGGTGTCTGGCTGTGCACTCATTAAGGTGCTATAAGACTATGCATGTTTAAAGGATCCAGGCTTTTATTTAAAAACCCAGTTAAATGCAAATTTTTTTCAGGGCACATCATCATCTGTTTCTTCTAAACAATGTTTTTTTTTTCCACTGTCACTGATAAGCTGTGATTGCAGCAGTGGAACAAGTTGCTGAAATGCAAGCATTGGCTCTGCACCAGGTGTTGGTAATTGGAGTGGATCGCAATGACCGTTATGTTACTCAAAGGGGCCCAGAGGGAAAAAATGCCATTTTTTGGAATGTATTTTCTCTTCATGTCTAGGCACAGGCAGAAATAAAAGCAACAGGAAACATCTTTCAAATATTGTATATAATAATATTGTATATAATTCAAATTCTCTCTTCCCATCACTCCAATAAAAATTCAAACCTATGGTAGCTTAAAGAAAAAGGTTTCTTTCATTCTTTTTTTTTTTTTTTTTTTTTTTTTTTTCCTGAGGGAAAAAGAATATAAATGCTTTGATGTCAAATAGAGGCTATAGAATCACAGAATCATAGAATTGTTTGAGTTGGAAGGGACCCTTAAAGGCCATCTAGCTCAACTCCCTGCAATGAACGGAGACCCCTACAACTCGATCAGGTTGCTCAGAGCCCTGCCCAACCTGACCTTGAATGCCTCCAAGGACAGAGTACCCATCACCTCTCTCAGCAAGTTGTTCCTGTGCCTCACCACCCTCACTGTAAAAAACTTCTTCCTCATATCCATTCTAAATCCTCCCTCTTTTAGTTTGAAACCATTTCCCCTCTTCCTATCATCACAGACCCTGCCAAAGAATCTGTCTACTTCTTTCCTGTAGCTCCCCTTCAGATACTGAAAGGCCGCTATCAGGGCACCTCGCAGCCTTTTCTCCAGACTAAACAGCCCCAGCTCTCTCAGCCATAGGAGAGGTGTTCCATCCCTTGGATCATTTTTGTGGCCCTCCTTTTGATGTGTTCCAATAGACCCATGTCTCTCCTGTACTGAGGAATTCCCATCTGGATGCAGTACTCTGGGTAAGGCCTCAGCAGCACTGAGTAATAATCAATTGTGTCTGTATGCAGCAGCCTGAGTTCTGTCACAAATTTATTCTTCAGCCTTGGTGTGTTTAGTCATTAGCATTTTCTGCCCGTATATAATGCTCATGTACAGTGACTAAATTCTTGAAAAAGCAACCTTCATAGCTGCTGGGATATTTGTAAACGAAAAGCCTTATGTGCATGAATACTTTAACTGAATTTGTGAAAACCAGTGCATCAACATGTGGCTGCTATTTTGCTTTCCTAGACTAAGCAGCAGGTTTCCTACCTGAGAAAGAAAGGTATTTCAATGTCTGAAACTGCCCATCAGGCTGCTCAAATTAACTACACCTATCAGTCATTGCGAGTACTTTTTATCCAAGCCAACCTCTTAAAAGAGTGAAAATAAAATTACAGAGCCAAAGGCTATACAGTAAATTTTGACATGTCCCAGGAAACAACTTTTTTCTTCTTTCAGCTTCTTGTGCACTGCAGCCTTCAGTGTGGTGTTTGGGATGGCCTCGGTGCTTTCATCCTTTGATGGCTGCGCCCACAATCTTTGACTGTTTTCACTTTGGGCCTGACACATGGTTGAAAGTTGCTGAAAGTCTTACAGGCACTTCTGTGGGCTTTAAACTGAGGTGTGAGCTAAAGGCTTCGTCTTTACAAGAGGTTAGCATGTGATGTCTTCTGGGAAACCAGTGCCTACAGAGGAAGGAAACTGCTATTAAAACTGCATTAAAAGTACAAAAGTAAGCTTGAAAGTGAATCAGTTTTAGAGTATCGCATAGCCTTGGTGTCTTGCGAGAGGGTCTTGCCTGGCCAGCACCATCCTCAGGCACGGGAGTAGTATAGGGTCGTGGTGTACAGATTTGAATGGTGTGGTCCTCTCAAGATAGTGCAAAACCCAGGGGAGCACTGGGGAGAAGAAATAGCTTGAAGTGTTTGTGCTGGATGGACCCTTGGCCTGGGCCTCAGAAGACTTAATGCTGGAGATGCTTGTAATGCAGGTGTATCAACAGATCAGACAGCCACTGCTCATCTCCTGGTCTTTTCCCAGCAGTGCCTCCTTTAAGTCAGTGGCAGCTGCAGACCTAGATCCTCTTAGCCTGGGGCAAGCAGGAAACTCAGATATCCCACTTTCAGAATAAGGTGGCTTTAGACCACTGCTTAAGAGCTGTAGAGTCCTCTGGAAAATGAAGCAGAGCACATAGCACAGTCTTTTAGGATCTGTTGATCTCACCTGCCTCAGGGGAAAACACTGGGCTTTGAGTTGCAAGTGGTAGGAGCTGCTTCTCCACCAGCTTGGAATCAGGCACATCTATACCAGCTATTGCCCAGTAAAGGGCTTTTTCAGGCTGAGGTCTTGATAGGGTTGTGCCTGTGTGCATACCATCCCCGTACCTGTTGGGGAGATGGCACTGCCACTGAGGATGGCAGCACAGAATGGTGGTGGTGGGGTTTGCAGAGTTCCCTGTTTTAGGTTTCTAGTTTCTTTTTTGACATGTAGTCTTTGACCAAGAGTAATTCCCTCCTGTCTTAGCAACTTGTGGTACTGCCCTTATGCCCAGCAGGCTCTGCTCTTGGCTTGTTGCTTAGAACTATGTAGCTAGATGTGCCCGGAGGAGAACGGTGATTCCCTCTCTTTGCTAGAAGACAGTTTTGTGTCCAGCATGTTGCTGCTATTGGCTATTCAGTTTATTAGCAATATCAGTGCACAACACACTTTCCGGCCCCATTTCACAGTTAGTCATTATGGGTGTGCATGTGTCTGCATGTACAAACTGTGCTTCTGTATGCTTATGCCCCTTGTTTTTTTCCTCCCCCAACCCAGACTGCTGCCTTCATCACCACCGTCTCCTCTTCCCAGTCCCTATGCTATCAGCAGTAACACCCAGCTGAGAACTCTATCTGTCACCAGGAGAGGGTGAGTAACATGGGTGGAGGAGCTGAGAAAGCCTCCCTTGCAGCACTTGTCCTTGTACAGCAGCCTATGCTGTGTCAAGGTAGAAAAAAGTCTGCCTTCCTAATTTTGGTTGTAAGCCTCTCTTCAGAGACACTTTTGTAGTCTGAGGCAGCCTAGCCCCAGGAAGAACTCATCCCCACCTGCTGCATGTATGGCCTGCCAGGATCCCTGGCAATGCACAACTGAATTAGTGTCTTTCTCTGAGTATTTTGACCATAGTCTACATAACACTGGGGCCAAGTTTGTATTTTTTATAATGTTCCCATCCAGTGTCCTTGAGTGCTACCGCTCAAGCCTCAGTTGAGGATGAATAAGGTGTTGACAATGTTCTCAGAAATGCCTTTCCCCTTTGCTTGCTCTTTGAAGTTGTGCTCATAAACCTGTTTTGGGGAGTGGCGGCAGCACATGATGTGAGAGATGATTAATATTCAATCAATTTTTAAAATATGTGACTTGCAAAGGAGTTGTTGGATGTGTGAAGTTGGGAATCAACATATGGAGACAATTTCTGATTGTAAACATACTGCACTATGACCAGCAATTCTCCACAATACAGTAGGATTTATTAATAGAAAATATGTCAATATGAGTTTGTCTTTGTACATGTTAGCAACATGTACAGTGAAACACATTTTTTCTCACTCTATATTGTTATAGTTCTTTTTGTGTTATTTGACATAACCACTTATATTTTGGGCTTAAATATGTTATTCGTCAAAATGTACTTTCAGTGTTAATATACCTTTAAAATCATAGTTTATCATTTAAATATTGAATTCATATTATTTTTTCAAATCAATATTGCTCATGTTAGTGCAAATTTGTTAATCTTGAGATAGGTTAACCATTCCTGCCAGACCATAAACAGCATTTAATAAAACAGTGAGATTTATCAAGGTCTACACAGCTGATCAAGATTCTAATACGAAGCTTGTTAAAAAAAAATAATCTGACATTTGACAGTACATCAATTGCATTTTATACATTTTTTGGAACAGTTTGGTTTCTTCTCTATTTCTGTGTTTTATCTAGTACAAGAATGAAGGGAACAGCAATAGGTAATGATACTTTCCTCAGTACTAAAGAGAATGCATCATGACATATCCTGCTTCAGTATGGCAGCAGTGTTGGATTTCCAAGCCTGGAAGAGAAGCCAGGTAATTCCACACCATCTCAAAATGCAGTACAGCAAGAATGAACAACGGTAGTAGGAGCACTTGCCACTACAGAAGAATGGAAACAAAGCAACACAAACTATAGACGAAAGATATTTTATGCCACTTCATCGGTCCAAAATGTTTCACTTGAGCAATGGTCAACATTTGACTGCAATTAGTTTTCTGAGAGGAGCTGCAAGGGGGCAATGTGGGCATTTTAGTAGTTTGAAGAATGGAAATAAATCCAACTTACAATAAATTTCTGTCTAAAGAACTTTAACTAGAACCACGGGTCCCTTTGGCCTGTTTGTGGTCCTGCGGCTGGAGGCCTGCACGGATCTGGTGGTTATCACACAGGCAAGAACTTCAAGTTGAGAGTGACATTCTTTATTAAAAAAAAGCTTTTATACTGAAAATGTGCTTTGTTCAAAAGAGCACTGCAAATGTCACTTATCTTATTAAAATCAATGTAATAAATAAAATATAAACAACTTGTGTCCAAAACTATGAATAATATTTTCATCTACCTCACTATACATCTGGCCCACTGTGCCCCTCCCACCCACCCTTTTTTAAATGTTTTAAAATTTTTTTTGCATGCGATTTTTTTCCCCGTTTACTACAAAGAGCAGATAAGGTTACATATCGTACACTGGGAAAAGCTGCCAAAAAGATTAAACTCTAGTCCTAGATTATCGAAAAACCAATTCTACGTCACAACATCCTCCCGCACCAACTACTCGGTCTGCGTCCTACGGAGCAGGTGATGGTTTGTGAGAGACTTTTCCCCCTGCACACAGCCAAAGTGTGCCAGGTGATGGTGAGACTATTACACTGACTAACCACAGAAATGTTTGCAACCTAAAACAAATTCCTGAATTGTAACTGAAGCAATTTACAACTACTCCTTTTGTGTTGGGTCTTATTCTGTGGAAACTGTATGACAAACTCTTGGCTGAATGAAAGAAATGCTAGATTGTTTTTTGTTTTTAATTTTTTAACTTCTAGAATCCCAAAAGCTAATATTAGCCCAGCTATTCTGGACTCCCAGCCTAGTTTCCTTTCATTTCCTTTTTATTTTTTTGTTTTGTTTTATTTTTTCAAAAAAAGTCTCTTTTCCTTTTTTTTTTTTTTTTTTTTTTTCTTTTTTTTTTTTCGTTTTTTAAAACAGTTTTATTTTAAATGCACAGAAATGGTCAGTATCTTTCATATTTGAGGAATGTGTTTTGGGCGTTGGGTTTTCTTTTTGGTATGGGTTAAAGTAAATGATTGTCCTAATGGTTCATGAGTTGGACCCTTCTGTAGCCTGAAGAGTTTGGGCACTCCAGGCTTTAGCCTGCTGGGTCTTGGTTTTCCATTCCCCCAGGGAGATGGCAAGATCAAACTCTCTCCCTTGAGCACTTGCTGGTTGGTGGATGGAAAGTAATGACATTTCCTTCCTCAAGAGAAGATCAAGAGATGCTATTTTAAAGGAAATGGCACCTGAGGGTGAAGGACTCAATGAAAAATATCCTACAACCCCTTCCTTTGCGAGTATGTGGCCTAACAATTTTCAATTGCTATCTATGGTTAATAAAGTGAGTAAGAGAAAGCACATACTGGAGTTTCCACTGTTTAAAAAAACTGAAAATCAAACAAAAACTGAAGCTTGAACGAGGAAAACATTGGATGAAAATAGGTTTTATACCACACAAACGCACACACTCAAACACATACACACACACACACAGAATACTATGCATACGTGGACACACACGAGTAAGAATGTATATTTGTATGGTAGATTCTTGGAAATAGACATTCTTAGCAAATATGGATGACAGATCAATTGTAATTTATTTTCTTTTAACACTGTATCATCATAAAGAAAACTGGTATAAATGAAAAAAATCTATTTCAAATATCTACATCTAAAATTTTAGGCAGTGAAAAAGCACTTTGTTGACAAGGAGTGTGGAATGATGAATGTTAATTGTCAGAAACTGCTGAATGCCTTTTTTTTTAGTTGCCACAAACAAATTCACATATCAGAACGAACAATACTGCTAAATATTCCTTTTTGTTTGTTTTTTTTTTTTTTTTTTTTTTTTTTTTTTTTTTTTTTGTTAAAACGCACTGGGGAAAAGAAAAACAAAAAACTGGAAATTCATACATCTTTCAAAATTTGAAATTGAAGCAATATTTAGAACCATAGATGAAGAAACACTGTGGCATTGGTGTAATATACACAATGCACTTGTTTTTTTTATCTGTAATGTACATCAAATACTTTACAACAATGCATTAACAAAAGGCAAGAAACATCTTGCTGTACAGAGGAAACCCCAAATGCAACTTGAAGCCTAGAGTCACAATGAATGAGGATATTAAACAAAGTGTGAGAAGCTGTTCCCCATAAAGTATGTACGCTGCTCAGTTACTTGTGCTTAACTCTTGACCCACATCCACTGTCATAATCTCCCTCCTTCTTTCAGCCACATTCAATACACAGCAACAAACTTAAGACTCTACTGGCCAACACTAAAGTTGTCCTACACTGTAAAATATATATATAGTATATATATTTCTTTCTAATTACTCCAAGGTTTAGCTTTCATTTCTTTTAGCCTTCTAAAAAAATCTCTTAATTTTTTCCACACTGGTTATCTGGGCCTTCCTATGGAACAGGCTTTAACAAACTAAATTTGCAGGAAAAAAATGTCTTGTGGTATGCATGCACATGCACAGTTCCTGGAGCTTTTCTATCTGCCCAAGTCTCAAACCCAGGAGTCGGGAGAGGCTGGATAGTGGCTTGTTTCATAGTTAAGTTCACTATAGGGACGAGCAGCTGAATAGAAGTCGACGTAGTTGCCAGTTGACTTTAGTCCCAGGTGCATGTTGTATTCACTTGCAGGTGGACGATGATGCACTTGGTCCTCAAAGAAGGACTCATCATAGTTTCTGGTTGAATTCTGAAACGGCTGATATGGTTCGTAATCTTTTCTGCTGGGCTCCTGTGGAACTGGCTGTGTTGAAACCTGAAAGACAGCAACATCCGCACCTCTTAGATACAATTTTCTGTGGGCAGGAGGGAAGAAAGAGTGAATCTCATTCTATGTTCACCGTGCTGGAAATGGAAACTTGGTCATTACTTAACCAGTGCCCGAAGTAGACTTAGAAGTGAATTAATTCCACAGCTCTGCCTTGTCATTATATTCTTTACACTTTCATTTATTATTTCATTTTACTGCTGCTAACAGATGCTGGTTTATTTCAAATGTAGTTAAAATCTGGTTCTGAGCAGTGCTGCTCACAGTAACTTTTAGTAAACATCATCTGTATACAGCTTTCTGACTACTTTGCAGCTATACAGTGCAAATACTGGTGGTAAAAATTCATTTCAGAAGAATCTGAATGGACAGTGTACACACTCCAATATGCTTAACATTTGCAACTTCCTTTGCCACAGATGAGACTGGGTGACACCGTTAAGAACTAAGTATAGCCTTCAGGGCACTGACATGAGAACATTTCAGACTAAGTCCCCTGGAATGTATTATGCTACTGTTAAGTTGAAACAATTTCTTACTACTGCCTTGACATTCATGCTGACAGTCTTGAGTTGCTACATTCTAGTAAGTTGCCTTGAGCTTGAAATATTTATGATATACAGAAAAAAGACTCAGGTGGACCCCTAATCTAAGTTTGCCATTAAGTTTTTTTTTTTTTTTTGACAGCCCTAGTGAATCTCTGTTTTGATATTTGGGACTTAGTAGAAATCTGAAAATTATAATCATTTGTCAAGTATCTTAGTGGAACACTATCTTTCACTCTGCCATCTCCATGAAGATTGGGCAGGCTTTGTGACTGCAAAATGACATGGTCTTTCAATACTCAAATGCTGTCTTTTCCAGCGAGCCAATGTCAGTATCAGAAGACTTTTTGCCAAACCTGCAGACTATGCATGAGGTTGCCATGTTCCTTCAAGAAGATGGGCACAATTGCATTGCTATGTCCCAAACTGTTGGCTACTCTTTCAAAATGTCTGTATGGGACTCTCTGAGTAACTTGCAAAAGACAGTCAGCGTTCACTACCTTTAACAGCCCTACAAGTGATCTTACAGCACTGGTCACAAGATCAAAATGGCAAAAGGGAGCATAACAACTCTATTTTCTGTTTCTAGCACCACTTATGTCTAATGCCACATGTTCAAACACAGGTGTCTCAATTTGGACAAAAGAGAAAAATTACATACTGAGCAATCTGTTCATAAGCCAGAAGACATAGCCAGTCATATTTTTGAGTAGAAAGAAGACCAAATTAGTATTCTGGGGTCCTTTATAAATAGAAACATTATTTATGATAAGTCAATCATAAACCTGACATTTCTTTGAGAAAACAAGTGGAAAAAGGTGGAAAAGTGGTGTTTTCCTTTTGCTCTCACTCTAAAAATCAAATTATTTATGACTGCAGCCTGAGTGCATCAGCTGTTAGAATACCTCATACTCCTCCTTTCCCTAAACACTGTGTTAATTAGAAGGACTTTTCTCTTTAAAGACAATAAAAGCAGAAATACCTTGAAGCAGTGCACACAAATATGGTACACCACGTGAAATACTGGCTAAATAAAGAGTAAAACCAATACAAGGAACATAGGGGCACAACATCAGAAACCTGCCTTAAGTTTGTGGATTCAAATTGAAATAACATTCATTGAAACTGAAATTTCAGGTAATCTAGTAGAAATCTTCAGGATTTTTTTAATCAGTTTCACCAAATATTCTTTTATTACTCATCATTTGGGTAGTATAGTCAGGCTGTGGTTGGACTTCATCTTTAAGGTCTTTTCCAACCAGAGCAATTCTGTGTTTCTATGTAAAGTGCTTTTCCTAAGTGTTTTTGGCCTCCTACCTCTATTTGAAGAATGATGAACAATGCATAGGGAAGCTGTGAGAATATTCAGGAACTGTGATAATTAATTATAAGATACAGTTGTATAATGGAGCTACACATATATACAGACAATGCATACGTACCTGTAGGAGATATAAGGGTACCAGGCCAGGCTTGTCCAGTATACATGTTGCCTTAGCCTGTGAGCCAAACAGTGCCAGAAGTAGCTTTCAATTTTATGTTGGATACACTCAAGCAATGAGATGTGAATGCACTTCACCAAGTTTACTGGCACAGGACATCACCAGGTATTTGACAAAGCAGAAGTGCCCATTATGTTAGCTTGGCCCTTGCAGTGTGCATCACACACCCAGAACTTTAAAGGCATGTAGGTCTCGAGCCTCTCTTGATTTCATTATGAGTGAAAGGCCTAGATTCTTTAAATAATTCTTGTGCATCTGCTGTCATAACCTGTTGGACATTTTTGAAACTTGGGCTGAAATTATGCATTAGCATTAAGGATATAACTTGCCTTAGACCAGTGGAATTGCCAGCATATGGTCAAGCATGTGGCTCATTTATTCTAACCTAGATTTTTTAATTCTTGTGATATTTTTCATAGTTTTCATACAAAATGTTACACTGGCATCTTGCAATCTAGAACAGCAATATATTAGTTTCCTCACTTACCTGGTTATGTTTGATATCTTCAGCAGGTGCACCATAAGAATTTCTGTACAAAGTTGAGATTCCAGTGTTCTGAGCTGGAGAGAGAGAAACGAAGGAAAAGCAGTTTTACCAGCTGTGGCCTCAAAATAAATTCTTCAGGCTTCATTTAATACTTACATAGTGCTCATTTCCCTTACACAAAAATCTTTAAAAGCATCAGCAGTATTCTATTTTCTTTCTCTCACACTAAACAGTACTAATCTTTGCTCTGGGGTACATATATGTACATGGTAAGCACATTAATGGTAACAGGCACTGTATCATTTACCATCACACATAAATCAACACAATATTTTCATATACTGAGCTAGCATTCAGTAATATATTCCAGGTTATATGTGGGATTTTGTATAACACATATTGCTGTAAATATTGGGATTAAGAAACATTTAACTCATTTCAGTTCAGTTGAACGTTACTGATCCTGGATTACTTATCCAACAATGCTACTGTTATATTGTGAAATTATTCATGGGAAGACTGATTAAATACAACTGATAAAATGAGTTACGCAAAAAATAAGCAGTTAAACCAAAGATATTCTGGCCAAGACGGTCTCAAGTCCATGAACTGCAGTAATTTTCTTCTCTAATACCTTACTGCTAAAATGCATGGACAAAACTGAGCTACGAGTTTGAAATCAGAAGGGATTCTGAAGACAAGGATGACATTGTATTGTTTTGCAAAGATTACTGAGTACCTGCCTAAAGAAATACATTCAAAACCAAAGATTTTTCTGCAAGGCTTTAACTTTCCCCGATCGCCTTGATTTGAGTATCTATCTGAAGCTCAGCTTGCTGATAGAAATGTATGCATTTCTCATGTCTGAAATTATCTGATGGAAGGATGTCATGTAGATGTGGTGCACACTGTGCTTGCTGGATATGTGTTATTAACTTTCCAGATACTAGAACCAATGACTTGGTAACTGTCACTGTGACTCTCACTATAAAAGCATATGCCCAAAAAATAATTTTAAAACTTGAATAGCAGTGAATCAGAGCATCAGTGGAACTGAAACAAGCTGCCCATTCAGCTTCTCTCAGGTCTCTGTGCAACCGTATGAAACCTGAGATGGTTTTAGTACCTTCACAACTCAAAACTTGGAGGGCAGTACTGAAGGGCAGAGATGAAAGCTGGCGGTGGGATCCATGCTGGTCACATCACCAGGAAGAATCACAGTTACTGAAGAAGTAACCACTTTTTCTTCCTTTGGAAACCTGCTAGCATGGATCCCAGCACAGTAAACTGCCTCTGTCATTCTTCCCCAGTCACTCTACCCACTATGGAGAAAGGAAGGAATGGCATGGTCAGTAGTCAAAGCTGACTGTGAAGTGCCCATTCTGATCTCCACATCTGCTACAGGCACCATGCCGAAGGTAAAGCTTTTGACAGAGCTTGGTGCACTGTTCCATGTTGCCACTTTACTGATCACAGGTGGTGTTCTTAAAGATCTCCAGGATGATCTTGAAATGGGATGAAGACTGGACCTATATGGTGGGGTGATGATCTTCACCAGCTGGAAAAAAAAATCAGCCCCCTCCCCCCTTTTTTTTCACTGTTAGCTAGTTCTTAGTTCTTGATGTGCTGGATGCAGTTACTGAGACAGTGCATAGTCCCATGTAGGAAATGGAGCAGAGATGAACAACATGGAAGTGATGATGTGCTGGACTTTCATAAATGGGGAAGAACTTCTTGTAATGTTTCTTTTTTTTTTATGTATATAAATCTAAAGATAAGCAGGATTGAAGATCCATACATGCAAATTTTTAGACAGGAATGGCTGAAAGTACAATACTATTCATAGTTGTTTGTCCAGAATAAAGAGCAGTATAAGATGCAAATCTGAGGGTTTTACGGAGAACCTGAAGAAGAACAGCAGACTGGACACATGCTAATTCACAGAGCATTCCCACAATCAGAGAGACTTTTAGGAGGGCGACAGCCTTTCCATCTTTTTATAGGCAACTAAAAGAGCACAAGGAACCCATGTGCCCCTAATAGCCATAATTATTAAAAAAACAGAAGCAGTTCATAGTAGATGCATAGCTCTCAACCACAGTACTGTGAAATTTGTTGTATGCCACAGGCCAGATTGAAGACTTGCAGTCTCCCAGATCACAGATTCCACGATGGAAGAAATGGATAGCCTCTGCATAATGGAAGGTCTGCATTGCTGATTTCACTGCAGTCAAATGCAAGCAAACTGTGGTATTCTTTTCTTAAAGTGATTAAAAGGAGTATAATGACACATCAAATGCTTTGAAATGAATGCCAAGTTCACAAACAAGAAATCTTGGCTTAGTCTAGCTGGGAGGATGAGATAACTCCATCTCTGTCTTGGAGGAAATGTAAGCCAAGAAATATAGCTGCCAGTAATGCAGCCCCACTCCAGTACTTGCTTCGGAACATGCAGGCAGCATTCCTGGGAACTCCATTCCTGCTGTGCCATACTTCAGTGAGCAGCTGACTCTTGCTGTTCAAAAGCAGGGGGTGAATATAAAAGATAGAAGGGAGAGGATGAGCCAGATGGAAGGAAAAATATGTGGGTGGCTAGTATCTGATGTTACATGTGTCATCATAGTAAAATGATCCCGGAGAAAGAGAGTTAATCAAATAATTCCCTTTTTAAAACGTGGCAAAGGAAAGAGGTACAAAGAGCAGGAGACAGAGGTTTTCCATCAAACACGTTTCCTTACAGAATGGTGAGAATTGTCACTGCAGATAAACTGATTCCAGAATTGATGAGTGTGTGTGTCTGTATTTTATGCAGTATCTAAACAACAGCACAAGATAGTACTGAGAAGGTACTTTTTACTGGGCAAAATTGTGACAGTTCTGAAGTGAATACTATGATACGCCTGCAGTAGTTTGTGGTTGTGCTGTATAAAGAAAATTAAAGAAAAATACCTTACTTTATTATTTTCCCCAGTTTTCAAGGTGATATTGATTAAAAAAAAAAATAATACAAGTTTCCCTCAGCCACCTTCTCCAAAGCTTCCAGCAGCTCTGAGAATTATGTCACTCACTGGTTTATGTGACAAAGTTATCATTGATTGAAGCCCTCCCCACGTTTCTCAGTCACTTGATTTGTGGCTTAACATTCAATCTCCAGCTCCTAAGAGTACCCATTCAGAACACATTTACAGGCACTTTGAGATAATAAGGTGCTAACCTTTTGCACTCACAAACACAGACAGACACAAGAAAGGAAAGATCAATGGGCAGGCAGTCATCCTCAGCTGGTATTGCTTAACCTGCTCTTCCTACTATGAACAGGACTCTGTTTTCTAAAATTTAATTCAAGACAGTGAAGGAAAATGCTTCTGTGCCTCACAAATATCACTTAACAGAGATCACTGCCTGTCATTACTACAGCCACCTGCATTTATGGTGAAAGGGCATGTCAAAAGATTACAGTTTTATTGTGGTTTCTTAAAGTAATAATGAGTTCAAGTCACCTGAGTATCTCTAGCTATTTTAACAGTTGGGGGTTGTGTTCAGAATGTGCAAGTCAGTTCAAATAAGAAAAGTACAGATGAAAGATTACTGACAAGCAACATAATAAATTAATCAGAAGGTATTTCTGCTGGTGGAAGTGAAGATGTAGGGTGCAGATTGTAATGCACATACTGGTTCAGTAAGGATACCAACAAAGTCCCATAACAGTATACAGTAGGCTTATCTTCTCTGTTCTGAAGGAGAACACCAAGGCATAAATAACGTTACCACATTCATTTACAGCTCCTTTAAGAAAAAAAAAAGAATAGAATAGTTTTTGTCTTAAAAATATACTTTAGGTGATAAAATTTTATTATTGGTTATTATTTTCTACAGAAAAGAGAAGATGGACTGTAAATATACACGGCATCATAAACCTGTGAAGTGAGGCCGGCAATAGAAACTTTGATATTGTTCCCCTATTTATTAGCTGTTCTTGTGAAATCAATGTAAGTTATCATTTTCAGCCAAATTGTTTACTTCATAGATTCTCCATTTTTTCCCAGAGGTTTCCTAACGGCTCTCCACAATGGCAGGAATCCAGCATTTCTACCTCAAAAATCCATCACAAAACCTTCATTTCAGTCTTAGCCAAGAGGTCATAAAATTTTTGAACTATAAACTCAGAAGAGCTTTGAAGAAGAGCATGGAGACAGGTGTAGATAAATTGGGACTACTGCTATTGCATTCCACATTCTGTAAATCTATAAGTCAAAGAAAGCTTTGTGCAATATATCAGCTTGGCACAAAACACAAGAGCAGTTCAGTATATGTATACGCCAGGTGGAACTTGAAAAAACATTTATCTAAGTCCCATAGGCTCTGTGGAGGTATTAACTGCAATGCATTATTTGATGCACACAATGAAATATAGGAATTGAAATGAATTTGCTATGCAAACTTACGAAAGACCACAGAAGTAAGGCCAAAATGTCTCACAATTAAAGTCATAAGTTTCATATTGTTCTTTAATGAAATGTTTATTATTTGATCAGCTACAGATACGTTACACACATTTCACATCAAACGTTGACAATACAACTCCTGTCATTTTCTGTTCTTAAAATGATGTTTAATTTGAGCTCTGACCAAATGAGCAGTGATCTGGTGACCTGAAAGACACAGAAAGTGATTTATTAATTTCATATTCATTTATACAATGGCTATAAGATTTTAAAACATTATAAAGCTTATCAGTTTGATTGTTTCTGATTTTTCTCACTGAGCTCAATAGTTGGAAAAATTACCAATAGATGAGCATGATGCTGAGAGTCTCGAGTGCTCTTATTAAGAACCTCTCCGAAAGATCAATAAGAACATACAAAATACAAACAGATGTGAAAAGAAAACAGGATGCAAAAATCACAGTGGAGCAAAGGTTGCTGGGAAAGCACAAACCTCATGTTCCTAAAACTGCACAGACATAGCAAGGACATAAGGGAGAACAAAGACACTACAGTAAACAGTAAAATAATAAGAGATGGGGAAAAAGACGTTTTTTTGAAGTGGGGAGAGAGAAATGAAAGAATAACTAATGAACTGCAAGGAAGCACAGGAACAGTGCAAGGAAGTTAAAGAAGTTTTTCCACAAGGAAATCCATTTTTGAGAACTTTCAAATATAATCTGGTTGTCTGAATTTGCAGACACAGGTAGGGTGAAATACTAATGTTTCTGCAGTTCTTACTCAGATTCCTTCTTCATGAAAGTGCTGAAAAAAAAATTAAGTGCTGTCCTTTATAATCACACAAGTAATGGCCACTGAAGTGTTTTAAAGAATCCTCTCATATGACTATGAAGCACCCAAAATGTTATAGATACTTTAGATACAGTACCTTGATTGAATTTTCTTTAGTTTCATTGGTATCCTGTAGAGATGATTCAGGACATTCGATTCTGTGGTTTCCATATGCTCTTCATTGTCATTCCTCTTCAGACTTCACTTTCTTGCTAATTCTGCATTACATTTTCATCCAAACTCAAACACTGGTCTTTAGGTTGTGATTGCACAATGGTGTATAGCAGAATAGATGCTGTGTGATTTGTGTCATGTGCTGAAAGTGGACGCTAGCATGGATGGCTTGAAATCTAATCAGCACGTTTCTGCTGTCCCTGTGAGCTTAAGAACCCAAACCAACCCATTCTGGCATTCTCTGAGCAAGACCATTGCAGAGGGAACGGAAAAAGGCAAGAGGCATTCAAAAAATGCAGAATGACTCCTCAGTGTAAATTTTTACAAGGTACCATTTGGTGGAGAGGACACTACGAGGCTTAGCACAGTATAAATATAACATAATACCTAACAGAGGTTATATAAGCCTGTGTAAGGGTGATAGAGATCGACACATTTTGCAGAGAACTAAAGAAGAGGTGCAATTCTAGCCAAAGTAGTCAATGTTTCTTAATTACTGAAATGCTAACAGGTGAATGAGCTCACAAAGGGAGAAAGGCCTTCAGTGAAACCTGCAAAAGATGATAATACATATACCAAGAAAATTGTTAAATTTTAAATCAGCCTAGTTGAGAAAGTAACAAGAATAGTCTTTCCAAACTGCTAGGGAATTTCCTAGCTATGACTGACATATAAAAACAACTAACTTGTCCCACAGAGCCATTCCCTGCAAAAGACAGGCATCAGTGACCACCACACATGCTCACCATAGTCATGCTCACAGAAAAAGCACCAGTTAATACAAGGTGGATTTACCCACTTTCTTCAGAAAAGAGAACAAAATGAAAAAGAAATATACAAATGTTCTTAGAGACTTTTTTTGTTGAAGAATCACGGTCTTTGCAAATCATTTTCACAGAGCTTTGAATTCACCGAGATCAAGCACTTTTTCTGTTTTATTCTTCAACGTTGCTAAACTTTGGCACAAACCAGAGCATGTCAGCCAAGCCTATGAATTCAGCCATCTGTCATCACTGATTTTAACATGTGCTATGTAAGCATAATCTCACCTGTCATGGTGTCTTTCCTAGAAGTGTGTTCTCCCTTACTTCCATGGTAAGTGGCGTTTGTTCCAGTTGATTCATAGTCTGTTTTCCTTTCTTTTAGGCTGATCATTTCCCGAGGTGAGGCTGGGGCACTTGCTGGATCATAAAAATGGATTTAGTTTTTCTTACCACATCATCACTGAATGTACTGTTTAACTCTAGAGTAAACATCACAGTAAAGCATATATTTGCTAGTAGACTACTGTTCAGCTGTTTGAATAAACACTAGAGGAGGGGAATCAACTCTTTGAAAGGGTTGATAACTGCAGCACAAGGGGAAATGGTTTTAAGTAGAGGAAGGATTTAGGATGGATGTTAGGGGGAAGTTCTTTACAGAGAGTGATGAGGTGCTGGAACAGGCTGCCCAGAGAGGCTGTGGATGCCTGATCCCTGGAGGTGTTCAAGGCCAGATTGGATGGGAACCTGGGCAGCCTGGTCTAATATTAAATGGGGAGATTGGTGGCCCTGCATGTGGCAGGGGGGTTGGAGATTAATGATCCTTGAAGTCCCTTCCAACCCTAGCCATTCTGTGGTTCTGTGATTATGAAAGAAAAACCGTTGTTATTTCAAATTCAGGACTATCGATTCCAAACATCATTTTCTCTTTTCACTTACACTCAACATCTAAGATGATCATTACGAATAACTACAAAAACAGCAATAATAATAATAATAAACAAATTTCCCATTGCATTTCAATTTCTTTAATGTGTCAACACTTCCCAGTGTAGCTACTTCTCTTTTTTTTTTTATATGGTCAATTCTTTTCTGTTTAAAAGACCCCTTAACTTTCAACTGAGTAGAAAAATCCTTATAAAAAGAGATAAAGTGGTTTCTTTCCTTCCTTCTCTGTTGAAAATAAACAAGCCTTGAAATAATTCTGGGGGGAAAAGAAGAAAATAAAGCTGTTTTTTCATAGAATAATCATAATACAACACTTAAAAGCAACTTAAATAATTTCTCTGCCATTAACTATCTAAGTACAAACAGTTGGCATTAAAACAAAATTTCTTTCATCATGTGCTGTGAAACTCTTCAAGTGTTCAGAGGCTGAACAGCTGAAAGAAAGAGGTTGGGGAACAATGTCATGGGAACAGCCGGCTTGTGGAGTTGTTTCACAGCTGACTGAGCTTCAGCAGCCAGTAAGAAAGAGTCTAACTGAAACGTGGTCTAGCTAAAAGCGGGGAAGTGAAAAATGACTAAGAAATTGGGCTTGTATGAGATTCTCACACACTGAAGAATGTGAAGGTGATGAGTGGTGTTGATCACAAGACTCACAGCTTGTGATGCTATGAAAGGAAAAAGAGAGAAGCTGGGACAAAAATAGCAGATTTCAAATAAACTAATTTTGATAGATTCAGATGTTGGTAGATACAATGCACTTTCCCTGTTGGGGAGGGGAGGAGAGGGAAAGTAGTACAAAGTGAGTAGCAGAACACCCCAGAGTTAGTAAAAGCATAGTGGCAAAAAAATAACTGAACTTTTGGTGCTTGTTTCCACATGCTTCCTGGCTGCCACCCAGACATTCAATATGATAAAATAATCTCCAGAGCAATAACATCTTTTCTCTGAAATTGCGGAGCAGACGTGGTACAGATGGCTTTCTTATGAAGCCATCAAAACTGGGGATTGCTTTTAAGTTGCTTGTCAATAGTGATGTAATTCTGAAGGTGATAAAGATATTAACTACGAAGAAACATGACATGACATTAAATTACCAAATCAGCTAATGGGAGCCTGACTTAAGCAGGGGATGAAACAAGATGCAATTCTTCAAAAGGTAACTAACACTTGCATGCATTTTGTTTCCCATACTTTAGTGATACTTGTAACAATCTGCTGTTTTGAATAAAATTGACTTATGAGAAAAAAAACATCTCTCTCTGTTAGCTGTATAAATTGTGCCTCTCCTCACATGTTAGAACTATGGCTTTTTGGTAAGTGTTAAAATATAGAACTGTCCTCCTCCAGAGTTCTTGTTGGAAGTAGACATACATTCATTACTTTACATTAGACTAAGAAGTAATATCAAGCTTTGTGTTATTATTCTTAAATTACACACAAAAAGACAGAACTCTTCAAGCTAGTTAAAAGCATTGCATCACCAAGTCCTAGGGATGATTGGGACATGACGAGTTCATTTACTTCAGCCTTTAACCCCAAGGTACTAGACACTATACCAAAATAATATTTGACAGATTTGTCTGAAACTAAAGATCTCTGATGACAAAAACCAGGTAATTGCTCCAAGCAGTCTATTACAATGCTTTGTTTCTCTGCCATTAGGAAATGTTCCCTGATGTCTAGCCTGACTCCTTGCTGCTCATTATTTGTCTTCTATAAAAGCAGAGAAAGTTCATAGCATGCCTCTTTGCAGCTGCCTCTTACATGTCTGAAGACTTGATGTGTATCTCTTCTCACTTGTCTCTGAGTTAAAAAATTACAATCCATTCAGTGTGTCTTCATACTCTGATCTCTCCATCTCGACTAAGATGATCAGAAGGCTGGAGCACCTCCCCTATGAGGACAGGCTGAGGGAGTTGGGCTTGTTCAGCCTGGAGAAGAGAAGGCTGCGGGGTGACCTCATTGCAGCCTATCAATACCTGAAGGGAACCTACACCCACGAGGGGAGTAAACTCTTCAAAAGGGCTGACAACAGCAGGACTAGGGGAAATGGATCGAAGTTGAAGGAGGGAAGATTTAGGTTGGATGTTAGGGGGAAGTTCTTTACAAGGAGAGTGGTTAGGCCCTGGAACGGGCTGCCCAGGGAGGTTGTGGATGCCCCGTCCTTGGATGTGTTTAAGGCCAGGTTGGACGGGGTCCTGGGCAACCTGATCTGAATGTGTGTGTTTGGTGGCCCTGCTAGGCAGGGGGGTTGGAACTACATGATCCTTGAGGTCCCTTCCAACCTGGGTGATTCTGTGATTCTGTGATTCTGTGATTCTGTGTGTGATCTCCCGATTCATGTTTGCAACTGACAAAAATCCCTAAGTCATTTCTAATGCAGTTTCATTTAGCCAGATTTCCCCTTGTAATTTATTTGTAAGGAGTAAGATCTTTTCAGACAGTAGCTCCAGTTTCTCAGGACAACTCTGAATTCTAACAGAGCTGCCCATACAAGGTGATTCTCTTCTAGATTTATGCCACCTGCAAAGTTAACAGGTATCCTCTGTGTATTAGAAGGGTCATTATTAAAACTACTGAAATGTACTGGACCCAAGGCAGACCTCCAAGGAAAGTATTCTTCCATTTTGAGAAAAGAATGAAAGTAACATCCATTATTTCAGAATGGTTTTCAGTCTGCTTTATACCTACCACATGCAACATTTTCTGGATAGTTTGCTAGCTTGCCCTGGCTTGCCTATAAAAATAATGCATGAAATAGTTTTACAGATCAGTGTTGATTTCGTTTGCTGTCTATTTCTTTGAACAAAGCCCTACAAGCATACCATGGAAGAATTTAGATGGAATAGTAAGAGCAGTAACTCTCACTGGGGTGTACTTACAGCCACATTTTCAAACTTCCTCAGTGGTTTCTCGGCAGGACTAAGGTACAGCTTATAGATAATTAACACAACTATTTTCTTAGAAATGCAACTACTGTATGATGCTGATGGCAAAAAACCAGTGTGGTAAATTTTAATCTAAAACTACCGGTATACCTATGTAATGGCAGGATTTGATTCAACAAGTAGTGAAATGAAAGTTGGTCTGTTTTAACTGTTTATCTTAAAATACTGTTACTGAGCCTGTTTTAACTAGACAGGATATATTTAGCTTAGAATAAGCTTATGAAAAAATGCCTAGATTACTGAGCAGAAAAGTAAATTAACATCAGTACAAGTTGCCATACTAACATTAATTCACTGCAGAGATCATACAGAATTAATGACAGTTGTTCTAAATGTGACATCAATATTACATGAAGACCTGTAGTCAAAATTTTTTTAAACTTGCAAATTGTATATGCAAGCGAATGCACATTTATGTATATCTACACACATACACGTACAATCAGAATAAAAGCTGACAGAAATAATGTGGATTTTTCAACTTCTGCCACAACAACACGAGAGATTTCATGACTAGCAGAAAGTAGCAGAATTTCCTTGTGCTAACAGTAGAATTAATTGTTCTTGAGATCTAGTCATCTAATGTCAATCAGGAAAGCACTGCATAGCAATTCATAACAAAAAGTTAAGTAATCTCTCTGCCGTAGAACTTTATGAAATGCCCCGCAAAGTAAAGTCATTCCTGTTTTCAATGGATAGTTCAGATATGAGCAAAGGCTGTTATCTTGTGCCCTGCCATTACTGTTAATAACAGATCAGACACTGCTTAAAGGAGGCAAATGACAGCAATTGATTATTTCAGCATTTACTTTGGTCCTGGGAGCCTGCTCTTACCTGAGCGGTTGTTAGGAGACATGCGCACGGGAGAGATGGAGGGCGTGCGTGATGAGGAGTATGGTCTTTGCCGATCTCTTTCTATTGTTGAAGATGAGGCTACAAAGTGATACTGTGACCATCCGTCCTGCAACATCAAACATTACGACAGCAATCAGCAAAAACAGCATATGGTGCTTTTCCTCACTGTTCTTCATTGTTAAGTACAGAGCGTTTTCCCACATATTCTATTTTTTACTACTTATATACAGTAGGTTATTCTCTTTTTCCAGTGGTTGGGTGACAGATACTCTCAGTAGTGCCAGATTCCATATACTGACTGTACTGACACACAAAAAGAACAATTTTAAAATGCAGTAATTTCTGTAAAGTACTGTATTCCAGTAAAACTCAAGTTATGAAAACACTGGACAATGTCTTATATTTTTTTCTTGCCTCTACTTTAGATAGATAGGTTAGGTCAAATACTGGGAGGAAGTTTTTCCCACAGAGGGTAGTGTTGCACTGGAACAGGTTGCCCAAGGAGGTTGTGGATGTCCCAACCATGGAAGCACTCAAGGCTGGATGTGGCTCTGGGCAGCCTGGTCTGGTGGTTGGTGACCCTGCACATAGCAGGGGGGTGAAATGAGATGATCACTGTGGTCCTTTTCAACTCAGGCCACTCTATGATTCTATGACTCTATGATCCTTTCACATTTTAGATGACATTCTGGCTAAAAAAAAATATTCTGAATCACAAAGCTACCTTTTGCGGCAAGTTCTTGCTTTAAGTCATTTCTATCTTACTATACCAATTGTAGTAAGAAGAAGGTGAAGCTACCACATTAGCAAAATTGATGTAAACATTTGAGTATAGTCTATAGTCTAGTAAGATGGATTATATGCCCATTTGTTCACACTGAGCAATAAAAATCAATGCATTTTCCTCACAGCATTTTTTCCCAAGATGTACAGAGTGAAATTCCATTCCCTGTATTTAGAGCTGTGGTAATGGTGATGCATTTTTTTAAAAAAGAAACAAAGCGACAGAAATTGTTTCTATTGTTAGAAACAGCTTCTTCAGAAATAAAGAGTTAATTCCTCCACAGTTTATTATTGTATTATTATAACAGAATGTAATGCTCCTAAATAATTAGCTTTATAACCTGAAAATATCATGAAAGAATAAATGGACTTTTACTAGTACTCTTATTAAACTACAATATTTCAGACGCCTTAAAATATTTTCATGTTGAAATTGCTTTTATCACTACTTAGTTTTAAATCTAAATCTATAACACAGGTTGATCCTGCCTGGTCTTGGGCTGAAGGGCTTTTACAAACACCCACTTTCTGCTATGCTCCATGGATATCAAGTCAAGCAACTGGCATGGTGCTAAATATGGCTTTGCAGTGAAATGCTGGATATAAGCAAACACTAAAAGACTGCAACCCCACCCATCCCTACAACCAGCAGGAATTCTACTCTTGCTTACAGAAAACTAACTCTGCTTGACTGCAGAAGGACATTTCCCTGGGCTGCCCCTGACGCCCAGCTCTGAGGCCCACCCCTCCCATCAGGCCCATCACAGGCACACAGCTCTCCCAGCTGCAGCAGGGAAAGGCTCGAACACACCTTTTCCACTTTCAAGAAAGAGAACTCTGCAAGAGTGTGGCAAACAGCTCTTTTAATAGCAGCAGGAGGAAGGAAGGCATTCACATTTGATGCAGAGAGAAATGCTCTGATAGGAGAGAGAAACTTGACACCTAGCTACAGGTTCCGAACATCTGTACTCCCTACAGAATGCATTTCTATGTAGGTCACTCCAAAAGTAATGCCTCCTTTTTGCTTCCACGGAAACTACAGCAGAATAACACTATTTGACAGAGCAAGTTCTCAGCTACAAAATGCTATTCTTCAAAAGTCAATACCATTAGCTCTGCATTTTCATCAGTGATGAACAAGAGCCTGCATGCTGTGCTCATAAAAATCTACACCAGTGGAGGTGACCCACTGTTTCAAATCTGCTACGATGGCATCATAGCAGCCTCCATCATCTCAAACAGATGGAAGTCAGAAGGCATCAGATCTGGACTATACGGTGGGTGTGGAGGACAGTCCAGCCAAGAGAGGCAATGTACTCCACAGTCTTCAAACTGATATGGGGCTTGGTGCTATCGCGTTGCAAGAGAATGGTTGTTTCCTTTTCTGAACTGGCTCTCTAAGACTGAGCCTTCAGCTTAGTTAGTGTTGCAGTGTAGCAGTTGAGTTGATGGTTTGTCCAGATTCCAGGAAATCCAGAAGGATCATCCCTTTCATAGTGCAAAAGACAGCACACATTACGTGCCAAGGGCTATGACTTGAACATTTTTTTTTCCATGGGGAATTCACATCACCACTCCATGCACTGCTGTTCTGCCTCCAGCTCGTAGTGGTGACACCCTGTCTCGTTACCAATCCAGGAAAATGATGCAATCCAGGAAACTGTCACCTTCAGTCTCATACAGCTTCAATAGGTCAAACTTGCACAAGGTGTTCTTTATCTTCCTGTATGTGCGTTCACGTGACCCATCTGGTACAAAATGTGTAATACATCAACATTGCCATCATCATTTCCAATGTATTGAAGCTGATATTCAGCTCCATACCAAGTTTTCTGATGGGAAGTGGATGAAATTCACATGGACTTACAGAGGAATTGTGTGTGGCACCAGTTTTGCTTGGAATACTAATCTACGCTTTGTCATCATTTCTTCCTCATCAACAGCATTGCAAAGTACCTCATCAATAAGAGAACAAAATCCAGCTGCAGCTGGGATGCTAGCAATAGCATTTTTCTCTGTAGCACGTCTGCCCCTCTTCTCCCTTAAAATCTTAGGTATTTTCACTGCGGAGAGTAGTGGCTGTTGTAAGGTCTTCAAAACAAATATGCTACAAACTTTAAAGTCTGCAAGCCTGATTAGCTCAATAATGGGAGGTAGGTCAACAATAAACTCTAACATGAATACTGTTGTTACTTGGCAATGCTTATGACTCAACAAGGCATACTGCAGTATGAAAAGCTTCACAGTGTTTTTGGAGCACATTATGGGCAGCTCACAGATGCCACATATTCCAAAACCTGAATACTTTTAAGTCATATATATTTAGCCCTTCTCTGCTGCAAAGAACAAGGTCCTTCCCTTGGAAAGGTAAACTGTTTGTAACAGATTCATTACAACTATCCCCAGAAACAATTCCAAAAGCTATTAGCGTTAAATATTGAAACTAATTTTTAAGAGCCTTAAGGGAGTATTTTCAATTTAATGCTGAGATAAATAGCACCTGACGTGATGGCTGCTTTCATTAGTTTGTTTCAGCTCTAGTGCTTGTAATGAAATTTAATTAAATTGATTTGGGTACTTAAAGGTACAGTATGGAAGTATGGAAGTGTCCTGCAAAGAAAACTAACTCAACAGCAGTGTGTGAGACCGCATTTCAGAAACCAATTTATCAGTCACAAACCTGATTTAGGAGAGGAAGAATAAGTCAAAAGGATCTGACAAACTGAGGAGTAGTTCTGTCACTGTAGTTCTGTTACAAGAATGGATGTTTGTTAACTGGCAGTAATTAATTAATAAGTAACAACTGCACACCACAAGAAGGCACACAACAACCAAAGTACATAAATATCACTGCATGTCCTCATCACCTCTTCCAAGGTAGCTTCTGTTGGGCTTTTTTCTAAATTCTGACTACAATGAATATGTGCATTTTCCCTCAATTACACTGCATTGTCAGATGTTAAAGGGTGTGTGTCAGACTTTCATCAGCGGAGATGTATTTCTGATCATGTGCTTGTTGGAAACCTGCAGGGACTAGATTTGGACTGGAGGCTTAATCACTGCAGAATGTAGGTATGATACTATAGTCTCACTGATCAACTTTAACTGGGATTAAGGAGTGAACAAGTCCTTTGCTTTCCTGCTCAACTGTAAGTCATTTTGAATATACAGCTTTCTTCAAGCCCATATGAAATAATTAGTTAGTCAGGGTGACTATGCTTACTGTGTCAAAATATAGTTTGCTTTCTCCACATTATTTTTTCTGTGTTTAAAGATAGACAAGACAGCAGTATTCTTTAGTGTTTAAAACTTCCACGCTGTGTTCAGTTTTCTTGTGTGTTCCAAATTCTGTGACTCTGCAGTAGAGGAATCCTTGACTTCCTGAGGTGAGTAGTATAGATACTATCTATCTGGTTTGTTGTACAATAGCACTATGAAGACAGAACTAAATTAAGCCATGACTGGAAGTGACAACATGCTGACCCGATAGGGAACCAAAGCCTGAAGAACCCATAGGTTGAAGAAGTGAGAGGGGAGAAGCCAAAATGGTGGAGTCAAGGGCTGCATGGTGTGATTGAGGATGGATGTGGCCAGCCTGGATGACCTCATGGCATCTGCTCCAAAAGAATTCCTGTATCAGCTCAGCTGCTAACTGCCACACAGCAAAAATAAAAACAAGCCCTGTGCTCTGCTGGATTATCTGATTGGCTGATGACACTGACTTGAAAGTCACCTGTGGTTTAGAAAAACTGCTGTGGCTGCACAGGAGTATCTGTCTATGTTGAAGAGTGTTTTCTGTTTTCCGTGGCTACTAACATCCTTGACAGGAAGTAAGAGTATATTTTCAGAACATTTTCTTTTCAGAAAAAACACTCTGAGGAGAACAAACAAAAATGATACAACCAATCTGATAATGAATTGGCTAAGACCCAAGAAACTACAGAAGAAGTGTCTCTCCTCCTGCTCAGTTTGCAGACTCCCTGGTTACTTCTTGCCTCAAACCTGATCCTGTTCATCACTTCATTTAACAGACATTTCACCAAATGATTTAAATCATACAGGATCAGACTTGTTTTGTCCTCCTTCTTCCCCTACTTGCAAGCCAGCATTTTACTGGTTCCGGCATATTAACTGCAATAGTAACTGCTTATGGTAGGTAATAAGCTGCAGAAATGTAAAGTTTTTATAGGTAACCACTGGCAGGAACTGGTGACTAGACCCAGAACAAGTGGATAACAGCAAAAAGGCAGAATGTATCTAAGAAAGTAATAACATAGGATGTACTCGGATTGAAACTCAGCCAGAAATTGCTGAAGGAGTTGCTGGTGTTGCTTCTTTCACAATCTCAGGCCCTGCTGTCAGGTTAAATGAAAGTTTCTGACTGGTGTGCACCTGTATGACACCATCTACAGTAAAAGACAAATCTGATGTGAACTAAGTCAAGGCTCATCAGACTTACACAGGTCTGGGCAATCATTCATCAGAATGTGTTGTCACGACATTAGTAAGACATAACAGAAATTAGAACTGGATCAAATTATCTATGTACCTTGACATATGAAAGTTATGTACGTGACTTGACTGCTGTGAGAAATCTGAAATTATAGCATGGCTGTGGTGATCCACACACGCGTCTAGCTGAGCTCTTAAATGGGACTTTTGACATAGTGTAGTTTAAATGCCTAACAGGTATTACATTTATCATTAGGATTTACAACCTTCACAACCACTCACATTGTTTTGCTCTAGTACAATGAGGAAGAAAGAACATTTCCCAAAGCTCCTCCTCAGTAGGCTGTTCCATCAGTTCCATCAGGAGCTGCCAAGACAGCAAGTTGACTTCTCTCCATCTGCCTGCCCCACTGCAGTGGATCCAAACCACCCCCATGAACTCACTCCCTAGCAGTGCTGTTTTGCATATGGCAGTGAAGTGGTCAGCTGCTGAAGAACAGGAGAGATGGCTGTTCTCTAAAAAGCCCCCTGTCTTTGTACTGGAAGTGTTTTACTTTGAAAAACAGATTTTAACCGAATTCAAAACTTCAATAGTGCTGGAAACGCTCATCAAACAAAAAAACTAGTTCTAGATAAAACATCTGTATTTAAAAATAGATGTTTTTTTTTTTTCCTTTTTTTTTTTCCCACTTTAAATTTACAATGCTACATCCTAGTATCAGTACACAGCTCCTGAATAGATCATCCTGTCCAGATATGCTTGTGTGTTTTCAGGGAACACTCAAAAGGAGCAGGGAATTCTTGGGCATTGATCTACTTTACAATGTACTTTGAATTAATCTACTTTCCTGATTTTTTTTTTCTCTTTCAATGCCATCAGCCAAGTTACAAACACTTCTAAATATTGACATTTATGCTCCTAGGGTTTTGTCTTCTACTTCCAAGGTAAGTCGGGATACATTGTTGGGATGGTGCCTGACAGACTGGCACTGTCCCAGCTTACACACTTGTGTACTGATAGGTTAAACCCTTTGAAGTAAGACTGCAGGTGGAAATCTGGAGTAATTTCACTGAATGCAAAAGACATAGGAATACTGGCCCTAATTCTTCTGTTTTCACCCCTCTGCCAAACAGTCATGAGCCAGAGCCTCAAAACTGATAGATAATGGGAAATGAAGATTTGAAGATTTTAGTATTCATATTTATAGTCTTGTTTCCACAGCTTATGAAAGGCAGAAAGTTACTTAAAGCAGAGAAATTCTGCAACCACAGGTGATTTGAAAATATTATAATCATTCAGTTACAGTGCAGGAGATGCTTACAGTACAGCACTTGCACTTTGTGGTTGTAGGAAGGTGGAAGTGCTTAAACTCTGGCTGCTTTCCATGCCTTCTGATGACAACTAACTGATTACAGGTTATGCTGAGGGCACCTGCAGTAGCATGAGCTAGGGATGAAGGCTGCTCAGTTCTTCCTCGCCCTGGTGTAATTCAAGTGTGAGGACAGGAACCCCACTGAACCCCACTGAGAACCCCACTGAGTGGGTGCAGTGCAAACTGTGCAATCCCTTGAGCAAAGGCAAAAAGCAAAGATGATGCTCCAAGAACAGAAAGCACAAGCCCTTCAGGAGCGTGGCTACTTCTGGAAGCTCTCAGCCCTTTCCTTGGGTGCATCCCCACTGTGGGATTCTTACACCAGATCTGTATGACTGCTCTTGGGCCGTGCACCAGGTCAGGTGCCTTTCTCATCATGTGCAGGAGCCTTAAACTTGGGGTTTCTCTCCTTTTTGCTCTGAATTTAAACGCATAAACTCACCTTACTTCCAACCATCTGCATCACAGACACAGAAAAACTTCAATTCTTATGAAGCTGTAAGAGGAGCATCTATTCAGGGCGGTGTGAGGCTAAAGAAGGTCTCCCAGTCAGACAGTCATTTACAATAGCAGAACTGCCTGGCACTGAATGAGGATTATTAAGTTTTCTGCAGGGCATTTTTAAAGTTCCATTCTCAGAATCAGCAGTCGGACTCATTCCTTGCTACATAAGACACGTACCCTTTGGCTCACACCTTGGCGGCCCTGCGAGACAATATACTACTCTCAGATCGTCAGCCTTCAACACCAACCTTATCTCTCATATTTTTTTCTCCCTGGTTCATACTTGTCATCTCAATGCATGAGATACTATAGTGTCTTCTGAGAGCACTACCCATTTTTCTCTTTCAAAATACTTCAGATGGCCTTGCTTGGCCAGGTTTTCTTCAAATGCTTTTACTTTGTAGCATGATCAGCTTCTGATCAAGAATCTCCTGCTGTAATTTTAGATTTCATCCCTAGATTTTAGCGATGGACAAACTCACAGTAAGGGAGAGATATGTTAATTACTTGCCAAATCTATCTGAGTGAAAAACAGCCAAATAACTCTGTTTTTTTTTTTACAGTGCAACTCCAGGAGGTTTCAGGAAATCACTGAGGCATCACTTTGCCTATCCATAATTAATTATTGATTTCCTGTTGGGTGAGTTGGGAGGACAACAACACCTAATGTGATGAATAAAACAGCTGTTAGAAAGGGGAACTGCACATGAGGCAAAGCATGAAGGACAAGTCTTGAGATACAGCAGAGTTCATAATTCAGTTCACTGAGGTTATATGCAACCAAATAAACCTTTCAAAACACAGCAATAAAAAGAAATAAATTCATTTCTCAAAGTATCACTTTGCCTCTCATACAGAAATGAAGTTATTTGAATCTGTCTTACAGGAAATGATGGCAGTATCTGCCCCTTCAGCTATGACTTCGGTTCTCTTCCCATTTCCCCTGCATAAAGTATGTAAATTACAATTTAAATGATAAAAATCTCGAAAAACTATTTTTGCTTCCATGTAGTAAACAATAGAAAACTTATGTCTCAGAAAGCATTTACAATAATTTTTGACTTGTATTGTCATTTGTAATGCAATTTAATCTCTCTTAACATATCAATGCCCTAGAAATGCAATCTCTTGCTCTTGCCAGGGTCAAAATTTTATGGACAATTAGTGTTTTATGCACAGGGATTATTTCTTAAGCCCACCATCTTTATAAAGATTAGAAACCAATCAACAACCCTCACTCTTACTTATATACCAAATCATAAATCAAACAAATACAGCTCTTCTGTTATACCTGCTAAACCACAATAAAATCACTATCAGAACCAAACTTGCACAGTTGTTTCTGATGAAAATGGTAGGCTTATGGACAATGTCTGTGACAAAATAGCAACAGGATTCTGTGCCTCCTAAAGAGCAGCACTGCAGCTGAACACTGGGGATTGCTTCATTCAAATGTGCAACTGTCTGACAAACAAGGAATCTGCAGAAAAATCCCTAGATAATGCCCTGCTGTCTCTGATTTCCACTCAGAAGTTCTTGCAAAATATGTTTAAATTAGAGTTAGAGATCTGAGTGATTGTTACTAAGCTGCATGAGTTTTAGGGGCGTTTATCCTTGAACATGTAGTTAATCAGCATGCACAGACATTAAGAAAGAGAAATGCATATTATTTTTTACTGAAATACCACTAGGAGTCTTTAGTTCAGTAAATGAGAATTTTAGTATTGTTAACCCAAAAAGCAACACAGTATTGCACCAAAGCCTGTAACTTTTACTCTGGGGAAACCACAGCTTTCTTTGTAAGTACTCTGTAAAAATAAAAGTAATAAAATGAATTAAGAAACTGTCAATAACACTTTTCATTTCTCCTTTTTTCAGGAAGCATCTACAGCTCTTCTATCAAAATGAACGATATAATCTTATAAATGAAGTAAAAGAACTCAGAACAAAGCATGTGTGCTACAAGAGACTTTTCAAAATACATATTTAGGCCACTTTGGTTATCAGTTAGCAGATTTAGGGTGATGAGACAAAACAAATACAGAGGACTTTCCAGCAATTCTGTCACTGCCTATTTTTAGGTCAGACAGAACATCAAAGAACTGAGAACTTGCCACTGACATACCAGCTTAATATTTCAACAAAATCTGACTATATTTGCATGAACTAGCCATATTAAACAAACACTTTTATTTCCTCACAGGACCCTGAAGAGCTAAGATTATGATAGCTGCACTAGGATTGTGTTGCTGCACTTATGTATGGTAGTTATATTTCTCAAATGAATTTTTGAGAATAGGATTGATGTGAATAAAATCGGTTTGCCCTAGCATATATTGTTACAAGACAACATTTCTATCTAAAGAATTTTTGGATTTTTTCCTGTATTGAACATCTGAATTAAGTTACACTTTGTCTGCTAGTAACTGATGCTATTTACGTGCATATTTTACAATTTTCATACGTTACTTAAGAAGAGTAGTAATGTTCCCAGTTCAAAAAGACATGCAGATAATTTTTTTGGGTATACACTGTATTCAAGAACTAAACCGTAGGCTTATTCTGAAGGATTGTGCTTTCAGAGGGAAAATTCTGTAGATGTGACCTTCCACTTCTGTACACCCCTTCCAACTCTCTACCCTAAGGATGTTTCAGAAACTTCAGTAAGATGTAATTCCCTTCAGAAGGAAGGCTCTAAGGTAAAGATACTGACTCTTGGGCTGCATTTTCAATTTTCTTCAGAGAAATTCAAAAGGTGGAGTGGAGTACTTTACAGACAGACTTAATGCAACTCTGAGGTTAAATTTCTGTCTTCTAAATCTACACTTTGTCACCTAAAAATGGAATGGAGTTTTCAACTGAAACAGAAAAGCTTACTGCCAATGCAGTAGATGCTTTGGCATCACATTTGTATTAGTCATCCAAGAGAAGAATTTGGGCAAACTATGATCAGCATCTCTTGAGACAAGCAGGTTTTGGATAAGAATGGTGTCGCCTTCTGCTAAACTCAAGCTGATAATTGAGAAGAATCAGTTCTGAGTTTGCTTGCTGAAATACTGCTTATTACATAGCTGAATGTTAAAGGAAAGCACCATCGCACCTTTAAGGCCCTCAGGGGAAAAGCCACAGTCAATCACAGCTGCAGCTATTTTCTAAGCTCATAGCTCAAACCACGAAGGTTTATTCCTTTAGCAAATCCCAATCTCCGTTTCTTCAGACATTGTGCTTAAAGGCAGCAGCACCTCCCAGGTCTATGCTGTGCTGTGAGTTCATTTCACATTCATGTACATGTACAGATATATGCAAGTACAGATAATTACCAGCACGATGCAGATATGTCATCACACAAGTATATGTGTATTTTTAAGGAGTGTGGGATGATTAGTTTGGGTTTAATGGAGCTCAGCCATCACATTTGATTTTTCTAGATATTATTCAGTGAAAGCACATCCACCAAAATAGTGTAGGGACGTGCAAGGTCTGGCTTCAGCTACACAGGATATTTTTAATGAAAATATACTATCATCAGTATGGAATCTTCAATTCAGTGTAGACTGTATCTTACAGCTAACATTTAAAATACAGTAGAAAAAAAAACAAAATTCTTATTACAAAAACCATAAATACTGAAATAACTGAAACAACCGAATAACTATTTTTCCTTGTATAGCTAAGCTCCATTTATCTGCAGAATTTCCTCTTCAGAGTCAGTGATTTTGCCTGAAATAGCTACATTTCAATTGCATAAACAGTATATGACTTAAGCAGGAAGCTGGCAACAAAAAAACCACAAGTGTTAAAAATTACTTGGCAGTTCAGAATGATTCTTAGAGAATCAATCCTTGGGAAGAGATATGCCATCAAAAGAAAGGTAAGTGAAACAATAAGTTTACACTGTGCAGTGATGGAGCCCTGTGCTAACTGGGTTGTAAAAAATCATACAAAGCTAAGAAAAACAAAATTCCAGTCTAACACATCACTCCTCATTGATGTGTCTTCTGCCTTAAAGAAAAGTTGAGAAAAGATTAACAAATAATTCTTTGGCCTGCAGCTAACACTTGTTATCGTCTGTGGAATATAAAATATGTCTTTAATTAAAAAATACATATTTGCATATGCGTTGGGAAAAGTAAACCTACCTTGCATAAACATTAGAAACAAATATATGGCATCAAGTCTAGAACTGTTAATAATACAGAACACAAAAATCAAGAATACCAATTTTTCTATGGTACTGAAACCAGTGACAATTTCATGGTTGAGTATTTAACTGGACTGTCAAGTGAAAAAAAGTTCCAGTTAAAATGCTCATTTAAAAGTGAGTAATCTCTTTTTAGACATGAAAGACTGATAAAGAAAAAATAGAAAGCATCTATTTGAAGACTATAATTTCTTTTGCTATATTGTTTACAGAATCTATATCTTCAGTATTACTCAGGTGATGCTTTTCAAAGGCTTGAATAGGTTAGGCCCACATAAAATTTCCAAATTTCCTTTATTTAATATCAATTTAGGAATTTGCTTAATTCCAGTTGAACAAAATAAGGGAATGTCACACATCATGATGAAATGCTTCACAATTCAAAAAATCATACTCCTGATACACGGAGATAAAAAGGATTTACTCTAACCTTGAAAGATATTTATGGCTGAGGTATTAAAATGAGATCTCCTCTGACACCTTCCTCTTCCAGGCAAATTCAGTATAGAAAAAGCAAATTGAAATAATGTAGCTTAACTGCTGTGTTCTGTGTTACCAGCAAGAAGACATAAAATTCTATTTTCTCCACATATTTTATCATAAATAATACATATATGTGAAGGTTCCTACATGGATTTATTTGAATGTCACATGAAGATAGAAGATGTTATTTTGTTCTTGCAGTAATGCCACACAGTCACACTTTATC
This sequence comes from Centrocercus urophasianus, assembly GCF_019232065.1. Classification (NCBI taxonomy): domain Eukaryota; kingdom Metazoa; phylum Chordata; class Aves; order Galliformes; family Phasianidae; genus Centrocercus; species Centrocercus urophasianus. The sequence goes on from NW_024884253.1 coordinate 68,353,550, forward strand.
ATTAAAAACATATTGGAAGAAAAAGAAAAGACTATACTTGGTTAAGTAAAGGAATTTTAGTACCTAAATTAAATAATGCCTTTAGTAAAAACTATACAGTTGTGCTAATTCTCATTAATTGGACTTAAGGTTGATGGAAATCTCCTTTGCTCTTTCTTAACAAAGATTTTGGAAATTGTAATATTGAGAATTTCATTGACTACTGCACACACTGATTTTCCTGTGATTTCCTAGTTCCCCTAGGATCCTCATACTGAAATACTGAGCTATTGCTTTTCTCCTAAAGAAGTGACAGAAAAGAAAGCAAAATGTTTAATATATTTAATCTGCTACTGCAACACAGTGCTTATCAATATCTGCCATTCTGTTTGAAAGGGTCTAACAATCAAAAAAATGAGTTACAGAAATAATGAAGACTGAAAGGGATCTGAATGGACCTCACTTGTCCCTCTCTGGTGTATGCTGCCCTGAAAGAGCAAAGCTCTGCATATCTTACAGTGCAGAAATGAATGGGACTGCTCCTTAAGTGAAGTGAGCAGCTTTCAATCTAGGAACTATAGAGTTTACTAAAATAAAATGTATAATTTTAAAATATATCCTCTAATAGGGTTTTCCTACTTTTCATTCAAACATCTTCCATAGAATTCTTCTGGGTACAAACCTCAATATGCATTAAACATAACAATTCAACACTGATCAGCTGACAGCCAGAATACCTGGGATGGGGAATAGATTCTGGTTTCTTGGCTCTGGGAGAGAGTATGCTGAGCGTGCCATGACCCAGAGTGGTGGGTTGGTGAAAATCCTCTGTCCTCAGCCACACTGAAGCTTGGGGCCGCCCACTGCCATAAATCAATCAATCAGTCAATCATTTATTAATCAGGTATTGCATTTTCAAAGTTAATATAAAAATGGGCTCTAGACAATGCCTTCTCTGTAAAGACAATTCAGTTTTATATTACCGTCAGTGGAGGGGCTACCTTACATTAATGCACCCTTGCTCTGAAAGGGCGACATATACATCTAGAAAAAAGCCTCCACCATTATATAGTAATACATTTAGTCTCACTGAAAGATCAGTACATTATCAATTTGAGCACATGTATAGTCCTTCAAGTTAAGCCACCTTTTTGACATACTTTAATGTTCTGGATTTGGAATTGAGATCTTGATATAGGGTTTAAGTTCTGCACAGACCTTTTCATCAGATAAATTTAAACTAAAAACAGCACCTTTTCAGAGGATGTCTGACTGGTGATAACATCACCAGAAGAAAATCCAAAAGCTGTGTTCCAATTCTGCATGTTAACGTGATGCAATTAATAGCTCTAAAGAGTGAACAGGTATATTTTACTGAAGAAAGACGTTAGATTTTTAAAGCACCTTGACTAGAGCTTTAAAGTCTATTGCTGGCAATTTTCCTGGAACATTTAGCAATAAAGGACCTTCTCATAGATTCATCAGTTTATTATTCTGAAAGTCACATGAAAAGAGTGTCCTCCCCTAGATCTAGACCCACTTAACAGCTTGTAAGGCTTCAGGCAATTTTAAATATCTTTTCCAGCCGACGAACAGACAAAGCCATCTTCAGAGTGACTACTCTGACTTCATTAAATGCCTCTCATAATACTCTTCCTACTGTAAATGGCATGGTACACACTGAAGGACCATCACCTTTGTCAGCCTCCCTAGTTTGAAGTAATTGGTTGCATTTTTTTCATACAGTGGTTGAAGAGGACAAATATTTCTATTATTCCATGCAGAACAGAAACCTATGATAATAAATGGAAAGGAAAAATAATTCCTACAAATTCTTTATGATCTCTACTTACACCCTGGAAGACAGACTAACTGTAAACGTAATAAGAGACTGTAAAGAGACATTTTGTTGCAGTCTAAGTGGTTAGGCAAAGCAAAATAATTAAAAGAAAACATTCTTCCTGACAGTTCCTTCAGCTCTTTCATGTTACAAGCATTTAAGCTAACTGTAGCTTGTTTTAGGCTAATGAATTTTCTTTCATGTTAAACTCATTTAGTTTCCCTTTTTGCACAACCCTTTTGCTCAAATTTCCTCATGTAATTTAACAAGTGTTTGAGAACAGTTGGTTATTTCTTGAATATTGAGATAGATAGCCTACCATCTGCAGCTAATCGAAATCTGCTCTCCTACAGTCATATTCACACCTGGTTTTCAGTCTCACTGGAGACCTTAAGTTGCACTTAGTCCTCCCACTGACAGTACAGGTTGCCCAGATAGTTAAGAAGGGTGGACCACAACTCCCAAGCACAAGGACAAGCTAGGCAGCTCCCCTACTTGTTTTATGTAAGTGCTGAGTCACTGGTACGCCCTCTGTCTATGGATTACACAACCAGTAACAACTTTTGAAAATCAGATTTTAAGTGTTAAGGAAGGGACTCCTGAGGACAGAAGCAGATAAAATAAGTGACCTTTTATGAAAACGTAAGTCTTACTAGTATTCCCTTTCTGATTAAATACAGCATAATGTAAAACTCTTTTCCAAGAAACATTTATATCCCTAACTTAAGTTGGTTTACCAGATTTGATATCCCATGCCTTCTATCTCACCCATTAGTGTTTTGGTTTTGTTTTGTTTTTCATTTTTCAGGATAAAAAAGCTAGATAGGACCTTAAATTTTTATTGTCTCGAAACAGAATACTCTATGCACTCTTAGCCAAATACACGAACACACTGAGACAAGGCATATTGTTTGATTTGGTCAATAAAGTTATCTCACTGTGGTTACGGCAGCAGATTTTGGCTTTCGTTGACCCAGAGAAATGGGCAATGCTTGTCAGACACAGAGTGGCACAACGAAATCAGACTATTCTTTTAAGCAGCATGGCTGAAGTTGGCACCCTGAAATCTGTCTATTTTGGTTATTTTGTATGCAACAGGGAGTTCTTAAAGCTTCTTTAGAGGCTGCATAATTTAGGTTTAACTACACAGGCATATTAATGTTGCCCTGGTTGAAGCTGAAGGGCATGCTTACCCACGATGGGATGGGGCTTGCACTGCTTACCCTACCTATGGCAATCCTGTTCATGGCAGCAGTGAGGGAACAAGATTTAACTTTTGCAATTCCCTGCACTTCACAGACAGGAATCTATCAGGGACTGCTGCAAGAAGAAAATTGGTGCCTATGCACTCCTTGGCTTTCTTCACAAGTCTGGCAAATCATTAAGTGACTTTCTACAACAACCCCCACCTCTGGATGTACCTTCAGTCAGTGCAGATTATGTTCTGCCAACTGTGAAGTGAGTCCTGTAATGTTGAGCAAATGTAGAAGAGTGCGTAACGTTTTCATGTTTTTAGTGATGTAATCATATAATTGAGCTAAATCTATTGATTACTACTGTATAATACTTAAATAAGCACTGTCCTTTCCCCATTACTACAAAGGATGTTCCATTCTTTTTATTTCTCCTTATTTAATCTACTTTAAACATGCAGCTATAAAACATACCATAATTCAAATTGTTCGGTTACACTATTTCTTGAACAGCAAGGCAAGTGCTGTTGATTTTCCTTAAATATGATGTGATACTTGTAATTTGCCTGTATTACAATATAAAACTGTGTCTCTATATGCCACCAATTCTTTGAAAATAATTGTACAGATACTTCAATACATAGAAAGAAATTGCAAATGAATATATGCAGTGGGATTTACCCGCCCTTAAAAAAAGCTGTGAAAATGCAAGATACTGTCAAGTGCTGATTGTATTATACTGTCAGCCGTATGGTCACTCAATTTTACTAGCACAGATATCTTAATTGGACAAAGATAATACTGGGCAATTTTATTGCATAACTAGCTGACTATTATAATAATGCAAACATTTGCATCTTTCCAATTATAAAAACATTATTTTTCCAACAGTCCCAAAATACAGGCATCCAGCACAACAGCCTGTTACAGGCAAGTCTAACAAATATTGTGACTTTGTTAAGGTTAGTGCATGCCCTTTTTTTTTAAAGAGAATTTTAAGTAAACTATCCAAACATTTGGAGTACAAGAAATTGCACGGATATGATGCTTGGCAGCATATATAATGATGTATGAATATGTAAGTATAGACATAGGTCACTTTGAAAGTAATGCCTCCTACTTATTTCCATAGAAACTACAGCTGATACAAAGAGCAAATAATTTGAAAGAGCAAATTCTCTGCTGAAAAGTGCTGTTTTCCAACACAGCCAATACCATTAGCTATGCATTTTCAGCAGTGATGAACAAGAGCATGCATGCTACGCTTGTAAAAATCCAAGCACGTGGAGGTAACCCACTGTTTCACAGCTGCTATAACAGTGTTGTTGCTAAGGAAATGCAGTCCATCTTTCATTGTCTCAAACAGATGGAAGTCAGAAAGCACCAAATCTGGACTATACAGTGATAGAACAGTCCAGCCAAGAGTGGCAATGTGCTCCATGTTTTTCACACTGGCATGGTGTTACTGTGTTGCAAGAGAAAAGCTGTCTTCTCTGGTCTGACTCTGGAATTGGAGCCTTCAGCTTAGCCAGCATTGTGATGTAACAGAGTTGACAGTTTTGTGCAGGTTCTGGGAAATCCAGAAGAATCACCCTTTTCCTACTGCAAAAGAGAATGTACATCAATTTACCTGCTGAGAGCTGTGTCTCAAACTTTTTCTTCAATGGCGGATTTTTCTTCAATGGCGAATAACATGTTGTTATCCACACACTGCCGTAGTGCTGACACCACATCTTATAACTGTGAATGATGTGATCTGAGAATCTGTCACCTTCAGCCTTGTACTGGTTCAAGACGTTCTGCCAAACTTGCATACAGTGCTTTTTTCTGTGAGCAATCTGGGGATCCACCTGGTGCAAAATCTGTGATATTCCAACGGTGCCACAATCATTTCCAACACACTGAAGCTGATATTCATCTCTATACAGAGTTCCCTGGTCATAATCTGCAGATTTGCACTGATGAGCAGATAAAAATGCTCTTCATTTTGTGCTGTGTCAGCTGTGAATGGTTGTCCGGAACATGGCTTGTCTTTCACATTGCTATCACCACTGCTGAAACGAACCACCCACCCCTCACTGTGCTCACATGCACTGTTTGGGCTACATTAACATTCAGCGAGCACTGACGAATGTCATGGGTACATTTTTTCCACATGGAGGAATTCAGTGACACACCTTTGCTTCATACGCACTTCCATGTTAGATGCCATCTTGTCAGATTGCCCCTCTGCTGCCATCTGTCACACGGCAACAAATTGGAATGGAATACTGGTGGAAAGGTTCATCCTCTACCATACCACCTGCTGCCACATCACTAGCATCCACCTCTGGCATTAAGGGCCAGCATACTTAAATAGGAGGCATTACTTTCAGAGCAGCCCTTGTAGCAGAGAATGAACTTCATTTCAAGATTTAGTGAAGTTTGTAGGAATTAGCCAATACTGTGATTTTTAAACCTCTTCCTGAGAATGCAGACAATCAGACTCTCTAAGAATATCCTGGAAGCTACCTCAAAGTATAGCCTGCCCTATTTTCCATACCACAAGCATGCATTTGTGGCCTCAGAAAATGTTCTTCTAAGCATGCAAGGTGCTTAGTATCCAAGCATACCTAGTATTTAAGTACATCACTGGGCACATTCACATTGGCAGCCAACAGAATGTCCTTTAGGTAGTAATATATTTAAAAGCCACACAGCATATAGATTACCTTGTGCATGGAGCAACCTCAGGAACCACTTATCCATCACAACATACATATAAAGCTAGAAGGCTGAAAATCAGCTAGCCATGGTATGAACCTCGAACAGATTACGGCGTAATAAAGTTTAGCCTCTTACAGTGCAGCCGCCCACATGCTTGAAAGTCAGGCTATGCGGACCTCAATCCTGCTCCTGCCTTGCCTCAAGAAAAGTCTGCTTTAGCTCCTGTTTGCTTTTGCTTCCACTTCATAACGGGACAACTGAGAATCACACATTACTCAGAATGCCTTTACATACTGTACCCCTATGATTCCAAAGGGTGATTGAAACTAATGGAAGTGAACAGTGGGAGAAACTCAGTAACTGTCTTCCTTGCTCCTCAGAGAGATGCAAAGCAGAGCTGAGGCATGCAGAAGAACAGCATTTCAAGTAGAAGGTCAGCTTCAGAGAGTTTGAGATTTAGTGCAAAAATTCCACATAACTAAGTTCACTCCTTGTACAAAACACACACAGCATGGACTACACCACTGTGAACTTTCCCTCTCTTACATCCCAGCCTTAACCAGGACCTGAACTCTTCTGCTAGATGAAGTTCTTAGCCCTCTTTGTTGAGACCACAAATAGCAACTATATCAACTGTGAAATTCCACACAGTAAGCAGACCTTTGAGAACTAAGCCTGCAGAATGATAATTACACAAGCAGTGTAGTTATACTGTATAACCATGGTGTAATTCAGTTTGGAAATATTCCACAATAAATACTTGGATACACTGTCGTTTACTAAGTAGACACTTATTTTTAAAAACTATAGGAAACTTCTTTCACAGGATCACATTACCAGCACTGCAATTCATTTTTAAGAGGTTAGCAGGCCTGTGAGAATTATGTGGTACCCTCCACAGACTGTCTAAAAACCAAGTACTTGATGCTACTGTCTGCCAGCTGACTGGAAGCGAAGCTATCAAGTTTCAGCTCAGCTTCACAAGTGGTCCCTAAGGGTCACATCTTCAGATACTCTTGTTGGTAATCTCATGAGGAAATTTGGGAGCTGAAGGGCTGAAAATCTGGTAACCTCCTCTGGACAGTATGAGGAGGTGTAAGAAAGAAAGAAACAGTAGGAGAGCCTGCATAGGTTTGTTCTACGTACAGAAGACTTCACTCTCCAGGGCTGCCAGATCAAGCAGTCTCTGAATGAATTCTTTAGAAAATCAAATTCATTTCCCATTTTCATCACGATGCTTTTTTTTTTTTTTTTTTTTTTTTTTTTTCCCCGAAGGAAATATTCCTATATTAAAAGTAGAATTGGGAAAAGAAAAAATCTACAGCTCCAAGTCTGAGAAATTTTAAACTTCAGGTGAATTTTCAGTTCTTATAGAAGTTTTGGCCCCTAAAGTCTCTCAGCACCCAAGTTCTGGTAATCACATGAAAGATGACAAATCTGGAAAAAAACTCAAGCCTTACCTTCTTGTAGAGACTTCTCAGATCTCTGTACTGCCACATACTATTGAGGACCTGAGATGCTGCTTTCACCACTTTTGGCGAATGCCTGTTACACACATATATTGAAAAGAGAGAGAAAACAAAAAAGTGAGAAAGAGAGTGCTGGGTTCCAGTCTCCATTCATCCTAATTTTCAAGTGCATTACTATGATCTTAAACCCACAAATGAAATTGTGGTATCAATGTACATTAAGATCTTTTGTTGGCATCTCAGAAAGCAATGTTCTTACAAGCAAGCACTACGTACTAACTATTCAGTGAGGAGCAAAATGTGTATTTCTCATCATAGTGAGAATGAGGACTCATATTGAGAGCACAGCAAAAGGAATGGGAGAGGCAGGAACAGGAACACTGTTGAGGAACTGGCTGGCATTATGTACATCTGAAAGAATGTCCTGGCTAAAACTTTTGGCATCCAGGACAATTTAGAGCCAGAATTTCTTTCTCTGTAAATGACCGGACTTCAAGTCATGACAGATGGCATTACGCGCCCCTGTGCAGCAGCCAGGAGAAACACTCTAGATGAGTGGTGAGCACTGTGTTTCAATCTGCAGGGCAGTCCAGATGCAGAAATACAACTAATTATAAAAGTCACAGTGAATTTCACTGGGAATCCCAACTAGGATTTGCATCTTACACTCAACATACTATTAATGACGGCTGCTATTGATGTTATGCTAAAAATCATAACTTCACATGAACTTTCTCTTCAAGCAGGTTTTGAAAGAGGCTCTTAAACTATTGTTTCACTCATTCGTATATACCTCTTGGGAAACGTAATGTTTAAAATCTAAACAAAACAAAACAAAAAAACTCCACCTAAAACAACAGAAGAACTCTAAGAGCATTTAGCTCAATGAAATACAGTTGAAAAGAAAGGGACTGGGAAGAAAACCCAGGCCATTAAGGGAGCATACATTACGTACTTAAGCTCCTATACTGCACCAGTATTTTGTATAAAGCAGCAAAGTACTAGAAAACCTAGAAAAGCCAAAGTCTGAAGTGAGGAATGATCAAGTTTGGGGCAGCCACTGAGGAGATTAATGCTTTACTCAGAAAAGGCAGAGGACTGCAAATCAAAAAGAAAACCAGAAAACCAGCAGAATATGTTACTGGTTTGGGCAGCAAGTCTTCTTAGCTGATCTGTGGTGTGCTGTGACCTCTGACAATGGCCACGGGGATGCTGAGAGTAAAGCTGGAATAATGACGTTCATGGCATAACTGAGTCTATTATCTTATGCAGCATTTTCCTACTATTTATCCGGTGTTTTTCTTCTTTTTTCCCCATTTCTCATCAAGAATACAGTAATAAGTGGGTAACTGACGAATAAATAGGAATTTGATAAACAATATCGAGAATTGTTGTTTTTATTATACTCCCAGCCATACTGGCTAGTGAGGCATTGGTAGCTTGGAATAACCATGGAGTAACCACAAATGCATCAACCACAATGTGAATATTGAGGAGAAATGGGAGCTAGGTAAAGACTTGGGTGTGGCCAATACGACCTTGTAAACGCCAGTCCTCTCTTGCTGTCTGATGTTGGGAATGTGTGACAACCATGGTCACGTTCCAAAGGCTAGTGAGGCCAGTCTGGAGCACTGACACTTTTGTGCATTACACTTGCACCACAATGCATGGCCAGGCCAGGGTCCTGCACTTGCAGAAACAGATGCTTCATCCCAGAAAAGACAAATTCATACTGAAGTTTTTTACTGTATGAGAATGTAAGAACTTCCTATCAGTCCAACAACTAACAATTCTGATTTTTAAACAGTGAGTTATCTGCAAGAAAGCAAACCAAAGCAATGGTAAACAATACTAACATTCTTAGAGTTGAAAAATAAAACTTTTACTTAAAATGGGCATTAGTATCACTGTGAGCTGACAGGTTCTCTTGTTCTATAATTTTGTTTCCTGTAACAATAAGAACATCTGACTGCACATCAAAGTACTTTGGATGAGGACAAATATCACTATTTTGGAAGGCATTGTATAATTATTTAACAGTACCTGGGCTAAACACTTAGGGAACTATACTCTCAGATCTTCCTAAGACTGTCTGTGATACTCTGAAAATTCCAGACTCAACAGGTATTAATGGACTCTGCCAGATAATGAATAGGTAGGTAGACAAATGCTTTATTTTGAGGAGACACATCTTATGAGAGATGGATGTGAACCTGTCTGCAACCTGCACACTTGATCTAGCAAAAATGCATTAAAAAATCAAATAGATTTAATAATAATAAATAGTGCAAATGTAAATGAATTAGCAGAGCATGGGAGCTCCCACACTTTTTGCCCTCTACAGTCAGTGTGAGAATGCTTCAGTAATGAATTTGGTATGAAACAAAAGAGTGACAACAGAGAAAAAGAAATACGATTAAATTATATTGGTAATGCTCCAATCAGAGGTGTTCTCAAACCAAATGTAGGGTGCATAAATCTTTCCTTTACGTTGGTTTTGTGGGGGCTCTCTTTGAGCTCCGATGCTGCAGTAGGCTGTGTGATGACAGCTTCCAGCAGGTGCACTGATGGAAGTTTTCTACACTATAGTGAAGGCTTTTTGTTTTCAAACTGCCATAGTCCTATTGCATTATACTCCTGCAGACTGACAAATACGAGAATCAGGCTGAGTTAGGCAAAAGAAGGATGAAGAGTGAACTCTTCCTGAAAAGCATGCACATAAGAAAATGGACAAGATGAAACCATGGCTGCTCTAAAAATGTCACAGTTGCGTGAAGGATTTTTTGGTTTTAGAGCATCACCAAGTAGCCTGCAGGTATCCTAATACTCTCTTGGAAGCAAGGTGTTGACAATATCCATGGATCCATTTATCTTCTACAGTCCACCTTACCAGCAAGATAGTGGCTGGGAAAAGCTTGGGTGTGGTGAAGAGGGACTATACAACCAGAGCAGGAGGAGCAGTAAGAGAACTACAGCAACATCCCTGCCTTTCATGGGATCCCTGTACAGTGCAGTCCAAAAACTCTGGTCCCTAATGTTTACCAGAATCTTCTGGAAGTGCTTTGAGGTAGCAGTTACTGGAGATAGTTGCTCTTTCTTACAGTGCACGTGACTACTGATGGTACCTCAAAAAGAGGCTATAGCAGGGGCTTTTGCTACTGCCATTGTTTCTTGTTACCTTTCACGCTGGGCACATGATTTGTGATGAAACCAAAGTATTCAACTCACGATTGCAGAGAGGAGGCAAACACATTAAGAACTAGTTAGAACTACTGGAGATGTTAAAAAGGGTGCAAGAGGATTTGCAAAACATACTTGTCTCCTTTACTCTTAGATATGCCAACCAGTTTCTCAATGCCGCCTGCGTCTCGTAAGGCCTTGGCATTCTCCATGTTTTTAGTGATGACTTCATGCAGCGTGCAGCAAATGGCAGTAACGGTGTCATCAGACATGGCCTTGCTTGCTGAGCTGTTGCTGTTGTTAGCGCCTGGCAGTCGGTGGACCAGATCCCTCATGGCATATTTGCCTTTGTTGGAAGAAAACGAAGGGAGAATTCAGAAGATACAGTCAAAAAGGGTGACGGAGAAGAAGTACAGGGAAAACATGCAAGACTGTATTAGCACCATTTTCATCATTGCATGTAATCTCATTGGTTATTGATACTATTTTGGAGCAAGCCACATTTATACAATTGCATGGTCAAGCACTTCACACATAAGGCCTCTGTTAATATTTCCATATTACATGAGTTGGAGACTTCAGATATGGGCTACATCATGTCCTTATGAGAATGAAACAATGATAATAAAAGCTCAGTATATGTATAAAGACAATATGAATATCATCACTTACAGAGCTCATCTCCCACTGCACAACTCATAACTCAAGGAATTACAAATAAACGTGCATTGGTTCTTAAAATCACTGCATTAAATGAAAAGCCAAGGAAACTGCTGTTTTCTAGAAGAAGCCCTCTCTAAAGGAACAGTTCTACTGCATAAGTTAATTCTATACAACATGCAGCAACTTCACTTCGTTCATTGTGTTCCTGTGACTTTACTAACGATCCAGTACTACACTGCATGACCACAGTGCAGAGATGACAGTGTAGTTTTCCACATATCCTTAGTTGTATGCACGGTACTGACAAAAAATGAAGCCCTTCTGACGTATACTCCTGATATTCTGTAAGGAACTGTTGCACATAGCCCTAACTTCCAGAACTTAAAATATAAAATGAAAGGAGCAACGTGTAACGTGAATAGATAGTGATAGGACAAGGTGGAATGGTTTTAAACTGAAACAGGGGAGGTTTAGGTTAGATATTAGGAGAAAGTTTTTCACACAGAGGGTGGTGACACATTGGAACAGGTTGCCCAAGGAGGCTGCGGATGCCCCATCCCTGGAGGCATTCAAGGCCAGGCTGGATGTGGCTCTGAGCAGCCTGGTCTGGTGGTTCGCAACCCTGTACATAGCAGAGGGGTTGGAACTAGATGAACATTGTGCTCCTTTTCAACCCAGGCCATTCTGCAATTTTTACGATTGCCATGTCATGTCATATTTAATTGAAGACACAAAAAAACACTGCTGATTACTGTAACATTTTTCATGTCTGAACAAATATTGTTTTCTCAAAATCACTCCTGAAAGTCATATAGTGCTTGTGAAAATGACAAATGAGCAGGTTTGGAGAGTTTACATATATTGTATGCCACAGTATGACTATGGGGCAAGGTTAGCATTCCTGTAGAACCTTTCAGCAGAGATATGTGAGGTGCTACATGCAGTTCTACAGTGTTACTGATAAGGGAAAATGGCAGATTTCATTGTGTTGGAAGACAAGAACAGTGAGGATGAAGGCCTGACGAGGTGGTAGCTGAGGTCAATGAGACAACTCATGAGTCATCTTCAGTGCAGCTGTGCTAGAAATCTGCATACAGCAATCATCACCAGAGCACATCACTCAGAATGAAAAGGACAGGAAAAGTAGGAAAAAAATAAATGTAATTAGTAATCGAATCTACATCATGTTTTATGAACAAAATAATCCGGTATGATTATTGTATATAATATGATAAATTAATCAGATTTTTTGGAGAATTTTAAAAAGTTTTGATAAATTAGTATATGAGTACTTATTGAAGATCTTAATTCTGAAATTCTGAAGTTGTAAGTTTCATTGTGTATGTCCATATTTGAAAGCAAAGGTAAGAGGAAAATCATATCATTTACCATTAAATACTACATTATTTTCTTTTTTCACAATTTTGCCTGCTGTGGTAGAAATATGGACAGTCATTTGCAACAGAATGCTTACAGCAGAGATGCAAGCTTTGTACTGTAATGTTAAACTTAGAAGTTATCGAGTTCATTCTGTAGTGAGATCTTAGAAACTACTCAATTTATATCATGCAAAAGTATTACTGATTATAAAACCATAATGTTACCAACACAATGCGTATAGTAGGATTTGAATCTTATCACTGTGCCATTCAGGTACAAATCCTATCTTCAAACATTTCTATTTCTTTGCACTTAGTATTTAATCAGTCATTTGCATTATTAGCTTCTCAGAAATACCATGTTAACATCAGATGTAGTACAGGTGTTAAAACCACTTTCAACAGTGGTTCGCCCAAACTCCATTACTTTTTTTTGCTCTATGAACATATGAAACACTGCTCAAGAATAAACAGAAATACTCTTTACATCTACTCCTGTTTGTTGTATGCAGCATAAACAAATTAATAGTTATCATTTTCAGTGATTACATCAGTCTGTAGCACATACCAAATCTTGTTGGCGTGTAAAAGAAAGCCCCACCTCCAAACGATCCAAACAAACCCAAACCACATTTCTTTATAGTTGTTACTCTGCTGAACGCAGTGTCTATCACTGGCCAGGGGTAAGCACAAGTAGATTATTAGGATCAGTGAGACTCTGCTTTGCACTGCACACACATACAGAACAGACCGATACTTCTTTCTCCTATAGTACCCCACCTTATGTAAAGTGCACAGTTTCAGTCCTTTGTCAGAACAGCACAATGCTTCCGTTAGCAGCCACTGGTTATATCCTTTAGCTTGAGGTATAAGAAAATCTGGATGGCTGCTCCAAGGAGCAACAGCTCTAATATTTCTGCCATGAACACATGAAACTTGGCCTGACTTAAATGTGTAATGGACAGTAGCCTTGTTATGTCAGCCAAGTTCTGTATAGCTCTACCAGTAGGAGAGCTGGGATTTTCAACTTGTAGCTCAGGAAGCCTCCCTGAGCTGAAAACTCGTGAGGGCCCTGGGAAGAGAGGAGGATGTGTGTAAGAATGGTAGTAAAAATAAATTACATGGTTAATTTTCGTCAGAGTTCCTATAGAACTGCTTTGATCTACAAATTAATTGATTTTTTATTTGACCAACACTACATATCATAAGACTCAAAACTGATTTGACACTGTTGAAGACGATTTACATAATTTGATTAAACCACCAGCTTGACAAGGGGGAAAAAAAAACACCACATACTCGTTCAACTTGTAAAGGAAGATGTTAAATATTCATAATTTAGGGGCACTGTCACAGGAAATAAATTGTCTCATTTGTGTTTGAAACAGTATTTATTTGACCCTACAAAATTTAAGTTATTTTCCTAAGATAAAACTTCCATCACTGTTCTATATGGAGAGAATCTAGCTGCACGCACTGAGATATAAGATGATAATGTTTGCTTACTAAATGCATCACCAATACAAATCTAACATCTTTTCTTTGCATGATAAGGTCTCATTAGCGCCTTTGTACACGTTTCTATTCCTTAATTCGGGAAATTTTCTGCTTTTCATAGGGTCAAACTGAGAGCTGTCCTAAGAAAAATTTTGTTTCTACAGCAAATCAGTAGAGCTAACTATTCTTCTGGTAGATTTAACAAGAGCAAGATTATTGCAGAAAAGGTTCCACTTCTGGAAGCATTCCCCTAATGCTGCCCTGAGATAAATTCACTGCTGATGTAACCCCAAGGACTTCATTTCCATTTTCACTCATCTCTGAAAAATGACTCTGACACACTGGCACAGTTTTGATACAGTTGTGGCACGGTTCTTGGTTTGAGAGCACAAGGAAAATTAAAATATTGGAAACATGAGAAATCTCAAACAGATATTAATTCAAACTAAGATCCTTGTCCTAGAGGTAGAGCTTGCTCTAATGTAAGTAATACATCATGATTTTTTCTACTTCAGAGTTACTCACAAATTCACATCTTGTAGCTACATAATAAAAGTTAGCAAAACACCACCACATTATACTGGAACATCACAGATACCCTATCCCAGAACCACTGGTACCAGTATGCTATAATACATGCAAATTTTGTGCTATTGGTTATTAATGCGTGCTCTATTTAAATTTCCAGGCAGACATGCTTTCGTGCATTTTTGTCATCTATGTCTGTTTTTAAGACTATTCAGCCTCAGTATTTCATGGCTTTTATGGGAAGACTACTGGGAGACTTTTTATTATTACTTTCAAATATTTAATGTATGTGCCCAAACTGTCTATTTAATTCATATGGAACAAATTTTGATAATGAGTCCACGTATTTCACTGACAGCCTAATAAATTGGAATGTATCCATCACATGACAGCAGGGGCAGAAATACCTCCTCAGTATTTGAGAAATAGTTGTTTTGTGTACAGTGCTTCTCTTGTCAGAGACTTGTTTTAAGGTGTAATTGCTAGTGACATCCAGCACTGGTGTAGTGCCTAAAAGCCCCCTGTGTTCAAGTCATAGAATGGAATCATAGAATGGCCTGGGTTGAAAAGGACCAGTAATCATCTAGTCATCCCCCTGCTATGTGCAGGGTTGCCAACCACCAGACCAGGCTGCCTAGAGCCACATTCAGCCTGGCCTTAAATGCTTCCAGGGATGGAGCATCCACAGCTCTCCACAGACTGGGAGAGATTTGCATGCATAAGTATACGGCTGCTGCTCAGACTGGGGAGACATTAGGAAAGGCGTGGGTAGTTAAAGAAAAAGAAATAATTCACCTGATGAGGCAGTAAGGGTTATAAAGGAGGACCCCTGTTTCAGAAGACAAGGAACAGTGCAGAAAGGAACAAGCACCATTAGCCACTCCAAAATGAATGAATGATGTGACTGATTACAGCAGCACGGCTTTCTGCAGCAACCATTAACCTATAGCTTTACTATCTACCCTCTCCATAATACCTAGTTTCTAGCATCACTAACTGTAGTAAATGCTGCACAGGAAAGAACCAGAACCATTCAACACAACAGTCTGCATACAGCAGCTCTATTCCCCTTGTCTGGTGACTTCCGGTTTAATATAACTAAGCTTTTGACAAAGATTTATGCAACTCAAAGGCAGTATCTACTGACCAACCTAGATGGCATGGCAAGTACTACATGATGGTCTGTGATATTGCTCATCACAATACAACAATTTCTTGTTCCTACAACCATCAGGCACAAACTATTAGATGGATGGAAAAAGCCCCAAGCAGTGGGACTGAAAAACATTAATTCAAAGAACATGGGCACCATCTCTTCTAACAAGAGTCAGAGAACTGAAGATTCTGGATTTAGGCATAAAAGCTAAAGCCATTTCTCAGCAAGCTGAAGGCAAATCATGCATCCACATACAAGGGGCTAATGTGATTTTAGATGTCCCTAGATGTCCCTAGATACCCGAGATGTCTGCACAGTCAGCAGTGCTACTGAAAGAAAGAATCAGTACCTTCCAGAAGGTTGGCTGGAGACCAGGTAAGACACTCTATACTATTGACCTTAATGTTTAACACTTACCTCTAGGTGCCTGAATCTTGCTCCTAATGTCCTTCCATGTTATATCAGGAATGTGCAAAAACATTTGTAATTTCTGGCACTTCAGAGAAAATGCATATTAAGGGATATGACAACTTAATGCAAACTGATTATAGTACTGCAATTATTCCCTCTTAAGAACATTTGTTCCATTGTTTCTAAAGGAATGGGTGATAATCAGTCACTTAGACTAGTCTGAGTGAGCAGTGGGCCATGGCCACTGCTTTAATTGCTTCACATTCAGTCTGGCCTGCTAATTAACTTGGGATAATGGGTGTTTTGAGCCATAGAACAATGCTGAATTTTGCCTCCTTGAATGTTTATCTGAACTTACTTGAAAACTCTGAAAATAAATTATTTTGGAGAAGACAGAAGGCATAAAACTGCTACACACACATGCTCCCATGCCACCAAGAATTGGGGTGCACTTTGTTCACAACTGCTGAGATAGAACAAAGTATCAGGCAGAGTTCTCAGATCCTCTCTTCCCCTCAGAAGCACAATATGCGCTTTTCACTTTTCCACCAGTTTTGATGACAGGCAGGAAGATTTCAAGAAATAAGATTGGTATTCAATATGGCCCACAACAAAGAGGAACAATACTCTCCCTGATGCATTGTATGCGATGTACCATTCATTGGTTTTCTTTTTTTAGTATCTTTTCATCAAGAATACATTCAGCCATAGGTAGTACAGCATATAAAGCCCTACAGGGAGTAGAACATTAATCTTTGATAGTTTCAGGCAAGAAACCTTCAAACTGTCATAGAGCGATGAAAGTATGTGAACCACCAATATCTGTATTGCCAACATCAACTGAGATTTGCTTGTAAAAGAACTAAATATCTAAAAGAGTAACCAGTATAGAACTTTTATCTTTTTATCTTTTTAAAGATATTAGAAATGCATGTTCTAACTTTTCCAAGAGAAAGAGATGGGATGAGAATTAGGAATGACAAAGGGCACTGCCTTAACAAGGATGGAAGAGTAATATGTACAGAAGCCAGTAGCATTGGAAAAAGACAAAAGAGAAGTGTTATCGTAATTTCATCCTGCACGTGCCATGGGAAATTACAACAAGGTGAAATGCAATCACAGCTTTTCAACAAATTGCTTTCTCAGATCCATGATCCGTGATAGATTTGCTTTCACGTAGCAGCATTTTTTCTGGCTACCTTTTTCCTTCAGCTTCTCTGCTTCTAGAAACCTAACTTTTTGATTTCATGTATTTCCTGCTTCCCTCTAGCTTATAATTCTTCTTGTTTTCAGCTCACCTTCTCAGAGCCACCTTTTCTCTCCCTGACAGGTGTTTTTCTTACTTGAACCGTACCCCCTCAGCACTTCGGTTCTTAACCACTAAGCTTTCCTGTTCCTTTGCTGTCTCTTGTACATCTGATACTTCAATGTACCTCTGCATCCTCCATCTGCCAGGATTTTCTATTCTCTCCTCAGGTCGGCTTAACCACCTCAAGGTCGATGCTCAGTCAGATCCTGTTTTTTTCCATGTCCTTTCATTCTCAAGATCCTCTCCAGACTCATGCTCTTTGATGTTCTGAACTGAAGAAAATTTTAGGTAGCTTTAGAAGCATAGATTTTAGACTTGAAAATAATGATGTGTTTAAAGGCTATTGCTCTTGTACTACTGTGTTGTCCCTCTTGTACATCACAAATCCATGTCTGACACCTATCCTTTAATCTATTGTTGCTCCTAACATTCATTTTATTCTTCTGTCAATGGAAGACCTTCAGATTCTTCATTTCTCCTACACAGTAAGACAGGAGATCTGCAGGTCTTTCATTGGAATTTGTCTTGAAATCTGGAGATGAAACAATTTCTAGTGCTCTTTAGCAAGCCAGAAACCAACTGCTAATTCATACAGTATACCTGATCCAATATATTCTTTAAAGGTTAGATCTGTGTCTACACTGTACATGTAGAGGCACTTCAGCTTCAGCTGGTTCCAACAGAGCTAATGCCAAAAGTAGAGAACAGCCATTAGATTTCTACCTCTTTTGTCCAAGTTAACAGCACTCAAAGATCATGGGTGGGATACAGGCTGTCACAGAAAAGTGGATTTCTGGAGAAGCTACATCGCCTTTGTGGGAGGAGATATTGGAGCAGAACGAGAGAACTGTAACAAAAATGGATTTATGAGTCCCTTGTCCAAAGAGATTTTCTATTCCTTAACTGCATCTCTCACCCAACATAATGAATGGTTTCTATTTTGAATATTAATCCATATAACAATGAAGTAGTCTCTCTCCACTCTTTTATGCTAGGGTGGTCACTCAGCAGCTCAGCTCAGGATACATTCTTTGATTTGCACCCTGGTTTCAGAAGGCACATTTGGGAGGATTTGCAGGGTGATTTTTTGACTGTCTCCTCCATACAGAGACTACAAAAATGAGTCAGTTCCATTCAGTTTAGCTTGACCTATGTAATTACGTGCTGACCTGGTACATCAAACAACTATTGGGTCCACAGGAAGAGAAAAATCTTCACAGAGGAGCTTCTGTTTGTCTGCCTTCAGTAACAGAGGAAGCAGCATTTTATAAGGTAAACTGTTACAAACCTATAGACTTAGGATTTGCATGGTAGCTTTGGCCACGTTCCTTACAGTCTTAGCTTTACAAGTTGGTTGAGAACAGAAGTGACAGAACTAGACTTCATTGTTCCCAAGAACAATCCAAGGAATTTCACCTCCTATGTTTGGGTTTTACATCCAGAATAAATGGAGTCCATGTGGACAAGCACTCCAGTTAATCTTCTAAAATTCCTTTTGTTCACACCTCATCAGGCATGGAAAAGTCAAAGAAAGGAGTTGTTTGCCAACCTTTTGACCTAAGTCATGCAAACATAAATACTTAATCAGCTCTTTAAAACAACAGATTTCTTTCTCCTGTTTAGACTGCACTGTTATCTTTTCATCTTCCCACTGCACAACTTAAAAGAGATCTGCAAATGGAAGTGATTCCTCAGTTAATTCCTGCAGGCTAAGTTTTCTGATTACTTGAGCTCGTTTTAGCCCCTTGCTATCCTCTTCCCTGCTCCCTGCTGAGAATACAGCTTTTGGAAGGTTGAACTTAAAAAAAAAAAAAACGTAGTTGTTTAATTAATGTTATGTTTAATCAGTCTTTCTAAAGTGCTTTGAAGAAGAAAAGTGCCATGTAAGTGTTGAGAGGAATTTCAGTTTTATCTGTATTATTTTGTGAGATAGGATAATATTTTGTTAATAGCCTGTTTCAAGGGACTTTAAGTTAGATCATAATGAAGAAATAAGAATGTAATCTACTTTTTGGAAAAATAAGTTTAAACTTCAAGATCTATGTCCTGATACAACTCTCAATTGAAATTAATGAGCCTGTCTACCAATGTCAGAAGTTATTAAATTGGATTCATAAAAAAGTAGCTTTTCTACTTCGGTATTCAAAACAGAAAAAGATTGTAAGACGAGACTGATGTAACCAAGATGAATTCTATCTATGGACTTTATTCTGCTTCAAATGTCTCCACAGTAGCAACACTTATTCATTTGCTATTATTTTCTCCTCTTCTCCACTTGTTCTAGGATATTAGCTAGAACTCATGAATTCATCTGTCTCATCATATCTGAAAGACAGATTACTTTTCCATGCCTTTGTATGCAGTTACAACAATATCACAGTGACATGTACTAAAATTCTGCTGTTAATAGATGTATAGTAAAATATTAAGAGAAACAAAAGCAAACTTCATGACGCATTGTTATTAAAAATTAAATAAAATGCATAGGTTAATATGTGTTAGCTCAACAAAGAATATTTTGTAAAGTGATAGCGTATTTTGAAAACAATTATTCTAATACCAAAATCACTCCAGGTCATACTGCAATGTCCATATTTCCCTTAATTACTGTAATGTTCAAACATTTCTTAAGTAATCACAGTGAAAATTCTATGCGGAGCAGTAATGACAATTAATCCATGTAAGGTGCTGAAATAACAATACCAAGAACACATATCAATATCCATGTAAGCCTGGCCAGCATCATAAAGTTACTGCTCTTCCAATTTGAGTTACAGCTGCTCATCTTCCTTTGAAAAACACACATTCATTTGAGAACCCTGAGAAAGCGTTCTGAGGACTCACTGAATTCCACTCTCTGACCTACATGAGGATACAAGCGCCCACAGGGCAAGAGCCAGAGAGGCCACAGCTTAGATCAGAGCATTCTTGGAGATTTAAGTTGTACGGTGATCTGCTGAAGGCAAAGCCTACAATCACTTAGATGCTTTAAATTATTTTATCCCCTACCCTGGCTAATCTCTGCTAGTTCAAAGAAAGGGAGGCAACTGGGCAAGTATGCCAGAAGTACTTGTCTCCTCTCTCCATAGCTGGAGAAAAGAAGAATGTGCCAGTAACCAGATGGCTTGCTGGCTCCACATGCCTTATCCTAAAACACTCAGGATCTGAAAGATCAGGGGGCAATCAGAATGGAAGTTTTACCTCTACTCAGCATTCTCACCATTTCAGTGACAAATGGCTGAATGTAAACTACACTCCCCATTGCAGGGGAAGGATGAGAGTTCATCCTTGAGGAGACAGAAAAGTCTAGACAATAACAACAAATACAAAAGTGCAGCAGAAAAATAAATGTCAAACAGAACAGGTGAGAGGTGAGATACAGTGCAGACCTCCTAACCATAGGGGACTCAGGGGGGCAGCATTCCCAAAGATAAACTATTTCTTGATGGACTGCTCCACTGCAAATGATGAATTAAAAGTGCATAATACAACGTTCCCTCTGAGAGAGCAACACTCCAGCAGTGTCACCTTCAAAAATTCTGCACACAAATATATGACTTTGCATATACTCATGCTAATCATATGCATTTTCTTCTAATTAAAATTAGCACTCTGATTATTTGCTAGAATAATTCTAACTTGTGAAATACAAATAATGTTTAAAACATATCACTTTAAGAGCACCCTGAGTAGCACACAATCTAAGAGATCCTGGAACCTTTCTCCTAAGAGGAATTAGTCATAAGGAAATTTATTTTTATATCACACAGTGACTCTGAATGCCACCATTACACAATCTTTTAGTACTCAGAGTTGAATTATTGCCTTCTGCTACAAAATGTGCAATTTGGACCAGGACTTTTCTCTCAGGACTGCTGAAGATTTCTCAAGATTTTGAGAAAGAAATTCATACCCTGTATCTCAAATAAAATTGAAGAACAGTCATAAACTAACTGGATCGTTCACTGCTTAATTAAACAACTAAGTTCCTTATGTAAAAAAAAAAACAGCCCATCCCTGCTCATGTTCCTCAAGGGCCTAAGTCTATAAAACAGAGGCACAGCCATGCATGAACTAGGTGCTTAGCTCAGCCATAACTGATGGTGGACATGGATACTCCTGGTAAAAACATGAAAAAAAAAATCCACACAAGTCATTTCTGTAGAACATTTAAAGGTTGGCAGGCTGTGTGGATGCTGTCTAGTCTAAATTCTCTACCCAGGCTGAGATTGCTCAGCACAGCTAAGTTGGTATCTTCTCATATTCAGATAGAATTTCCTGTATTTCAAGCTGTACTCATGACCAATTGTCCTGTCACTGGGCATCACAAAAAAGAGTCTGCCTTTGCCCAAATTATACTCCCCCATTGGATGTACACTGATCAGATCCCTCTCAACCTCTTCTACAATCCCAGCTCTCAACCTTTCCTCTTTCCTCATAGGAGAGAGGCTCCAGGCCCTTAATCATCTTTGTGGCCCTTAGCTAGACTTTCTCCAATATGTCCATGTCTCTCTTGCATTCGGGAGCCCAGACCTGGACCCAGCACTCCCGGTGTGGCATCAGCAGTGTTGAGTAGAGGGGAAGGATCAGTTCCCTCAGTCTTCTGGTAACACTGCTCCTAATGCAGCCCAGGAGGCCACTGACTTTCTTTATTGCTGGTGATCATGGCTGGCTCATAGATTTCCTTAGAGTTTTCTTAGCAAGTGAAGGAACTGCAATGTAGTCACAAAAGTGATTGTATAATCATGCTTGTTAGGCCCTTATTTTAAATCTGGCCACTAACCTCAAGGCTGACTCCTGACTCCTAACTCCTAATCCTACCTGTACTTCAATCCCAAATTCTATTCCCTTATCTCAATAACACAATGCTTAAATCCAAACCTGTGACAAAAATACAACGAGTTATTTGGTAACAGGAGAAAAATCAATCGCCAAAAGACGTAGTTTTAAGTGTCAAAAAGTAAATCATACTTTCTTTTTTTTGCATGATGTTGTTCTCATAAAGCAAGCAGAAGCAATGAGGTAACTTCATCAGTCAATGTCTCGAGAAAATATCAGTCTTCAGTGAGAAAATTGAAGAATTTTCACTAGCCATGGTATTTCTGTGACACAAGCTGGTTTTTAGTTTGACTTATCAGAAACACCCAATAAAAATCTTGGCTATGAATTATATTAGGTGAAGGACAGTGACAGGTCTGATGCAATGCTCTTGTAAATGCCACTGGTCTTCCCTTTGCACTGTATTTAAATGGCACTATTTAAGTGGTATCATTAAAAACCAGTGGTTATAAATATCACAGCCTTACTGTTCTAGAAAGTTCTACTCAGAAAAATGAAAGCTTTATAAAAAAAAGTGAGAAAGTTATAATTGACATATGTCCATACCCCTGGCAAAAACACTATCAGCATTTTAGGGAAAGAGAGTAAAAGCAATACCATGCAGCTATATATTCTTTTAAATATGAGCTCCTTATAAAATATAATCAGCAATAAAAAATATTTGCAGAAATGCTGTATGAAATTCACAGCAGTAAAACTGTACTAAAAACATCACCTTTTAAAATCATTAATATAAAACACATTCTTACCAATTACATTGGATATTTTTTTGCTTCCAGATTCACTGATGCACATATTCCTATCTTTGAAGACGTCTGAAATACGTCCTCAGTACATATTTATTTCAAATATTAAAAGTAAACATCCCTGAGATTATCTTGGATCCTGGCCCACTCCTGAGCTATGAAATCCACTTCTGAAAACAAACTGAAGTAGATAAATCTGGCTTTTATGTTCAAGTTTTTCTTTGTCCCAGAATTATCTTTTCTTTCAGATATAGAGTCAAATAATGCTCTTCTAGAAATTCATGAATGTATTTGATTTAGATACTCAAACACACGGACAAATGTTTATATTACCATCAAGCAGAATTTATGATTATGTCTAGAAACAAAATAATTGAGGTTGGAAAAGACACTTGGAGACTGTATGGTCATGCTCAAACCCACAGTTGCACCATGGGAGAATTAGGTTGGATGTTAAGATAAGTTTCTTCTCAGAAAGAGTGGAAGGCACTGGAACAGGCTGCCCAGGGAGGTGGTGGAGTCACTATCCCCAGAGGTGTTCAAAAAGCATTTAGATATTGTACTGAGGGACATGGTTTAGTGGAGAAATAGTGGTGGAAGGTGGATGGTTGTACTGGATGATCTTAGATGTCTTTTCCAACCTTGGTGATACTATGAGGTTCCATATAATAATGTTTCAATAGTTTCTTCTTCCTTTTAATATAAATATATAAAAATATATTAAAAAATATATGTATATGTAAACCACTGATACTTACACCTTTAAAACGTAAATGCAGTAGAAAAATATATTCGTGCACTTTGTAGGTAAGAGGTAATATCCTGTAGCAGAAGGCCTCATGGAGGACAGCTTGTGCATTCACTTGTGTTAACATCAGTAGAGCTTACATGAGCATTTTCACATGATGTTTTCATAAGAGAGCTCAAAGCAGTAATTACTGCAAATGGGATTCCACTACTCAGAATAGCTAACCGTTGTTAAAAAAGAATCATATATCAAATTAATTCCGTCAGAAATGCATGAAATAAGCTTTGTAGATAATCTCTGAACCAGGTCTATATCCATCCAACATCACAGTCAATAGTGTGGATGATGAAAGAGAGGACAGGGGCTGGAAAAATATTTGAATTCATGTATCTTAATTAAGAAAGACTGAATTCACTAAAAGTCAGTATAGAACATTATACATAGGTAGGAGACAATAATCTGCAGTAATACAGAACAAGGAATAATCCACTGTCTAATAAATCTGCAGGAAAGGGTCACGATATCTACGAAGATCACAAGATAGGCAAGAGTTTCAAGATGGGTTGCTGTGAAAAAAAGTCAGCTATACAGGAGTGTACTAACAGCTGCTGTTGTCAGCACACACAGATAACATTTTCCCATATGCAAAGCCTATAGAGGAGCATCACAGCCAGTCTGAATGCGAATTTCTGGAAAGATATGGACAAAGATGATTAAGTACTTAGGAAAGCAAGGAGAACAGCTAGGAATAAACTAAACTGACTGCTAGTATCTTAGCTTTTTTGGTACAACAGCTACTCTACCTATACCTCTTCAAATGGTAAATAAAGTATTTTAAGTTACATCATTTTTACTTACTCTGCATGAATGAATGACACAGTGACAGAATATGGAAGAGAAGGCTTCCACTGGAGGCTGCAGATAATCGAGAGAAGATCAAGAAAAAACAGAGTCCCCAAATTCATGGCCCCATGCTATGCACAGGGTGGGGTCTTCAAATGGCCTACTGTCAAAATTTGAACAAAGAAAATCATGCATTGTGTCCAAGATAAAAAGATTTAAAATAAATGGGTCAGCTGTAGTTTCTGAATTTCCACCTGCAAGCTTCCCTTTCTGGCCTTTAAATATATTTCCTAGACGAAGTAGCCTCTTATCTCCAGTAGATGGAGTCCTGAGAAGAATCCAAAGTAAGCAGACATTCTTAGGAAGCAGATGAGCAAAAAGAGGAGGAGTAGAAAAGACATAAAATAACACATGACCATAGGATCAAGGGAGAAAGAAGAATTTGGGTTAGAGCAGAAATAAGGAGCAAAACATGGGGACTGACATGAAAACATTAGCTGGTGAGGGCAGGCAGAGAGTGTTCAAGGAGAAAATTGAGCAGTTATTTGAAAACCAAGTGAATGAGAGAAATGTATTAGTTGGAATGTCATACAATGTGATCTTGGAAAAGGAATAAACCACTTAACTTACAGGTGCTTGGAAGATAGGAAAACAAGAAATCCAACAAGAAAAAAAAAAAAAGAGATGAGAGACATGGCAGATTCAGCAATCTGAGTCAGCCAATCCACATCTCTGAATCTCAGTTATGCCTCTACTTTCAAACCTTACGGTTCATCTGATCCTTAACCTTCTTTCCATGCCCTCTGTGTTATCACAGAATAACCCGAGTTGGAAGGAATACATAAGGATCACTGAGTCCGATCCCTGGCTTCACACAGAACTGTCCAAAAATCAGACCTTATATCTGAGAACGTTGCCCAGATGCTTCTTGAATTTTGGCAAGCTCATTGCTGTGACCACTGCCTTGGGAAGCCTGTTCCAGTGCCCAGCCACTCTTTGGTGGAGAACCTTTTCCTGATATCCAACCTGTGTTGTCGGCTCCTTCAGGATCAGGAGAAGCGTAAGAACACACACCTTACCTCCTTCCACTACTCTTCATTATCCAGGGAACGTTATTTTCTTTTTGCTCATGGCCTTCAGGTGCTGGGACATCCTGGCTTCTAGGTCATTTACTGCCCTTGTCAGATGTAGTGAGTGCCTGTAACTTGTCTATCCTGCAAGAGTTATGCATGCCTGGAAAGGCCAATATTTAAAGCACTGCCCTTTACAGCGTGATTGATGTGTAAGCAGCTCCCCTTGGATGATTTCCCCTCCGCTCTACAATCTAATCTAGGCTATGTCCCAGACTGGAACTAAGGAACACTCCATGTTGCTCGTGTTGTCATAGTTTACAGATTAGTACAGCTCCATCTGCAAGTACTCTGTCAATTTGTAGTAATGACTTGCATTTTAGAATGCCTCTTAGCTGATGCTCTCTAAGCACTTTTTGTACATTAACTGTCCCTGACAATGACAAACATGTGATTATTCATCTTCACTTATGGAAACAAAGGTAACTTGCCAATGACCATCTCAAGAAGCAATCTAAGACTTAATGGTTCTCCTGCTCAGAAATAGCTGAACAAACACAGAACAAATTAATTCCTCCAATTAACAGATGTGATTTTTTAATGTTTACCTTCAAAACCATTTAATTATCTTAGTTTGTTTACTTCAGTGGCAACTCCTGAACAAATCTCTAGCCACACTTCTAATTACAGTCTTATTAATACTGCAAGAGTAACAGCTATTGATTTTTATGTTTTAAAGTACATTTTAGAATAAATAAGAGTGAATAAAGAGACAACATTTGATTTCTGTAAGAATGTGGAAAGGGTTACAACTAAGCTAATCTCTGACACTTGATCAATTTTTGCCTTGTTTGAAGCTTTAACTAAAGGTGTAATTCTTTTTTTTTTTTTTTTAACTTTACCTCAGCTTTGAAGTTTCTGTAAGCTCAGGGCAGCTTATCAGAAAAGTCCCTGAGAATGAAAGATGCTTAAATAGGGCTCCAACTGAATAAGATGAATTTCAGTCTTCCTACAAAGAGGCTGAGCTTTTCAGTATAAGGCACATACTTATTCAATCCCAAAGCAGAAGAATGGATTTAACTGCATTGGATAATGCACAAAAATCCATCCTTAGAACCCTTGTATCAAAGGCTCTGCTGACGCTGTACTCCTATCTCAGATTGTTAGTGGCTCACAAGAGAGGAGACATGCCCTTTTCTTTGGGGCTTGATTTAGACATTGCAGTACAGTGCTGTACAACAGAGGATAACACATTTAACTCCTGAAGATTTAATACCTACATATGGAGAATATACATGCAGTCTTGCCAACCTAACTGATATCTTTGTATTCCAAAGCAGTCTCTTTTTGTCTAGCTGAGAAATGCTGCTTATCAGTTTTCATAAAAACACAAAGGAATTACCAAAGCGTTATTTTTCCAGTAACATAATGGTTTACACTGGTGCAGTATTACTGTGGTAGGATTCAGTGTTTGGATTCTAACAAAATAAAGCAACCTACAGGGAGTGGGCAGACACCCAGCATGCAAGTGTAAAAAAGTATCAGATTATGACCCCATTTTGAGCCTACCAAGCAGTACTGGGCCTAGACAAGAGTTTTCCACCTCTCCTGTCAGCTGCTCGTGTGAATTTTTTGACTTTGTTCTGTTTCAGAAAAGTTAGTCTATAGAAGAAAAGTAGTTTTTTTGCTCACTCAGCTCATTCTCATCAATGACTCAGGTAGTACTGATTCACGTAAGTAACTTGAGCATAGATATGGCATGTTAACAAGAGGCTAGAGGGAGGCTAGGAGCAGGGTGTCTTCTGCCATGGACTGCCTCAGGGAGAGTAACCAAATAAGAGAACTGTAATTTCCCTAAACATGCTAACCCAAATCAATTGAGAACCTGTAATTTTAGAGTGATAACAAATCACACTATTAAAAATGAATTCTTCCATATAACAGTTTAGTATGAATTTATTTCTTTTAAATAGGAGAAGATATGTGCTTTCCTCACTAGAACTGAGGAAAGCACAACATTTTCAAAGCAATAAAATGACTTATGTGGCTTCCAACCCCACTTTTTCAAAACTGGCCAAGAATCCTTTAAAATAGAGGCTCTGCTTAAAGCCTATGTCATGACTGAAAATAGATACTGACTTCTGAATTCATCACCAAGCACTTAAAAATCCACACAGATGTTATTAACATAGTGATAACAAGCTGTACTTTCACTTTCCCTGCTCTCAAGTCACTGATTTACAGTACACCTTTACATTGTTATGATAAATAGCACCATTCAGACCTTCTCGTTCCTCATTAATAATGCTGCTTTGTTGCTGTGCGATGAATCCTGTTTCTCATGAATGATGGAAAAATTCCTTTTAGTTTCTATGAGAAGATTAAGCTGACAGTTACAAGACTTTATTGCTGCTGCAATTATGTGCCATAATACATTTTTTAAACGAACAGAATACCTTTCTATATCCATGTGTACCCCCCAACAAATTGTCCCTTCCTCTTTGGTGTAGGTAAATCTACATATAAACACATGCAAGCATGTATATAAATGAATGCATATAGAATATAAGGAACAAGTTAAAGATATTCTATGGCAATTTAATATGGGGTTAATTTTGCAGATGATATACAGTGCTGAAGTTGAAGAACATTAAAATAGAAGAGAAAGAAAATGCGTTTGGACGTGTGATTGCACTTCTTTATAGCCACAAATTTTTGCAACTATTTGCAACAATTTAAAATTCATGTTGTTGCTGCAGAACTTAATTACATATGAGATCAGAGTCTAAAGGCGATTACTAAGAATAATTTAATAACAGGCATCACTATTGAACTAGGGAAACTATATTTATTTCGACTGATTTTAAAATAACCAATTCCAAAGAGAAAGACAAAGATATTCCACCACATTTCCCTTTCAAAACTAGTAAGTACTGTTCTTCACTACGACCTTAACATTGTGAACTATTACTGTAGTTTCATGTCATGCAAAGGAAGCCAACTCCTGTGTCTAAGTGTATTTAATGGCAATGATCCTTTTATAGCCTTGATTATACAATATGAATAAGATGATCTGCCACTGGTCCTCATATGCTGTAACTAACACATCAGCCTGCTCACTATAGCATCCGTACAGACAAAGTGGTGAGACTTAAGTGAATGATATCGTGGTTGGAAAACTGGCTTAACTACTGGCCTCAAGAGGTAGTGACCAGAAATGAAAAATCCAATTGGAAGGTGGTTATTGGTAGTGTCCCACAGGTGTTTGTATGGGGGGAAATGCTGTTCAACACCCTCATTAACAACGTGACTGATAGAATAGAAGGCATTCTCAGAATGACTGTGCACAACATATTTGGAGGACCA
Source organism: Centrocercus urophasianus (assembly GCF_019232065.1). Classification (NCBI taxonomy): domain Eukaryota; kingdom Metazoa; phylum Chordata; class Aves; order Galliformes; family Phasianidae; genus Centrocercus; species Centrocercus urophasianus. Next base: position 68,382,472 of record NW_024884253.1, read on the forward strand.
GACTATACCGGAATAGCGCAAACACTGGAGGTCAGGGCTGCTATACAGATAAACTACTACACAGGAATCTCAGTGTTCTACAAAGCCAAATGTAAAGCCCTGTACTTGGGCTGAAATAATCACATGGAACAGTACTGGTTGGAGAACAGCTATTTAAAAAGCAGATTTTCAAAAGAAATCCAGAACCTAGGGCTGCCAGTGGACAAGTTGAACATGAGTCCACAATACACCCTGGCAGCAAAGACTGACCACATGCCAGGCTGAATCAGGTGGAATAGCCACAACTATGACTCCTCCATGTAGATCATGCGTACACATTCAGTTCTGGTCTCCCTCACCAGGAAAAACACTACAACGCTGAAGCAAATCTGGTGGAAGAACACCACAAAGATAGCCAAGGGGCTGGAACACATGACACAGAAGAACTACATTTGCTAGAATTTAATGTTAAGGAAATATATTCTTATTGTCTGGAAATACTTAACAGAATAGTGCAGAGAATCTGCAAGTCTGGAGTCAGACTTACCTTGTAGGTTTACAATTCTTTCAACCAACATAATGACAGTACTTTATAATACTTTCCTTAATTTTATGAAACATAACTGAATAAATAGAACAGAATTTGCTTACACAAATAATTTTATTTGGTATCCTAAGACATTTCTTAATATATTTAACCCAGACCGTTAGCACTTACTTAGCAGGTAAGGCCTTTAAACTAAATTTTTAATTTCACTTGTGATGACTTCCTTACACATTCACTAGGGTTTATAAAAAAAACACCAATGAAGTAGATTTTATCTTCAATTCTCTCTACAGAGCAGAGCTCGGCATTCTACTAAAAAAATAGTCAAAATGACCTCTTTGGAGATTGTTCTGTGCTAAATGAGTTCAAAGCCTTCTATCTGCAGTATTGGAGGGAATATCTGAAATCACTTGATTTGTTTAACAAAAAACAAACAAACGAAAAAAAAAAACCAAAAAACAACCACCGCCAATCTAAAGCTGTAAAGTGCCGCATTCTTCTCTCTTATCCTGATGTCTCAACTACACATATTACATTTCTACACAAAAAGCATGGGTTTAAACAGTAATGCACACAAATGCTTTCTTAGATCAATTTTTTTAGTCTGATCTATTATTAAGTATTAAATATTACATATACGAAAACTTGTTAACTCTAGAAAGTAGTCAGTGCATCTTTTTAACATCGGCACAATCTCTTCCATACTGCAGCCACAAGAGAAAGTAAAAGGAAAATAAAAAACACATAATATAAGTAAAGTAAGACAATATAAGTAATATCAAGATTTCAGATATTTCATAAAGATGCCAAGGAGAGATCAATGAGATTTTGAAGCTGATTCTAAGGGTCATCAGGGCTTTCCATGGGAGGAAAATGAAATTTCTTTATTTTTGTTTAATTAAGCCATTGAGATATTAAGTATCTGAAACAGTCTTACCTTATAGAATTATGATAATAGTGCAAACGAATTATTTCCTCACTTACATCAGATTAGTAGAACTAGTTACCCTTTTAGTCTTTTGTCATTGTGCATTACAAAGCTGCTGCTGCTCCATCCCAGCAGTTAACAGCATGAAACAACAAATTTGGATTCTTAAGTTTCTTGTGAAGGTACCAGCTGATTCAATATGAGGCCTATGCAACCAGTATTCAACAGAAGAACTCCCCCAAATGGGCAGAAAGCTAACAGTGCTTCCAGCTATCCAGGGCAACAGACACCAAAAGGTATGCGATATTTCTGATGAAATGCAAGAATTCATTTGAAAAGACTGCCACTATAAGCTATTTTTTCTGTTTTACGTAATCAAAAGGCTACTCAAAGTTTTAATGGTAACACCTGAAACAAGAGCCTTTAACCCTAAGAAACATGAATGATAAACAACTGGTATTATGCCTAGGTTTTCACAAGGAGACAAAACCTACATCAAAGTACTCCATATGAAGAACAATTACTGTGTATGTAAAAAACTGGCATATGAGATATCATCCAAAGAAAACAACTAGTACGAGCTGCCTGTACAGCTGTCTGACTGATCTGACACAAGGGCTTCCAATATTTTGGGACAGAATACATACAACCCACCACAGAAATGCAGTCACCTTACTCATAGACCAGAGCAACTGTTAAAAACTGGCAATGCTGTGTAATGTCTTAACAGTCAGGAACGGGAAAGAAAAACAAAATTGAGTTTAATTACATTGAAATTTGGACATAATGCCAGCTATAAGAATCCAGACACTTGTACTGCTTCCTCATCAGGCATTCTTTGAAAAAAACTACTCTCTGATTCTTTCATCACTGCCCTATTTTTTACCCTGGGGAAATAAGACATTTTATGGTGCAAATATTTAGCTAATGGATGATAACGAACATTGTTGTTGCATATGCACAGGTACTTGAATCTGGTGTTAGCCTGTGCAATGTCTGCCTATCCCTCCTCCGCAGAGACATGCAAATCTTTTAAGCCCCTACATTTGAGTTTTCTCCCAGTGTCACCTTTATGAAGGATGTCCAGGTTCTCTCCTTCAAAACTACAGTGCCCTAAACCCATTCCTAAAGTCTTCACATACAAGAATGATTTGTTTCCTCTATCAAATGAAAATTCACTTGCCATGTGCTACTCTCCTTCATTGACATATCATAGGAAACGTTGGAGTACTGGCTTCTTCAAAGAAATGTGCTTTTAGAAAATAAAAAATCATATATTTAATTGCTATTATTTGAAAATAGCAAATATTTCAGGAGAAAAAGCTATTTTGCATGCTACACAAAAAAAATTATGTTTCGTGATTCAAAGCTGATACAGAAAGGGCTATAAACACCTGTTTTGGTACATTTATCTGTTAATGTATGACTGTTACAGAAGTTGGGATTCTGAAACTGCTTTGCAGATTTATGACAATTCCTCAGGGATTGAAAAGTGCTTTTAAAATTACTTTAGCAGTTTGTGACATTTGCATGTCTACTGCTGTGTGTTTTATGCAATATTAAACTGAATTATATGCATTTTTTAGATGAGAACTGTAAATTTTAAAAGAATGGGTTGCAGTTCTCAGTGTAAGCATTGCAAAACAGAGATGAAAATTAATATTGAATTGTTTGAAATGTCAGTCTTTTGAGTGAGATGCATGTCCTGTATATTTAACTGTTTTATAGTTTGTGCAGAAGAACAGAAATAAATTGTTTATCATCTCAAAATGTAATCCACAGGTCAGGGCATTTTCTTATGAAGTGCACATCAATGTGCTGAAAAGGTATTTCTATTGTCTGTTTCTTTGATTTCTGTTGGTTTTTCTTTTGCTTTTGGCAGTTGCAATGAGTCTGGACTTCTCTGGGCCATCTCCGTAAGATTTTTAAGACCTGTGCTCAGAATTTAACCTTAAGTAATACTGAACGTGAACAGAGACTTACAAAACCCATAATATGTCTTAATTAAAGTTGCCACTATCATCTAGATAAGCTGTCATGCTGCAATACTGCAGATGACTCTCTTGAGACTTTGGCATTTAAAATATAAATGCAGGCATTTTCTAGGTGGATTTTTTTACAGTTTATTCCACAGAGAGGAAAAGCTAGCCTGCAGCTGGGTCATAGTATTGTGAAATACCTTGATCTTATTATATGGAAAAGAAACACTGTACATTTATTTAACTACAGCTTTACAAAGAACACTCTGTTAGAGGTGTTCTCTGCTATAGTAGACTTGAGACTGTATTCAGTTATTTCTGATGCTTTGAGTGGCAACAGAAAATTGTAGTGCTTTTTCACTAATTGCTCTTGCTAATTCTAGAAAACTAACTGAAGGGCAGCAAGACAGCTTAACAAAAAAACTTCGTAAGATTTTATCTGCTAATCTTTAGTCCCCCCAAAAATAACCACCAAGTCTCTGGCTACCCACCCAAGTTCTCACTACAGGACTAGTTCAACCCTAAGATCCAATACTTCAGGTGACAAAGGTCATGAGGGTGAACACCTAAGCGGGGCCATTTTCTTGTTTACACCAGAAGCCTACCTGACTACCTGACTAGCTTAACTGCCAGATTTTTAGATGATTCATGGTTGAGAGAAATCCCTCAAAATCCATAGTGACTCAGATGCAAAGAAGACTTGATCTTAAATTTGATCTTAAAAATGAAAATTTAGTTACTAACCCTGTTTTTCTCCCTAAATCTCTTTACTTGAGAATGTTATTTAATTAGAAATGAAGGGTGAAAGAAATCTTTCCTAACCTCTGTATGTAACAGATCTGATTGTCAGAAATACAGCTGAGATAAACCAGAGCAAAAGGCAATACACAAGTGGCTGAAGGTACCTGAAAAGTCAAAATTGCTTTGACACAAAGCTTTCATACTATAATTGAAGAACATTCAAAATAAGCTTCTATCAGTTTAAATTCTCAGCTAAATTACATATACAACATCAGAAACCAGGGAGTCTGGACTTGGTATATATTCACCATCTTAACTAATATCTTTCCTGTCACTGATAAGAAATAAAGAGCATGAGCATTACATTCTATTTCGTAAATCAACTTCTTGATAACCACCTCTTCTAATTCAGGTGTTTACTCTAATATGTGTGTTGCATAACTCATATACTAAACACAGAAACCAAACTGCAATAAAATTGATACAAATTGAAACAAATTGCAGCATATATTCTTTCTTCAAATTCTTCTGAACAAATGCATATGATTTGAGATAATGCCTTCTGGCATTTTACGCATTGTGAATTTCTGTCAATTTAACAATTCAGTAACTAAATCACATTATAAGATGATTAAAAATTCAATAAAAAAGCAGTGCCTTTCAGATCTTTGCAGATCTATTTGTGACAAATTCAGAAGTGCTCACATTTAAAAAGGAGAGAAAAGTGTTTACACACTCTAAGTGGGATGAAAACTGCATACTTGATTTAATCATCTCCCAATCCATCACCGTGTTCCCCAATAACATAAATTACTATTACTCAGAATTTCTTATAGCTTTTGTTTTTGTAGTTAAAAAAAAAAAATACCATCTGCACTTGGATTTATTATAGATACTGAAACAAAGTTATGGTATTAAAATGCGTCCATGTTTTACGATAGGAGAAACCCATGTCGCTATTTATACTCCAGAACATACTGCTGTTAGAATACAAACAGTTGTTTTTGACATGTTTTCTGTCTGCCTGCTGAAAGCAAATCTTTCCAAATGTGAATCAATATCACAGTTCGAAATAACAAGTCTGACCCTGCTTTGAGTACTAAGCTGGGCAAGATGACCTCCTGAGGTTCCTTGTAACCTGAATTGTGCAACGAGTCTAACAATGTTTTACCATCTTTCAGAATTCTGTATCCTGATTCTACTTAGTGGGAAAATATTGGTGGTAGGCAGATGGTTGGACTGAATGATCTTGAGGTCTTTTCCAACCTTGGTGATTCTATGATCCTATGATTCATTACAGTTGTAAATACCTGACAGACATTCCAAACTCTCTCACGTTTAGCAATAAAACTTTAAAACAAACACCAGCTACTTCAAACACTCAAATACATATATGTTGCCCATGAGATGCTAAAACATACATTGTCAATTTATGCATTCCCTAACTTTTTCTCTCTCTCAGCAGTGGCTGGGCAGTAGTACAGCTTGAGATCCACTTTATCACGTTAGATAAACCACTTTCTGGGTATTTCTCTCTCTGTCAGGGAGTCTAATATTTAGACACCTAGCAAGATTAAGCAGACTATAACAAGCTGAGCAACAATTCAATGGACATGCTATCTCAAAACTATGTTACCAGCAGATCAACAGTGAATTGAGAATGATTCATTCCTGACATCCCGAAGCAAGAATAGGTATTCAAAAATACCCCTCCTTTAAAGACCCTGTTTCAGGGCTTGCTTCAAAACCTTGTGAAAGCTTGAAATTTTACCTTTAACTTCACTTATTTGAATCACGCTTTTGCAGCAAATCCACAAAAAGGATGCCTTAAGTATTGCAGATCTTTAATTTGTCCCCTCTCTGCCTTAAATCTAGAGCCCTGAACAGACAAGTGGCTTCTCTACGTATTGTAAGCAAAGAGTTGCATAAGGATGCATCTTATGCATGTGCCAATGGGTCAATGAAAATCATTAGTGCAACTGTCCTACCTTTTCAAGGATGAGTGGCCAAAATACCTCCAAAACCATCTTTTGTTTAACTACAAAACTACATCCCAAGCGGCCACAGAAAATGTGTGAGTGGTGCTCTTGAAACAGTGCTGCAGTGTTTTCTCTGAACCACCAATGGCTCAGAATAACATTAGAAACCACTGTCAGGATAAGAGCAAGATAGATAGAAAGACCTGAAGCACAGCACTTTGTATCAACAGTACTCAACAAGCAATAGCAGCTGTCAACTGTTCTCACAGCTCAGCTCCACATCCCTCAGCTGTGGCACTGCCAGAAAAGAGACAACATTGATAGATCTTCCCAATGGTGTTCTTTTGGGAAATGATAGAGAAGGGGTACTGTTTTGTAAAGACAAAGGTCCTCAAAAGTGAGCAGAAAATGACCACAACTTGAGTGTCACCTGGAACGTAACTGGGCAGTTATGTCCAAGGATAGAGAATCAAGTGCTGTATAACCAAGTGTCAATACAAAAAACAAACAAACAAACCAAAACAGGCCAAATTTACTATGTCTTTGTCTCAGTGGAGTCTAATTTCAGTGAGGAAAAAGATCGATTTCCCCTCTACCTCAGCCTCCAACTAGACTACACATGGCACAATGAAGGTGATATTAAGGACAAGGAGCACACCCTAAACGAAACCCAGGAAGAACTCACTGAAGAAAATGTTATATGGTGATGGCTCAGAAAAATTTTGAGAGGCTTGGCACCAAACTTTATCAATATAAACACACTTAATAGATCTGTGACAAAACCAAAATAGATCAGCAAATTTGACAAAGTCTAGAAAGAAATTTCTGGTCATTTCAAAATGACAGTCTTTTCATTTGCTTTGTGGTTTGCTACAGGTGGGTCTGGATTTTAGCAAGCTTTCTGCTATATTTGCCAGATGCCACAACACTGATTCATGGGCTGCTTGGCAACAGCAGCAAAGAAATATCTCATTCTACGGTGCATTTCAGTACAAATTTCTCAGCTGGGAATGGGAGAACAGCATCACTGAAAAGGAAACTGTAAAATGGATCTCCAAGATGCATTTAAAAAAATGCAGTTCTACTTATGCAATCTTTACTACCTATACAGATGGACAATTCACCTTTAAGAAAAGTTATCTGAACGGGACAAGGCCAATTTATGAGGCAGTTTGTCATTAGAAGAATCTGACAAAATGAAACTTCAAAGAGGCAAGATAAACAGGATGCTGACTGTACTTAGAAAGACACTCATGTAATGAACACCAACAAGCCTCTTTTGAGTCCTCTTAGAAGATCTCTCAGAACACGTTGAATTTTAATATTCACAAAAATAGACAACCTATGACAAGTTGAAATCCTTGACAACTGCAGATGTTCGTAATTTCTGCAAATGAGATGTATGATGTGACCTACTAGCTATAAAAAATTCACAAGAGAAATAATGACCATTATTACTGTTTCTTCAATGTTTGATGACATAAGACAAAGAAATGAGCATGTAAACGTCACAGCTGAAATGGTTCAGGAATCATGGTCAAACCTTCCCTATCATATTGGCATGTCTGTACCTTGCTTTGGAGTTATAAATTACAACTTCCCAGAATTATTCCACAAATAATTTAAGCAACACTGTGCTCATTACCAGCTGACAGATAAATAAATCTATTGTCAACAGAATCTTTCCACCTTTTCAAAATTCATCTTTGTTTATATCACACATTCTCTGATAATTACATAAAACATTAAAATTTGGAGGCTATGCAATCTTATCCATAATTTGACAAGCATTTTGTATGGCATACCACATTAAAAGACAGCTCTAATTTTTGCACACTTAGCCTTACATTCCTAATAAAATTTGCATAGCTAAGAAGGAAATAAAACTTTCACAGAATCACAGAATTGTAGGGGTTGGAAGGTACCTCTAGAGATCATCGAGAGCAACCCCCAACCCCTTCAATTAGAAGGACTAAAATGCTGAATTACAAAGACTATAACATGCTGAAGACTGAAAGTGAAGGTTGGAACATGAGATAAAATGAAAAGATAATCAGTTATTCATTCAGGTCAGATGGCCTGACACACTTGCTTCAGCAGCAGTTTCTACTCTAAGATTCCGAGAAAACAACAGAAAAAACCCACTAAGAACACACGTGTAGCATCCTGAAGCAACTTCCTGAAGACTGAACATAATACAGCAAACTTGAATTTCATGTCTTTTTTGCCAGCTATCATGTGAGCAACAGCTGAATGATCAGGTTGGTCTTGCATGCAAAGCATCAACTTGAGTTCAGTTCCTGGTTACCCCAGCAGGTTTATACTACTCATCATTCACTACCTCTGTTTGCTTTACCACATTTTGTCAGTGAAGTTCTCACTATTTTGTACAAGAAGTGAGGGGAGATTGCCTTGCTTTAACAAGCACTGCTCTTACGAAGCACTCAATACAAATAATAAAGCATTATGATCAAAGTATTTATCTGTAGAATTCTGTAATTAAGGGCAAAGTATTACAGTATGCAGTAATGATAACAAATTAACTACCTAGCACAAATGAAGAACAGTGTGCACTGAAGGTACAGAGGAAGTAGAAATAATTTTTGTCATGATTGTTAAACTAATTTAAAACAAAAAAAAAGACATTTTTTCAAACACAGAACATGAAAATAAAGTTTAAATGATTCACAGCATTTTTATGAATTATAGCTAAAAAAAAGCAAAACAAATTGAAAAACCACCATAAAACAAAAAATACAACAGAAAACCTAAAAAGTTTGCTTACCATACCATCAGAATTCAGAACGAACAATGATTTAGATAACACTGTTTTCTCCCTTATCTGCACATATTTGAAAATTATGCATCTCCAAGCTCTGCTGCTGGACCTACTAATATGCCCAGTAAATTCCTGAGACCATCTTTTAAGTTTATGATTTGACACTTCATAATCTCCAATATCACTTCCAATAGAGAATCTGAGGATCAGAGGTGGCTGCTCTGTCATATCCTTGATCTGGAAGACGCAAGTGCCACTGTCAGCCTATGAATAAAGCACTAAAGTAGAACAAAGCTATCACTTTTCTTCTGGAGATTACAGTATGACAAATCATAAAATGCTGCATGACGTTTAATTAATTTAACAGTTCCTTGCAATATAGTACTAAGCTGTCACACAAAATGTGAACATAAAGCATTAAAGAAAGAATTAAAGAAATTATGTTAGAAATGTGAAAATAATCTTTCATCGTGCTTATCCTGCTGTAAGCAAGAAGAAAACCAAATACAAAATACAGATAGTTGGGAAAGAACATACCTATTAACTCCTTATTTCTGACATCTAAGGCCATGTTTCGTAAAGCTGTAGCAACTGCACATACCACCCGGTCATTGTCTATTCGAAGCAGTTCTACCAGGATTGGCAGTCCTTTTTCTTTGCGGACAGCAGCACGGATATACACTGACCACTGTAAAGACACATGGAGAGCGTGGTTAAGAAAGTGAAAAATCCATTAAAGACAGTAAAGCATCTGAGGTTACAGGGCAAGGAGTGAAAGAAACATATAAACTCAAAGGAGAGGAAATAATTGCATTTATGATGCTAAGCAACCACTTGATTTGGAAATCAGCACTGATTTTTTTTTATGGTGGCAGGGAAGTTAATTGATGAATTAACTTGAATCCTAGCGCACCTGGTTACATTTTACAGCCTAAGTTCCGACTTAGGCTTTGCATCAACATTTGCTATACAATATTCCATGGCATTTTTTCTCTGCTAAAACCACAAAATTATATTATAATATATGTACTACAAAATACGTTCAAGAAGTCTAAGAATTTCTTTGTTATAATTGTAAAATCAAATATTATAAAAACATGATAATGCTTTTAAAGTTTCTCTTACGATTGCTAACTCGTTCAGAAAGAAAAATGAGACTGTTATACATCTGATTTTGGCACCTGTATTGGCCCCTAGCAGGAGTCAGTAATTCACATACCAGCTGACTCAAGCAGGAGAAGGTCTGTGCAGCGCACATACTGCTTCTCTACAAGTTGTAGCAGAGGAGCCTGTAGGTATCTCCCACCTGGCACCTGGATGACAACACTGGCACAGCCAAGTCTTTATCCGGAAGTGAAGCAGCATTTTCTTCCATGAATACTCTTTTTTGTTTAACAGCAGAAATGACGAACAGAGTTCTTATTTCTAAGAGCTCTAAATGCCCTAAAGATAGGGCATTTAAATAAAGAGAGGTGAAGGTAAAGTTCTGGAACCCCTAGGACTTTGAAATATTTCAAATATTTTAGAAACTAAGATGATAAGCCCAAACATTTTCAGATCATGGTTCCCTTGTTTTTTGACAACACCTTAACAAACAGTTATATCACACTTCAAAGAACAGTCAGATCACAACAGTGATCCTCCAGAAACAATAAGAGCAAAAACAAATTCCATGACATAAAGCATTAGAAAAAGGAAAGCACACTTATTGCCACCATGCATATGACCTCTACTTAGCATAGCTGAGGTGCTCGCTTTAGAAAGCAAGCATCTGTTTATACTGTTACAGACAGGTGCCCTGAGCAGCAAGAGGTCAGAACACATTTTACAGTAACACCAGTAGAAATAAACAGGGAATGGCTGCTATCCTGTAATGTTTAGAGCACAAATTCATTTTTTGTTATATGACTCAGAGGAAAGTGGGAAAAAGGAAGACAAATCAGCATTCAGAGAGTATTACTATATCATCTTTCTTCTGTAGTAAAGATGCACAGCAAAAACTAGCTGGCTGGACTTTGCTGTAGACCAAAGTGATAATGGTTGCAATAAGCTTTTTAGTCAGGTACATGGGATGTGGAGCTCAGCATCACTGAGCACAATAATGTAATATGTCTGAAATGTAGATGTGCCACCATTTACTGCAATGAAGTGAAGAATAGCTCTAAGGTGAAAGATAAACAGTAGCAGGATTCTTGGCTGATTGTACCCTCTGCTTCTCTGGTGCCTTCTGTACAACCAGCATACGGGGTGACTGGATACAAAACAACTAATTCATAAAGATCAGTGATTTTAACTGAAAGTATCTGCTGAAAAAAAATAATACTTTCCTGAAACTTGATTGTAATGGGATATTAAAAGACGCATTGAAAACGCCTAAGTAATTTTTTGAGCTTCTTTTTTAATAACCACATATATACCTCCCAGTTAAGTGTGCTGTCACCTGCAGCTGGGTGCACCCAGAAACTCCCATTCCTGTATTTTCTACGCCTCTCCCATGAAAGACCACCACCGTATCCACTGTGATTACATGGTGATTTCCAGCATGAAAGTTCAAGTTCACAGTGAGCCTGTTCAGTTGAAGAACTCAAGCTACCAGAGAGAGATGCTGCTACCCTTAGTAAAAGTACATCCCAGATGTAGAGCTTTTAATATGGATTATACAGGGAATCAGTAGGAGTGGTCTGTGGGTGGTTTTTCTTTTTTATATACTCCATACCAGAGAGTATCCAAAATGATTTTATTGATTATTCACTGTATTACAAAACCCTTCAGAATAAAACCTCCAAGAACAGTTTTCCTTTGCATTTTTCATTTAACTGTCAAGGGAAAACACAAGCACTTGTTTTCCAAAACTCAGTATTACAACAGACTTCTTGTTTGTAGCATTTTTGTCATATATTGCAGAAGGCTAAAAGCAGCAAGCTGAGTTACAAAATACATTAACAAATGTGTTTTTTAACCCAGGAGAGAACGAAAGACAATACAGGAGAAACAGTGAAATAAACCAAGCATGAAAAAAAGAGAATGCACACCCCCCTTTCTGAATAATTGACACGTAAGTCTTCAGTATCTGTAATGTACCAATTAATTTGATAATAGTCAATTATACAGCTTTAAAGTTCTCACATGGAGAAAAACCCAGATATAATGTTTTACAGATGGACATATGCACACATAAATAAAACAATGTGTGAGACAGGGAAAAGTATGCGTGAAACCTCTCATCTCCCCTGCACATTCCTTTTTCCCCCCAGCTCTCTTCTGAAACTGGAAAAGAGCAGTGAGAATGCCATCTGCTATGGAGAAGTTCAGAGGCTCCTCTTTGTGAATTGCTATCATTTCAGCTGGGTTTCAAGTCAGGCACCTTAGGCAGAAAGACAGAAATGCCTATTAATTGTTTCAACAGTCTCCCGAGAACTTTCCATTCTGCAAGTGCTAAGAACTGTCTGTGTCTCTTTCCTAAAACTGCCAATTAGGACAAGTCTCTGCAAGCAATTATGCTGTGCTCTGTTTCAGGAAGACTCAAATTGAGATGCCTCAAAATTGCTATTTTATTCTCTCAGAGAATGGAAAAATTGATTCACTCCTGCATATACTCATCATTCTTTTGTTTGCCTAAAGCCATTATGAAACATTCCTGCGTTTCCACTTTGCAGGTCAATTGCTAATATGAGCTCAGTGAAGTAGAAAAGAAAGAGATGAAAAATCATAAAAAAAAAAAAAAAAAAGAGACAAAGGGTTTGTTGCCTACTGGTGAATGAGGCACTCTGCCAATATACTTAATCATCCTGTTACTCCACAAATCAGTGGCAGCGTCAATGGTCAAATAATGGTTCAATCTGTACAGAGAAATGACTCCTATGGGAAGAGTGTGCACTTCAGAGTGAATAAGGAAACAAATAAGCAAACATAATTATTGCATCAGGTTGCAGCTAAATTATCAAACATGGGAGCCACAATCTGTGCAGGAATAGTATTCAGAGATAATTGAATTCAGAGGGCATAACTACTACACAGCACCTTAAAGACATCTAGAGCATCTCTATGTCCACTTTCATTAGTAGTTTTATTTATTTTTATCATGGTAATTAAGAAGAAAAATACAACAATCTGGTAAATTATTTTTTACGTTTGTCACTGTTATTATAGAAGACCATTTCTAGAGCTGCACGTCCATAGAGATTAACTACATTAGGCTGAAACTTAACAAAAGAATAAAAAGATAAGTTTGATCCAGATGAATTAAGAAAAAAAAGTAAGTATTTAACAAATGAACTCCTTTAAGCATTGCATATAGTTTTCTATATTCTCCAATGGATCACCAACATAGGAGGACAAACCAAAAATGAAGAAACGCTCACCAAAGAATAAGAAATGAGCAAAATAAACAAAACACCACCCAAGAAATACTAATAATTGAATAGTCTTGATATTTACATGCATTCACTTTCCTGCCACAGAAATCAGTGTTACTTGATTATCTCCAGAATATTTCAATCATATACTTCATTTTCAACTAGCATTTGCATTGTACAATGCAAATTCAGCGCTATGCAATTCAGCACTAAGATGCTATGACTCTGTAGAGATAACAAATGTAAAGGGGAGGTAGAAACTACAACAGGAAAGCCAATTCAGGGCAGCAAGTATGACAGGGCAGGCTAAACTACCAATAGAACCAAGCAGATTAGAGAGAGGACAGGTTTGCTAGGTGGTATTAGCCCATTAATTTCCTTCTGCACTGCGATCTTAGTCAAGCTCTAAGAGAAAGGAAAAATGAGGTAGATAAACACTTCAAAATAAACAAAATATTAAAATGCTGTGAACAGAGGATAACTTAAGTTCAGAAGGAACTGCCCATTGCATCCTGTCATCCTTGGTTCTGCAGTACGAGCATGTAATTTGTACTCAAATGATCTAAGAGCCATTATAACGACTTTTCTAAGCACTGGAAACACTGTCCAAGCCTATCATTATAAATGAAAGGCTTTAAGACAAAAGTGGTGTACCTCATATAGTACAGTAACTTACTGTACTTGTATTTCTGTACTGTGTCCCTATTCACCAAACTGACCACCAAGCTGATCAGCTCATGATGTCTGTGATACAGCTGTTCCCAGCAGCATGTTTCCTCAGTATCATCTAGACCTTTGAATACTGTCCTCCTCCCTGCAGAGCTAATACACGTTTCTCTGTGCTAACTGCTGCAGCCTCATACGTGCGGGGTTCCATCTAGGTTAAGAATGTCTGCTAGATTAGTGCACTGATTCTTCCAAAAGGTGCCTCCAGGGATTTGCTGATGAATTACAACAAGTGGTGTTCTCCACTCTACCATAAAAGAATTCATAATAGAAATATTTTGAAGAAAAGAAACTAAGGTCTTTTCACTGGAATCCAGAAAACATCCTCCTCAAACAGCCTGATGAAACTCTAAAGGAATAACATGACTAATTATTTGCATCAGAAAAGCCTGGCAGGGAACTCACAATATGGCCCAGCCTGATAAGAAAAGATTGATAACCTAGATGTCTGCTACTTTAGACAATAATTATTCACTATCTGCAAGAGTTTGGAAGGCAAGGCACTCCAAACATCTTTCTTTTTACTCTTTGAAGTAGTAGCAGTGAGTTTCTGACTGCATCAGTCCCTTTTATGTTTTCAGTTCCTTTATGTAATAACTTATTAGAGCTATTGCTCCCATGGGACTTAAGATTTCTTCAGAATGGAATTAAGAAAATAAATGTAGTTGCTTGCCTAAAGAATGAAGGCTGGTATCTCATCTAGCTATCTTAAGGGATTAGACCACTGACCCAGAAACACCCATTCACACGGATATTGTACCAACTGGTAGTCAAAGGCAGGTGCATTCCATTGTCTGCCCAAAAAACATCACTATTCCCTGCTTTGTATGGTAAAACAGGACAGGGGAAGGAAAAGAGGCAGAAAAGAACCAACTGAGGAACGCTTTAGCCTTACGCTCTTTCAAGACTTACACAGAGCATCACTTGTTCCTGGTTTTGCAGAGTGCAAGAGACTAACAGACATTCAGGCAAATGGAGTCTGCCATCCCACCACTAAAGCTGACACAGCAAGTTTGTAAAGCCTGCAAAGCAACTGAGAACGAAGGCCGGGCACATGGCAGGGATTGACCATGGCTCAGAGTAGGTGTGCTACCTATTCTAATGTAAGAGCTTATGTTGCCAACAGGTACGCTATGGATCTTGTTTCCTAGCTTTTAAAGGTAAGCATTACTTATATAAATTATGGTGGCATTTTAAAACAAAGCAGTAATATGAATGACTGAAAGAGTTTTTTAGAGTTTAGCAAAACCAAGCACATTATGCTCCTGGTGGCAATGTTGTTTTTAACTCCATGCAACAGAGAAGATAACATTGCAGGAGATGTTCAAAGCAAAAGAAATGTGACTGGTAGACAAATTGACAACAGCCTAAATTTAGCTGTCACATACATAACAGACAAACACAGAAATACACAGATATCTTAATATTTCCCTTCTTTCAGTGAGGGGAACTTTGTTCAGAAAGGACATAATGTCAAAAAGCCAAGGTTAAGTATTAAACTATTTTAACTTCCCAAATGTTCAGCAGATTTAATGTATTGATAGCCTATTGACCAAGGTGAAAATTAAAGAGAACTTGCCACTTCTATTCCCACCATCCCAGGAAAAGAACCGATGCCAGACAATATATACAAAAAAATAACTACAGATTTCTTTTACAAGACAGGTCTTGTAACATGGTATCTCATAATTTCTGATATCCAAAGTACTAAAATAATGATACGAGATTGAAAACAATTCTTAATGAGCAGACAAGTTTCTTCTGGACAGAGCAGACAGTCCTCTTATTTCTATTTGTGCATTCTCCAGAAACTTGACAAGCTAGCAGAGCTCCCAATTAAAGTGGAGGTAAGTAAAGTCTTCACTGCATCCAAAGGCATGCCTCAAACCTGATTTGCTCAAGGAAAACTATAACAAAGTTTGATGAGAAACACACTTGCTTTGGTCTTTATGTCCTTTCCATAAGCAACCTTAAGTATATAACCTATTAAGTATAACTGAAAATGTATGAAGTGTAATTAGTCTATTTTTGGAAAAAAATGTATTTAAGAGTAGAAATTAAAGAAAGCAAAACTAAAACCAATAGCTTTTTTTTTTTTTTTTTTTTTTTTTTTGGGGTGTTGCTTCTCCTGCCTGCAGGAAGTTTAGGGTATGGGGAAAACAACGTGGATGTGAATCAATGGGAGAGAATGCTCTGGAAAGCAGCAAGTCCCCTCAACAGAAATCCACCATTATTAACATCCAATTATTCATGTAGTTTTCCATGAAAGAAACAGGTTTGTGTCCTTCAGATTCCAGCACCAATGTCCTTCCTACATAGTAGAGTCCCAGTGAAATAGTGAGATGAAGGAACTTCCATACTCACAACCTCTATTCTAAAATGAATCCTTCTTTCTGTATACTATCAATCTATTTTTCAGAACCAAAATATATGTAAAAAAATCAAGATAGATATTTCCCATTCCAAATTAAGGTTTTGCACTGAAAATACCCTTCCTCATACCTAAGGTCAAAAACATTTTATTGGCAAACTTACATTTGGACTGGTTAGTTGATATTTTCTTTATTCATTTTCTTTATGCTTATTTTCTTTATTCATTACAGAGTGTTTGGGTTCTAAGTATATACTGCATCAATCATTAAAAAATATCAAGTTTCTTTCTACAAACTGGTAATATGCACAGGCTTTCAGGCAATAAGACTTTGATCCAAAGTGTTTTGTATTAACACAGGAAAAATAGTGCAGAAGTACATTTATTTTCCACACTTTTTTTTGCCCAGTGTTTGTCTTTAGGAGGAATTCCTGTAAGTGAAACAGTGTTCAAGATGTCCTATAAAGTAAGATTGATTATGTACCTTTGTCAACTTTATGCCTATGTATCAGTGAAAAACTATCTTTCCTGCTATTAATCCTTAAACCTATGCTGCTTTCCTCTTGCATCTGAAATTTGAAAGAAGTAGTCTAGGGGAATTAGACACACATCATCTGTTCATTCCAGTGACAGACATTTATCTAAATTCCTTAGGCAATTTTATTTTATTTTTTAAATTACTCCAGGCTTCTTTTTATCTTCCCACTTTCCTCTCATAATTGCATTGGTTAAGCACTGCCTATTGAAAGTGTTACCTCTTTGTTACTGAAGATTTTGTCAGTTTTATACCAGCGGAACCAGAAGGGCAGAAAAGCCAGAAAAGAGTCATACAAGTATATGAAACATGCATATATATATGTACACATTATTATTATTATTATTTTACAGATGAGACTATCTTCAGAAGTATTTAAACATGCCTGGTGTACCAGTTACTTCATGTATTCTAGTATTCTTCTAGTGTTGTAATAATGCTGCTTAGAAAAAGAAAATACAGCACTGGAATTGCTGTTATTATTAACTGAAGCATTACCTACTTTAACAAGGCTTACTCTTGTTAAAGTAGGTTGCTCTTTTTGCTTTATCATAAAGTACTTCTTGAAAGATTAAAACAAAATAATTTCCTATTCATTATACAATTACAATTTCTTGTAAGAACTCAAAAAATGAAAATCTCCCTTAGGAATAACCTCTTATTTTAAGAGCCTGCTATCTTTTATTTCAGTCATCTTCTATCCAGAAGACTGTAGCAGTGGAAAAGAGAGGTCAAAAGGTGGAAACATCAATGCTTATGTAATCCCCAAAGAGGATTACTCCCCTCCCAAAAATGGCTGGTATGACACGTGAAATTAAGGATATTCATTTTGTGCCTGCACATTACTTGTAATAGTATTGGCAAATCTTTAGAAAAATAGAGCAAAAAGAGAATAACTGAGCTTTTCCCATGGTATCAGCATAGATGGTATTAAAGTTCAAATCAGTTTTTCTAACACATCACTTGCCAAAGAGCTCTGTGGAGCTCTTTTTTCGTCTCTGGTCCCCTGTATATATCTGCCAATTAAGGGATGACAGATACAGATTTATTAGAAATAGGAGAGGGCACTGCTTCAATTTTTGCACTCCTTTTAGTCCTGGCAAATATACATACATTCCTCCCTCATTTGGACCAGGGATACACCCATCCCCAGATGAATAAAAGACATTTACTGTGTTTCTGTGCCAGGATTATGAAATCATCTGGTGTAGTCTATGGTAAAAAAAAATAGTAATATTGGTTTTCAGGCAAAGTTTTCATAGCACTTTGTAGGACAAAATCACTGCACAGAGACTTTGTTGCCTGCTCCATTATGTCACTGAAAGCAATAGTCAAACTTATAAAACAGCTTGGTGGAACACCACCAAAAATCACATCTCTTAGAATCTGCTGAGTGTGCTAACTCAACGGTCAATAAAATTTTATGGAAAAAAGTCACTCACTGGCCTCAGGGCTAGTATTTCAAAATTAATTCTTACTGAAACTGGTACTTAAATACCTAGCACATATGAATGAGTGAATGATGAAAACGAAAAATGACTCCTTCTGAGACCTAGCTTTGATAACTGCAGACCCCCATACATGTGAGTTTTCATAGTAAATGTGAAAAATTCCAACAGAAAGTAAAATCAATACATTACTTTTATTCAACAGGATTAGACAGTCAGCACTTTCACCCAGTCAGATCACTTCATTGCCAGGAAAGGGATGAAGAAATTGCCATAAAAGTAAATCAGGCTCACCAACTCTCACATTTTAGTGATTTATTCTAAACCCAGGAATATTCTCAAAATCTAATAAATATATTTTTTTTTCCTCAATACACTGTAAATAATTGGAAAGGGAAAACTTGATCTTCTGACTGCAGTTCCAAGCTGGGCTTAGCTGGAATACAGCATATCGACTGAGCATTTTCCCTGCCCGTTGTACACATTTAATCATTACTGATGTATTTTAATCATTTTTATTTTTATTTTTTTTTAATAGATGGCAAGATTACTTGTGTTGGTGTTACTTGGTTTATATTTTGCTATGCTCTTGTCTAGTTTCTCCTAAGAGACAAAATGTAAACCAGTTTCTGCAGTGACAATGCAAAATGGTTTCATTTTACTGTCACTGGTGATATTTTGACTCATTTCCATAGCTGCATGTCCACAGATTCATAAAGATGCTGCTTCTTGTCATTTGGATATCGGTTTTCAACATGCATTTTTCATTCTTGACCAACACAATTTTCACTGCTGTATGACAACTTTTCCCACGATTATCAATTCAGAGGACTTAAAATGCTATTGGAAACCTTACTACAGATAGTTCTGTGAAAACAGAGAGGTATTCCAATAGAAGGAGAATTTAGACACAGTTGTAGCACCAATTTGATGTCATCCATGAGGAATTTCCAATGAAAAGAAAGGCATACCAGGTCAGTATTCTTACCTTCCAACTCCCAGCAGCCAAATTCTGCAGTGCCCCTGCTGCTCCCTCCAGCGTGTCTGGATTTGAGCACTCAGAAAGAAGTGTGAGGTAGGGTTTGACTATTGAAGGGTGCCACAGCATCTGGATTCCTTTGGGTGGTTCTGCACAGTCTGGGAGAGGTCCCACTCCATCCCACTGTCGGAAAACACAAGACAGACTGTCAGCAAGGATCAGTGAAATACTGAGAGTTGTCTCAGCTGACCCTTTGTGTGCATGTAGGTAAGCAGTCACTCTTTACAGCATATCAACCTGATTATTTATGGAGAAACCAAACTCCACCAAGTTTCCTACACAACAGCTAGGTGACATAATGAAAACCTTCAGTGCATGTATTCCTTTGGTTAGGAATAAAAACCAATTGAATAAAAACATACCTTCAGAATTAGAAACTAGAACTTGCACAGGAAAAGATCTGAAGTTCCCTGCAATTTTTCTTTTCATGAAAGGGAAAGTCAACAAGAACCACCACTATGGAAACCTAAATCATTCAGGTAACATAAGCATTCAATCCCTTAACAAGTCCTAGAGCACGACTGCAGTGCACATCATCCCAGCCATACAACTTCTGACCTCCCACTGCAGGCATCCTCAGGCAGCCAGCCCACTGCTGGCAACCTTCAGGTTCAGATTCTGATCTGTTTGGTACAATCACTTCTCACATACCACTCCAAAACAGGCAGTAATGAAGCCTGGACAACAGGGTGGATATTACATAAAGAGCCACACCTACTGATAGGTGTGAACAAACTATTCCATGAGAACAGTGATTTGTCTTTCTCCTGAAATGCACAGAACTTCCACGTAGGCATGAAACATCTTAAAAAGAGGAAAATTCAAAGACCACTCTTACTTTCAAAAAACAAAAATTAAGTTCTGCAATACATTTTTAATGATATTTTAAATATGTTATTTTTATCTACATATGCTGCAAATTTCGTATTGTGCTTTGTCCTGGTTTGTATAGATAAAGGGATTTAGAAAACTCACAGCCTTAATACCTTTGCTAAAACCAGTCCTTGAATCTTCAGCACAGTCTTTTTTCAAAACCTCTGGGGCCTACAGATTTCATGATATGGCACATAACAGTTTTAAATACCTTGAGTTAGAACTTATTGTGATTATGCAGATATGTATTGTAACATTAAATATCTACTAGACATGCAAAGATAGCACATGGCAAATTAATTCCTTGTTTAGACCTGTAACTATTAATTTTCCTGGATGATTTAATCAGTTATGACTCAAAGCAACAACAATAATTACATTGAGAAAGACACAGATTCTCATTTTCAGAACATCACTACAGTTTTATTTAAGGTAACTTTAGACCTAAAGGACAGTGAAGCCTTATCCAATACCCTCTATAACACCTTAATCAAATGTAATCAAAGTTTTGATTGATTATTACTACTGAGTATCAGAAGCACTTTTTTTTTTTTTTTTTTTAAATTGAAGTAGAACAAACACCAAAAAGAAAAGGTAGTGGGATCACTTTATCACGGCCTTCCAGTACTTGAAGGGACATATAAACAAGAAGGGAAAAAACTGTTTACATGAGTTGATAGTAACAGGACAAGGGGAAATGGTTTTGAGTTCACACAGGGGAGGTTTAGGTTAGATATTAGGAGGAAGTTTTTCCACACAGAGGGTGGTGACACACTGGAACAGGTTGCCCAAGGAGGCTGTGGATGCCACATCCCTGGAGACATTCAAGGCCAGGATGGATGTGGCTCTGAGCAGCCTGGTCTGGTGGTTGGCGACCCTGCACATAGCAGGGGGGTTGAAACTAGATGAACATTGTGGTCCTTTTCAACCCAGGCCATTCTATGACTCTATGACTGTTTAATACCAGAAAGTTGCTCAGATATAAGACTTACTACAGCAGATACATGTTACCAGAGTTTAAGAGACCTGGCACAGCAACATCACAGAAACAAGATGAAAATCGCCTTTTAAAGAAAAAATCCCTTTAAAAGATGATGCTGCAGGACTTTGATTTTTTTTTTTTTTAAATACATTTCTGCCATTAAACCACTAGGTTGATTTCACTGTATGTGATTCAGTTCTCCTTTTTTCTCCATATAAATAATCACCACCCTAGCCAGAAGTGTCCTTTCACCTACCCATAAAAATACATTACAATCTGGTTCTTATTTTAACTCTTGGAATTTATTCATTTGCACTGTCATAATTTTTTGGCAAACAAGTGAAAAAATCTGCCTTACAGGTCAAATCCAACTTCACACCACGTTTGGGCCTTCTACCTCAGTAAGATCCTTTATGATCAACTTGTGATGTCCAAGGACACAACTTGAGATCTTTATTCCTCCAATTCTGATTTGCACATGTCATGGAAGCATTACACAATTGAACAATGCCTGCAGAGTGTATTCATTACACTATTTCAGGAACAATATACTTATGTATCAAATGCATTAGGTCTACCCAATATATTTTTGTGCACAAGAGATGTAACTTTTTTAAAAAACTCAAATACTTACAGTCACATAATCCCATGGACTGCTGAAAATTTAGAGAAAATCAACTGATATAAATAGAGCTGTACTGGTACATGTAGAGCACCAGGAATCATAATTGCACAGAAATTAATATTTAATGTGGCTTTGCCATTCTACCCAGTAATGACAAAACACTTGTAAAAACGTGTGACAAATTATCGCCTTTACCTGCCATTCTTGCTGCTATCTTTTGGTACATGATGATTATCTTAATTCATCACTGACTAAGGGAGTTTTCTCCTGTCTGTGGAAAACCTTTTTCTCAACACCACAATGCCTCAGAGCCATGGTGAGGGTTGAAAAGTTTGGTGCCATGTGTGCAGCGAGGAAGCAGTAAACACAATAATGTTGCAAAGCCTCTTGTACTACTCTTCAGAGTAAAAGCTTGTGACCAGAGCAGCTGCATGGCATGCTGAAATGCAAGCCATGCATGGCAGATGTGCTGGGCCTCAGGCAGCTTTAAGGTCACACAAAAAGGTGCTCCTGTAGCCAGTTCCTGGTCCTTGCTGGGACACAGAGGGTACAAACAACTATGACTTCTCATGCACCTCCTATCTTCACACCTTAGCTCTTTGCTCCTGCACAGGTGATCTCAGCTGAATTCTCAATGAAAGGCTTTCTTTTGCTTTTGCCTTCTTCCTTGCAGAAGAGACCAGTGCTTGCAGCCCTACAGCCCAATTGCTGCATGGTATGCAGGGTTAATACTGGTCAGAAACAAAGCTACTGCAAAGACTTTTTCAATCCTCACCCATTTGTTCTGTATTCCATAAATAAAAACATCAAATGCCTGAACCAAAACAAGGTGATTTTCTCCAAATTATATTACAATACATTTTCTCAAACGATGGGTAAGACATGGCAGAAGCTACTTTGTAGCTCACCTTGCTCAGTATTAATGAGCTGAGGCAGCGTGCTAAACGACTCTACCCAGTGAATTACTTGAACAGTCACTGTGTTGTTGCAGACTATCAGGAATGATCAATAAGGTCTATTTGAGATAGGCTGTGGATGTGGTATGAACCTTTGAAAAAGAGAACAACTGTACTCAATTACTCTTCCAAGCTTATTCTAAGGAGAAAGCAAGTCATAAACAAGTATTCCTTGCAGGCTTTCCTGCTTCAGCTGAAATTGCCCACATATATTGTGACTGAAGCTGACAAACTGTTTGTTATGCGGGTGAGATACAAATCTCTCATTTCCTGAAAATGTTGCAAAGAAAGGATGAAGGTAAAGGAATAAAAAGCTGAATATGAAGATCTTTAAGAACAACATACTTAGGAAAGTGAGAGTACTCTAAAAAAAGCTTTCAAAGTTTTCATATTACTAAGGAACTTTGAGAGAAGAAAAAAATCACTTACGGAGGTGTTCCTCAACACCCTGCAACAGACAATCACCTTCTTCCTCATTTTAATAAAAGCAAACCAGTGTTTATAGTGAAA
Source organism: Centrocercus urophasianus (assembly GCF_019232065.1). Taxonomy (NCBI): domain Eukaryota; kingdom Metazoa; phylum Chordata; class Aves; order Galliformes; family Phasianidae; genus Centrocercus; species Centrocercus urophasianus. The sequence continues at coordinate 68,405,824 of NW_024884253.1, forward strand.
TTGTACTGAATACCAGGAAAAGGCTCAACTCAGTTGATGCAATTACAATCTTCGGCATCTAACTACATCTTCTCTTCACTGGTCTCCATAGAGAGCTGGAACTAGTGGGCTTTGCACTATATTTCACAAATTGACAAATCCAAAAATCACATTTAACGGCCCTGCAAGTTTTGACTTTGAAAACAATTTGGTCATACATGATATTGAGTGATCCCCACGGCTTATGTGCATGCAAAGAATTTAGAAACAGAAGTGCTGAAAGGAAGTATTCAAAATAGATTTCTTGCTAAACAGCACCTGGCAGAACCACCTCATGAAAGACAAGGAAATAACAAGTGAAAATACATTTCTGAAGCACAATATACAAGTAATAGAGGTTTTCATCCCCCCCAATTGGCTCCAGTTATTAGTGAAAAAAACAGGAACTGCTGCCTATTTTCTGTTTCTGTGCTTTATAATCTGGTATTCAACAGTACAGTATTGAAACATGGTTGGCAGAACAGCGGCCTCACCATACGAAAAGGCATTATTTCAGATTTATTCTTTATTCTTTTTGAAATATTATCATCTTAAACCTGAAATTTCACCTGGCTTCTTCAATCAGCAAAGATACCTTACAATAGAAAGTTAAATGGCAACTTTACTGCTATAGAAGGATTTACAGCCCATTTACCTAGCATACTAAAGATGTGTGCCAGTCAATTCATAATGCTATATAACTTGAAGTGTTGCTGTTATATCTTAAGGCTCCTGACAGAAGGTGAAAGAGAAGGGCAGGCTCATTTCACAAGTGCCACTTCCAATCAAAAGGCAGCTCTAGGGCTAGATTCTGGGCTGACGAGCGTTCACAGATGAGGAATTTGAGAAGAGCACGAAGCCAAGAGGTAAACCTGTTTCTTCTTTGTGAGGAAAGGAAAATAAATGAAACAGTGACACATGTGCACATAATGGGCTGCATAACAAGAACTAAAATAAGGATTAATGACAACTCCCTGGCCCTTTTACTGAAATTGGATAACATACCCAATTTTCTTAACTGCTTTCTGTCATAATTCTTGTTTCTCACACAGCTTAAAGAACAAGCCCTTGGCAAAACAGTGAGAATACTAAAAGCAGTAACAAAGCTTCCAGAGGTAGAGAAATTCTGTTTGGAAAGTGGCAGGACACGAGGCAGAGACACTGATGTGCCTACTATGCTCAGGTCTGGGAGGCAGCCCTCTATAGCTGAGGAGCTTTGTGGGGTGAGAACTCAACCAGTTAACAGCTGACCATAAAGAACGTACAATTATGGCAGAACAAACTGCAGCTCTCAGTATTTCAGTCAAATACAGACAAGTACATCTCACAACTCCTGAAGCCTCCACTGAAGTTTTGCTTCTATTTTTTATTATTTTTATTTTTTTTAAACATTGATACTATGTTGTGCATGGCTTTTAGCGCAAGTATTTAGAAGGTCTGAGCTTTTTCTGCAGTTAAACTTCCATGACAAAGTGACATATAAGTTAGAGAAACTGCAGTAATTGTCTCCTATATTATGAAACAAAGAAATTAACTTTTCTTTCTTTACAAGTGAGAAGCAACCTCATCATTAAAGGAGGTTTCCCCTTGTTTTATGGTTTAAGAAATAAAGCTCCCTACGCGTGCATAGGATTAATTTCTCTTAAAACAGAAAACTAGAACTTCAACCACATGCTACATATAAAATTGTAAGTTTGATACTACTGCCCAATTTCAGTACTCCCACTACTATAACTTCTTAGATAATTTGTATACTTCAACTTAAAATTAATGATCACCCTACATATGTCTACACTGGTCACTTTAGAGAGAATTTGTGAAAATATACTCTTGAGAAACTAACTGAAGAACCAAAGTAGTATACTGTTACAGGAAAATCCCACAATTACATTCATTACAATCTGAACATTTTCCCCACATTATGAAGTGAACTTAATCTTCTAAGAGAGACAGTTTCATTACACAAACTGCTGCCAGAAAAGAAAGATACTATACCAGTATCAGCACATGTTCTCCGGAGACATAAAACGTAGCAGGCTGCAGAACTGGACATGACTTCCCTGTACTGCAGCATCACGATGCTTAGGGCCATCCCTGGAGGTGTTTAAAGCCAAGCTAGATGCGGCCTTGGGCAATCCAATCAAGCACTTGATCTACTGGCTGGCAACCCTGCCTGTGGCAGGGGGGTTGGAACTTGATCCTTGGGGTCCCTTCCAACCCAAGCCATTCTGTGATTTTATGATGCAGTGTGCCTATGTTCTGCACTTCTTCTAACATGACTGGCTAAAGTCTGAAGAATACAAAAGGAAGCACAAATACAAAAAACCCACTGGTTTTTAAACACTGAACTTTTTTTTTGTATCTGTAAATAACCAATACCATGGAGCTTAAAAGAAGATACTTCCGTGTATGCCATGAACATCTCAGGCATTAAAAAATGCACTCCCAGCCTATACAACCTACCAAAATTCATCTGATGCCCAATCTAGAAGCATCTGGGTAAGCAATTATTTTTATACCCATCTTTTTCTCAAATTTCTTCCCAAGGATTTCAACTTCAGTGTCATGCTTTAAGTGTTTCAGGTATTTTCAATTATCATATCCTACGAAGACTCCATTGTTCATTTATAGGTAAAACAGTGTCCATTGCCAGCATGCTCTTCAGAACTATATTATGACATATTTAAGAGGATAAAAGCTTCTCTGCTGAGGCACTTAAAGAAATGAGCACTCTAAATACAGCATCCCAAGAAGAGCAGGAGATCTGTTCTGATGGATAGAATGAGCAGCAGGTAACAGCTTAAGCACTGAAATTGAAAAGAGATTATAAAAGGCATTATCTGAAAAACATTAAGTCTTGCAAAAAAACCTGTCAGATTACTGCAAAAGAAAATGTTCATGTGTAAAGCACAGTGCATCAGTCAGCATGCTGGGTGACAACGTATCATCAAAGGACACCTGAAAAATATTCTCCTGGAAGCTGCAGAAAGAGTAAATAAGTTTGATTTGGATGGGGTGAATTCTGCCTATACTGAGAAACACAAAACAATCCAGTTGTAGAAGGTTCTTGCAAGGCAAAAATAACCTCTACAACACACAGGAATATCTCTTTCTCTTTACACACACAAACCCAGGAAATCCAGTCAACCAGGCTGTGACCGAGCATAGAAAAGAACAACCTGGATTTCCATTCAGTCTTAATTTTTAGTAGTAAAGAATGTATCTGGATCCTGAAAAACTGTTCAGATGAAAAGGAGATGAAAGAAAAAAATATTAGAAATACTATTCTAATGTATCTAAGGTAAAGTGGTCCTGAGCAACACAAAGTTAGCTTTAGAAAGGGGAATTAATTTCCTTACTGCAGGAAGTCCTAGTGAATGTAAGCCCGAGAACACGTGCACAATTTTATTATTACTATTATTTTAATATACTAAACCATTCAATTTGACAAACACAAGCAGACCTGAAGATGCTTCTTCTATGCTGCATACTGATAATGAATGATCAAAGAAACAGGCAAAGTGTACCTAAAGGAAGGCAAAAGCCGGTACATTGTAAAGGAAATCAACCAAAAGGCCTAGAGGAGAAGGAAGATAAGTTCTAAGGAATCTTTAAAATAGAATGAAGTCTAATAAGAATGATGAAACAAAAGTAGCCCAAAATCCAGAAATTACAAAAAGAATGGGGAAGATGTAAAAGATGAGAAAGAAATGTAGAGGGAAAATCTTCCTAAATAGAGCATCGGGAAGGAAAGGGCAATTACAGAAGAACACATTAATATCCAGACATGATATTTTTGTTTTGGCTCTTTTGATAACCACAAGTACAGTGTGAGAACTGTTAAAGTAGGAAAAGGGACAATGACTGCTTCATGGGAAAAGGGGAAGTGGCCATAAACTGGAGCATAGGAAGTTCTGCACCAATATGCAAAAGAACTTCTTCATGGTGAGTGATGGAGCGCTGGAACAGGCTGCCCAGGGAGGACATGGACTCTCCTTCCATGGAGATAGCAAGATCCACCTAGATGCCTACCTGTGCAGCCTGCTGTAGGGGGTCTGCTTTGGCAGGGGGAAGTGGACTCAATCTCTGGAGGGCCCTTCCAACTCTGACAATTTTGTGATAGCTTGCTTTACCACTTTCTAACCCCACTGTAGCCTAACACTGGAATCCCAACAAAAAGTCATAATAAATACAAACTATCTGATGACTACAGTGTTTGACAACAAGAGCAGGTGAAATTAAAAGTCTTACCAGTCACTAGAGCTTACTAGTCACAAGAAATTGAATCTTAGCTTATATTACTCTAACTCTTCCATATTAATTGATGCTGCCTTTATGAACTGAGTATTTTCACTAATCGTTTATATCACTTATCCAAATACCTTGTCTGCCTAACTGCTTACTCAAATGAATATAGCCTTTAAATAGTCTGAAAGAGAAATACGTGGTAATGGAAAGAACTAAATCTGTTAAAAGAAGCACCCGTAGCTAGAAGAAGTCCTTGAGCCAGTAATCATTCTCAATGCTACTCTGGGTGTTTACTGATACAACAGTGATACAACACGGTGTGTAATATTATTAGCAGCACTCTTCAGCTTTTTAGTCAGAAAGAGAAAGTAATGAAATAAACACAATTTTACATAAATGCACAGTAACGTGACAGAAAGCACAGCAATGACAGCAGAGTAGCAAAGCTCTAGACTATAGCAAGTGAGGACTTGCTCTAATGCAACAGCCATAAAAATAAAGGAAAGAAGCTGCTTACCTTCAGAAGGCCTCAGGTAGGCAGGGATCTCCAGCAAATAACCCTTGCCTCCACTGCCAACCCTTAAATGAGGTCTGGGAAGGGGTGGATCCACCCCTTCTGGTCACTCAGGTGCATTGCATGCAGCTGAGTTCCCCTGGGTTGGCCTTGCCTTCCCACCAGGTGCTCAACCACTGGGTTAAGCTGTGACTTAGCATTTCTGCTACATGAATCTAAAACAAAAGCCCCTCAGATAACTTAAGAAAATTATCAGGACTGTAATTTCCAATCTTTGGAAACAACATTAATTACACAAAAACATGTGTGTTTTTTTCACATTCACTCACACAGCTTAATTTAGTTCTATGCAGTTTTCTCTTAAAATGCAGAAGCAGAATATGAAACTAATTCTGAAACAAATACACATATATAAATTGGTCAAGCACTGGAACAAGATGCCCAGCCAAGTGGTAGAGTCCCCATCCTTAAAGATGTTCATGAGATGTGTGGATATGGCACTAGGGGACTTGGGTTAGTGATGGGTGTCAGTAGGTAACAGTTATGCACATTATGTCCCATGTGCTTAATGTGCATTAATTACATCTCATGATACAATAATGATATTCATGATGGGCACTCCAATTACTTGCAATACAACTGCAAATGTCTTTCATTACCTGATCTTGTGATTTCTTTTTCTTCTTCTTCTTCCCCCAGCATCCTGAACTCTCTGCATCTTTTCCATTGGCATCACCACAGAGTAATCCATCAAGTTCATCTGTTCCCATCTGCTGTCCCTGAGATGTTTCTGCAGCTAGCCTGTATGAGAGGTTCCTCAAAATGCACACACAGTTTTCAACGGTCTGAAAAGTATAAGAAAAACCCAAACAACAAACAAAAGAAAAACAGAAGTTGAAATACTTCCCTTTCTCACTCTGTATACAAAGCAGATGCAATATAATTGATCTTTCCAGATACATTTTCCCAGTACAATACTTATCTGCTCATTTATGAGTACTCCCTTGGTAACCATTGCTCAAGAGATTTAGAAAATCTGGCAAGGTATCACACACTCTTTTATGGGGGAAAAAAGCCAACACAACAACAAACCAACAACAAAAAAAACCAGTCTGGGCAGTATTTTTCCATGGGATTTTTATTGTCATTCTGAACTTCAAAATGGAGAAAATGACATGAAATGAAAGTGACAATGGTTTTGTGCGTGCGTTGGTTTAAAGGCAGAAATAACACTTATTTCTGCCATCATATCTATGGTAATTGTCAGAAGAAACGGCTTCCAAGTTCTGTTTCAGAAGTATTTGTAGCATGAACAGGCTATGTTTCTGGAGGCCAAAAAGCAAGACTATGAATTTCAGTAATCTTGATATTTTTACTTTTAGCTAGGCTGCAAATAATTGGTGGACAGCTTTTCTCTCCTATGTATTTGTCCTCTAAATAGATTGGGTCTTCCGTAAAAGATGTTGCAGGGAATTCTGAAGCAGATTTAGACCCAATGGAAGAAAATGATGGCAGTGATAATTCAGCATAATTTCTGCAAGTCTAAAAGAAGTTCAGTTTTAGACTTGTTCGAATCCTATTCATTTAGTTGGTTTGATTTGGTTTTGCTATCTGCTTCAAGAATAATCTGCACTTAATTTTATGAAGGCATGGTTAAGAAAAAGTCATTATCTGTCTATATCTATTTCAACTGTTCCTAATGTTCTATGAAGACAGAAGCTACATTCCAGCTCTGCTGCTCCACTAACCCAGAACAGAGTGAGTATGAGGTTTCAGCTCTATCCTACTCTGCCATATTCACCAGCCAGGCAAGCAGATGGAGCTGCATTTACTTCCATGAATTGAATGAGCTTATGCCCTGTAATATTTGGCACAGTTTTTTAGACAGCAAAGAGAAGGTATTAAACATCTAGACAGGACTTTTTTTTTTAAGGAATGAAACTTCAAATTAAACTTGCACTGATTTGAAATCTCCAGCCAAACATACAAACACATACATAAAAATATACAGAAAAATGCAAAAACTTCTAATGCTTCCTTCCTACCTGAAAGCTATGACCTTGTAGTGACCACAATATTTTTTTAAGTTTACTACCTTAAACTTATCCTTAACAGTTCCACATTTGAATTTTATTGACTTGTGCTAATAATTACTTCTGTACAACTGCAACTTGCTTAAGTTGCAGCTTTGTGTTGATTAAAGTTTGACATTTTATTGCCCCTTTGTATGGATATCAATTTTCACACTTTAAATTCTCATTCTGTAAAAAAACCCACAGTTTTAACTGAGTCTACTACAAGGACAACATTACCTTGCAGTAGAAAGTGATAATGCCTCAAATGCAACTGACACCTTTGCCATTTGGATGAACTCATACAAGACAAGAAGTAGGTTTTATTCTTTCTGATTTGTAGCTCTGAACTTTCAAGGGACCTCACGTTCCTCTTTCCTACAGATATTTCTAACATTTCATCATGAATGGCCACTAGATTAAAAAGTGATTTAGAGGCAGTTATTCAAATATTGGGTTTAATTAAAATCACTTTCAGCTTTGGGAAAAGGATGCAAGACCTATGGCTACAATATGGTGTTTTGCATTTAGCAGCACAAGTGCTTTATGCCACCATAGTTAAAATCCAGCTTGACAGGAGGTTAAAACTACTCAGGCAGGGAGAATAATTCTTCTCTCATGTCCTCATTTTTTCCTCTATATCACAGCCTACAGATTTTACAAAGTCGTAATAGCTACAAATGAGAGCATAAATGGAATATTTTATATTAGTGATAAGAGGCAAAACAGAGAACTTTCTGTGCTCCTTATTTAACCCTTTTAATAGTATAACAATCTTGAAATCAGCCCAGTCATCTACAAAGAAAGAGCAGCAGCGAAGCTGTGAGAAAGGCAAGAATCTACTTCCTCCACTTCAGTCTACCTCTTGGTCTGCTCCACCGAAGCTCCCTGTCTTCTCCTTTCTTGCAGCCAAGCTGAATCAGGCAGGTTTGACACAATTCATGATTCAGCATTCCCAAAGCTAATGAAGCTAAAAACACCCCTGTGTTTCTGAGCTGCACTGTGGGAAGTGAGATGAAGGGGTGGGAGGCAGCTTGTGGCTTCTGGATTTGCTGTGGACCCTGATGCAAGCATGGTGAGTGCCTTGTGGGTTGGCCTCTTTTGGTTTTTACTTCACTAAATGTTTATTAATGGAAAGGTGATCCCAGACCTCTGAATTGCTGCGGGCTTTAGTTATTTCGCCACTAAACCTGCCCTGCATGCTACAAACCTTTCATTATTCCTCCTTCCCTGCCATGAAAATATCAGCATTTTTTATGTTTGGTTTAGTTCATGACCAGAAAATTTGCAAATCTTCAATTTGCAAGCCATCAGAGGTCCAGGGACAACTCCATGAAACATCGTTCAAAAATCCATAGCCAGTTTTAAGACGTTGCTACACTGAATGCTTTTCTTATGGAATTTTTAAAGGTTGGCAAATTGACCAAGATTGTTGGAAGTGCTTTAGCACAATACACTGAACACAGAAGGTCATTGAGGCTAGCCCTTTTTTTCTTCTGTGGAATACTTAAATGTATTTGATGTACTACAACTCCTCAGCTTGTAAGTCCCTGAATTCCTTTTAATTAAACAGTGCCGTCCACCTTTGAAGAGTCCTGTCTGTACCCTAGTGCTTTCAGAGAAGTGATGCTGACATAAAAATACATCTTAAAAGTTACTGAAAGCATTCATTGATCCTCCTCAAAGAAGATGTCACACTGGTAGCACTGTGAAACTGCTTATTAATTGCCCACTTGTTTTTTGTTTGTTTGTCTTGTAAGCCTACCACACTGTTATTAGTTCTGTCTAATACTGGATACCAAAAATCAGTTTTAAGGGAAGCCTGGCAGAGTGGTGTAAGGAATTTTACATGGAATATGACATATTTGCTCTTCTTAAAGTAGTTATTATATTTTCTCTGATAACAATCAAAGTGAGAGGAATGTATGCTTACCTTGACACATTACACAGCTAGACACAAACCCAATATTTAGCACACATAAACGTACAGCTCAAGAGAAGGAAAAGAAAATGATGCTTTAAACTACTATTTGATAAGGCATCCCTTGGGACACATTTTTTTAAAAGCTATTGCTTTATAGTCCTGAGGTACGCTGAATATCTGGATTTCTTGCTCCCGAAAAGACAAAGATGACAAACCTTACTATCAATTTCACTGCTCCCCAGAGCAGACTGGATCACGTACAGCAATGCATCCGTCAGGCCATCACATTCCCTCATCCTTCTGCGGGCCTCCTCTCCAGCAGAGCTGACATTCCTGTAAGGCAACAGCAAAGGTTACCACCTGCACAGCTTCTGTGCTCACTGCCCCTCCTAAAACATTCTCACAATTAACATCAAGCTACAACATTTGCTTTTTTCTCTTTTCATCACTTCAGAGCTGTGAATAATGAAGACAGCTGTGAATGAGCTCTGGAAATGTAACACAGAGGGGAGCAAATGGAAGGCATCAGGTCCTCCGCAAGAAAGGGCTGAGATGCCAAGCAGCATGCGCCTACCTGAGCTGAGACTCACAACTCACTAAAATTTGGAGAAGAGCTGATAATTTTTGTTGCTTTTCTTTTTTTTTCTCTTTTTTTTTTTTTTCTTGTAAAGAATGGCTTTTATATTAATGAAAAAGTGTTTTTAAATGTGCATTTGTACATATAAATAAAGCTTTGAGAAGTCTAGAAGTTTCGCGAAAAACATCTCTTGGAAACTGAAGAGCCCAGTGGCTAGGGCTCTTAACATAGAAGAAAAAATTATCAAAGCCTAACATAAAACACCTTGTTTCTCATTTTACACGAGTGCTTCTTTTTCTCCCTTTTGGAGAGAACCCTGGTGCAGCAATCTTCTCTTTATATCATTACTTGCAAGTTATTTCAAACAGGGCCAGAGGGCTTTCTGAACATCTTTATAAAAATACAACTAAAACAAAATCTAATGAATAATGTGTCATGGAATTCAAAATACTGATATAAAAAGACAAATATGTATGATTGTGTATATATAAATAGAACCTGTGCTTGTTAGTGTCAAGAAAAAGTGTGAAAAACTATCCAGCAGCAGTTCTGATTTGGAAATGGGTAAATTGGCAATCTCCAATTTGGGGGCAGACATCCCTCTGCTGAGGTGCTCATCTGTTGCTCCTCTCTCCTCACTTCTAAAGTTCACACAAAGGAAGAACAGAGAAGTGTTGACACCAGCCCTAACTGCCTAGTATGAACATCTGGAAATGGAAGAGAAGACACTGGGCATTTCATTCGGGCAGAGGGCAAGGCACTTTCTTCCCCTCATACCATGTTAAATTGTCTTGGTATTAAAGACAGAAAGAAGATGAGAATCTTGGGAGAAGAGAATGACTTTTAGGAGGAAGGTGAGAGAACTTAAGGTCTCCTTTCAATTCTTTGTATAGTTTTTCCTGTTCTGCCTCCTTGACATCTAAAAGAAGTGTTTCTATTCCAACAAAGCACCAAAGATTTTTTTGGATCAAATACATACACCATTTTCCAGCTATATTTGCATCCCCACAATGACCTATTTAGTCCTGCTCTCTTGCAAGCTGCCCCAACTAATTCAATACTGTTCCCTTCATGTATGCATGGAAAGCATAAAGCCTAGAAACTGTAACCAGAACAAACGCCTTTAACTTCCTAGCTTACAAATTCCTGCTTTCCATCCTCCTAAAGACTCCTTAGTTCTCCTCACACTGCACATCAGAAATGCCTCCTATTAAGCCATTGCTAGTTTTGTGTTGTTTCAAGTTTTGTGTGGCTTTACTCCTCTTCTAAAAGGAATGCTTTTTCTCTTTCCCTGCTGCTATAGGAGCTGCAGATGAGGAACCTTCCTCCAGTTTAGCGTGCCCTCTTCTATCATCCAGAAAGTATCAACTGGAAAAAATTTTCCATTGGATCCCTCTTTGATGTGATGGAAATCCTCTGAATTCCCTTTGGATGATGACAGAAATCAGAAGATAAAATTTCAGAGCATGCCTTTCCCAAACAGTGTGCCCCAGTAGCAGAAGACTCTGGCTTAGGAGTATTTTGAGTAGACTGTACCCTTAGTAAAGTCAGCAGCTTTGCCTGTAAGTACAGCAAAAGCAGGAAAAGTAAAGTCAAGGATCTGAATACTAGAGATGGACAGAGGGTTGTGAAGAGAAGGGAGGATTTATAGACTTATTTAACTGGAAACTCCTACCCTCTGGCAAGATAAGGAGAAACAGAAAGAAAGCTGTATCCAGCCCTACAAGAATACTGCACAGATTATTAGTGGTGCTTTTCCTTCCAACATTATGTATATATATAATAAAAAACCCTGAAATATTACTGGATCCCTTTAAACAGCAGTAGTATTTTGCATTACCACTGTCTCTCCAGGTGTCTTCCATTTACAGTTACATACACTGTGTACAAGCTTTCAAAACATACAGGCTTGTGCATCGCTAGAAACAGAGAGGTATATTCTCCCTAATTATTTCACAGAGGTGATTTCTTCTTCTCTCTAACATGGACAAACATCACCACAGCCTGACTGGAAGCCTTTCAGCTCCTTCCCACGCTCTCTAGAGACTCCTCCTCAACAAGACAGCAGTGCAGACAACCTTATAGTCCCTTGGCACTGAGCTGTCTGCCTCATTCATTTCTAGCAAAGGAAAGAATATAGGGCCTTTATGCAGAAAGAAGAGTAGGGGCACATCTTGCACAGAAAATGCATTTCTTCTCTCTATGGAGGAAATGCTGAGTTCTGCTCCTCAGCTTATCATCCTCATTATGCTCCAGTTAGCTCTGTAATTGAAAGGTGGATACACTGAACTCCCATGACTGCTATTCCTTTTCTTTTACAAGTCTCTATACAGATTAAGCACTGTCTCTTGAACATGGCTCACGGCTATCGCAGCCCTCCCCAGATCTAGATTCCAGATTTAGATTTGGAATGGCTTAGAAAACAGGACAAATCCAACCTTCATATTAACATTTAGGCAGAAATAATTGTTTATTTAAAAATAAATGTATCGTACTATCTAACTATTCCCATATCAACTCTGTTGAAGGAAACACCCCCAACCCTGTAAGTCATTGCTGAGACCTTTCATAAAAGGGCTCTACACAATCACATTCAGGCTATGAAATTCTGCAGAAGAGAATCAAGTCCCAAGTTACTCGAGCTGACAAGGAAAGCACTCTGCCATCTTAATTTTCTTATTTCTAGTCATTAACTCAAACAAGCGGTAGTTGGCAGTGTGACAGGGAGTAAGGCATCATTTGTCATTGTAAATATACAGGTCACTGTGCAAACCTTCAACTGCAGCAACAGTTGGTAAGATGTCTCACTAAGTAAGAAAAATTGTTTCCAGTGTCAATCTCCAAACAGTTTTAAAAGTGAAACCATGTTATCCAGAGATACAATGTACTGGTTTTCACGGAAAAAAAAACAACAACACCCTGTCAAGCTTGGCATGTACCTTAGTTATTCAATATTTTTGGTAGGATTTGAGGTGATAGAAGATAGAAGGTACTAAATAATTTCTTTCTTTCATGTCATTTTTTATACAATGTTCTTATGATAAATCCATCTGACATCCAGGGGAGGGAGATGGAGATCTATGGAAAGATCATCTGGAAAGCCAGTGTGCTGAGAGACATCCTCTGTGGATACGGTACATTACAATTTTTGACATTACACCCCGTGATAGTTCTACAAATCTCAAAGACAGATCTACAGAGTTGATTGTTCTCCTTGAGCATCCTCGGATCACAGCAAGTAGTTAGACCTTTTCTGTACCGGCAACAGTTCTGCAAGTTGCAGATCTTACTGCAGCCATGTAGAATAAAAACTGAGAACAAATTATGTGTATTTAGCAAAGATGAAATTGAGACTGGTCCTCCTCACACCTCTTGATATAAAGACAAAGCATGTTTGAGCATATGTAATTTTCTTGCTATGGTGTAACGTGACATAAGAAAGGACACACAAAAGTCAATATTCTAAACTAAGTGAACTCAGAAGTTACTTTCGTTATGAATAAAAAGTATAGTTTCATTTCAAAAAGTTTTGAGTAAGGAGAGTAATTGTCACAGCCTCAATCTTTCCATCCTTCTACTTGACATAATAGCCACAAAGAAAAAAAAAAAAAAGGGAGAATTTCCCAGAAAATAGTAAAAGTTTATATGAACCAAGAACTCAAAGAATGTCATTAATGTTGTTGAAACCAAGTTTATGTTTCACTGAAGATAGCTAGCAAGGGAAAACTCCTCAGGAGAATAATGTATAATGAAGTTGCAACTGAGTGGAAAAAAACGTCCAGTAATCATTTTGAGTGATGAAACAGGCAGATTTTGCTATTAAGCACACTCATTCAGCTACTAGAAAGCCCCATATTCAAACATGTAAAGTAACTCCCTTCCTACATGCACACTTTTGTCATCAGTATTGTACCCAGAAGAGCATTTTCAGCCACCCCGACCCATCTACATATTAAACTGAATGTCTAACCTATTCAGCTATAAACATGCACTAACTGCATAACTTCCCATTATTATCAATGCTGCTGCACTCTAGAAAGAGCTTTAGTCCTGAGAGCCATCGTGCAGTCGGCATCAAGGGTGTCAGGTCTGGATGAAACTATTCCTATAAGGTGCTCTGTATGAACTCTGCACACTGCACAGGGGCCTGCTCTGAGATGAGGAAGCTAGAAACCAGGACTGCCTCAATTGCCTCCAAGTACTGAATTTGCCCTGATAACATGCTATGTGTCACCTGTCTCAGAAATCTGAGGGGCAGCAGAATGAGAGAAAGGCTGAGTAGGGTGACCAGGGGGATTGGAAGTGCTATGAAAGAAGTTGATAGATTCTGAGAATAATTCTCCTGAAGCACAAAATGATGACTCACAGATGCAGTCAGCACTGATGAAACATGTTCTTAACTTCCTGCTCATTGTTTCAACTTGGATAGCCCTTTGGAGCATGCAGGAATCCCAGAAGGTAGACTAGGTTTTATGATGCACTTTCTAGTGAACGCTGCTTTCCACCAAACACAGGTGATCTGGGACTTGTGTTGCATTACCCAGGGCTTTGCCTAGTGTCTCAGACTCACACAACTTACTGTGTGCTGTTGGCCACCAAGTCTTTGAACTGTGTGACAAGAAGGCATCTAAAGTCCATCCTCAAAGCATTTCTTTATGTAGATTTTACTCCTAGGCTCGGTTTGAAAAGTCCTACCAAATTATTTGGCAAGTTGTACCATCACCAGTGGGTACTTAAGGCATACCAGAACATGACAGGGTCACTGATTTTAGGAGCCTGTTGGATAAGCAGAGAGACATACCTATCTGCAGTTAACAGATACAAGCTGCCTTGATTCATTCAGCCATAGGACAGAAGGACAGAATGCAAGTTCTTCTTTCGCTTTGGAATGAGATGGCTAATTGAAATAAGCCCTCATATCATGAAAACAGTTATCAGTGATGCAGTGTGCCATGCCTGAGACAGTGTCCAGGCTGCTGCTCAGAGAACATCATGAACACAGACTCCAGTACAACCAAACAGTTGAGAGGAAATGCGACTATGTGCCAAGGCTTTGCTCCTGCCTGCTGCTATTCCAACGTGTAGGACATGAGGGAAGACCTGCCTCTATAGCTACTGCTGAAGGTAAAAGAAAATGGAAGTGTATATACAGTGTGACCATAAATGTGTACAAATGAGCAGCAGAAGAGCAAAGTAAACTTTTGTGCTCCAGCAATATATTAAAAGTACAATGCCATATGTTGCCAAGTAAGACACTGGCTTCTGCACTTGAATTTGAACATAACAGCTTTGAGCATTAGAATCAAAGAATTACCTAATCAATGAGATCGTAAAATATTTATGGAGATCATTTAGTCCTGTTGCTTTGCTAAAAAAAGCCAACTAAAGCTATTGTGATTCAAGACTTCTTCCAGTTGAATTTGAATACTTCTAAGGATGAAGACCATGGAACCTCTGTGGGTAACTTGTTCCTGTGTTCGACCATCCTCATGGTTAAAAAAGAAAACAAGATTTATCTTAAGTGGAATTTCATGTTTTTCAGTATTTGCTCATGGCCTTTTGTCCTGTTACTTATTAATATCAAGATGATTCTGGTTGTGTCTGTTTTATATCCTTCCATCAGGTATTTACACATATGGATAAGGTTCACCCTGTGACATCTCTGCTCTGAACAGTCCCACCTCTCATCCGCTCCTCTTAGGAGAGATGCTTCAGCCCCTACATCATCTTTATCATTCTTTTCTGGACTTGTTCCAGTATGTGCGTGTCCCAGTAGTGATAATTCCAGGCCTGGATCCAGCACTTCATATGTGGTCTCATTAGTGATAAGGGACATAATCACCTCTGCTGACCTGCTGGCAAAGCTCTGCCTAATGCAGCCCATAGTATGGCCTGGACTGAAAAAGACCATAAAGATCATGTAGTTTCAACCCCCCTGCTATGTGCAGTGTCATCAACCACCAGACCAGGCTGCCCAGAGCCAGCCTGGCCTTGAATGCCTCCAGGGATGGAGCATCCACAACCTCCTTGGGCAACCTGTTCCAGGGCGTCACCACTCTCTGTGTGAAAAACTTCCTCCTAATATCTAACCTAAACCTCCCCTGTCAAAGTTTAAAACCATTCCCCCTTGTTCTTCATGTCTGCACTTTTCCATCTATAAGAGGTCTTCTCTGAATTTCTTCTAGAGAAATCAAAGTTACAAAGATACAGCCCTTTACCAAGGGCAATTCAAAATCAACAATGCTAAAGACTACTGACAGATCAAGGACTAGATAAGCATTTTCATGATTCACAGAAGAGAACCAGACTCCACGACACATCTAATCCACGCCAAAATCAATCCAGTCATGAAATCTATTTTCTTGGAATGTGCAAAGTATTCATTTAAAAAAAAGCCCTCCCCAAATCAACACTACCACTTAAAACCAAACAACTTTCATATTGTCCTTATCTCCATGCTGCTCTTATAAGCTGCCTAATTTTACTTTGATCTGATTGGTAAAGCTTTTTTTTCCTTCAGTGGCAAAGCCTTGTCTTGGTGCTAGCTGGCATCATCTGTCCTAATGTAGGCTGCAACGATTAGTTACGATTCTTTAAGTAGGTCTGCAATGTAGCATATGACTTCATGAGAGCTATTATTTTTTTCTGCTTACTTCCAGCTGTTTCTATAAGCATTAAGGCTCTTTGCTGCAAAAGTCTAATATTATAACACTGAGAGCAAAAAGAAGCAATCAATACTATGCACATTATGAGGAAAGTGTGCTCACAAACACAAGCAGTCTACTGAAAGCTACGGATTTTCAATAATTTTTTATAATGGAACAGACTCTGTGTTGCATTGGCATATCTGTAAGCATGCAGTGCATCTTTCATAAATGTATTAAAGAGATTAAAAGGAGCTTCACTGTAACTTCTAGGGTCTAGACAAATTTTACCTTTTTAATCATTGTTTGTACACTAAGATCTTTTAAAATCATCCCTTACTGATGAAAACTAGACTAGCTGATTCTCAGACATCACACAAGTTTAAAGAAGTTAATAAATTTAGAAATAAGAACACAAGATGGTTTATCTTCATTATTCCTAAGTTTCTAATTGCTAAGCTTTTAGTGACTACAGCTTCTTGTTGGGAAGTAACAGTAAATAAAAACATATTTTTCAGTGACTGCTGTAGATCCTCCATGCAATTTTGTCAGACTGGAATGACAGTCCAATGCATTGTCACTTAAAAAGAACAGGAAAATGCAGGACATTATAACACCGTACTAAACTCAACTATGAGATGGGACAGTATTTCCATGAAAATTTCTTCTTGTTAAAAATTTTCAGTACCAGTGATAGCCTTCCTCATTCATAAGATAGTTTACAGACTACTGATTATTTATCAATCCTGCCTGTGTGGGTAACAATAACACAGATTGTGAGGCAAATTCTCTACTACTAATTAGCACTGCTCAACTCCAATTACTGAGGTGAAAAAGAATTTATATCAACAAAGAATTTGGCCCCAGATCTTTATCTCTCAGGTGTTAGTTTCACTTTAAAAGCATACTTAGCAATTAGGCAAACATCTGAGAGTTTAATGTGGATACAGTCTTGGTTATTAACCTTTCTATCAAATGCTATGACAATGTGATTTAGCCTTGATTATTCAGCCATAACTTTCCTTTTCAAAACATCAGAGCAATTAGCCTTCCAAGTCAAGCATTCAACAGGTTCCCTTCATTACTGTACTTCTGCTTGCCTGTCCAATCCTCAGGCTAAATGTGCCTTCTATGACCAGGGAGAGTGATCTGTGAAGCATCTGACTTCCAGCATCAGTTCTTGCTATTTTGATATGTTTTTGGAGAGATAACAGGGAGGAAAAGAATTCACACCAGTATGTTTAAAGAACTTGCTTACAAAAAAGAAGAAATTACAACATTTTCTGTAAGGAATCTGTAAGGATTCAAAGCACAAAGAACCACATCTGAAAGAAATAAAATATGGTTCTAACTCCTCAATTCATGTTTTGTGTTTCCATTTGAAGTACAACTTCTATTTAAATACTGCAGACAGAACCATATTCAGCAAATATTTTAAATTATGGAATAAAAAAAAAAATCCAACAGCAGCAAATTTCTGATTTTTCATGTCTTTGACTTGCATCTGGTTGCATAAGATTCACTGCACTTATTAGCGCCTAGCTGTTTGTCCACATAAAATTGTTAATGTGCTACCTGCAGGAGGCGAAATTCAGCTTGACCACTGTGTTCATTCAGGTGGCAAGAGCTGAAAAATAGCATCACTTACTGCCCTTGGGAAGAAGCTGCTGCAGACTCTGTAGGTCATAATTGGAGCAGCTTAAAGACACCAAAGCAAAGACATTTTTCTCCATTTTAAACTGTAACATTTCAAACATGACTCTTCCCTAGAATTTATCAAGAGGCTTTGAACAAGAGTGGAGCTCTAAATGTGTTGCAGCCCTTTTGCACAGAAGTGTGGTGAGATGGGTGTGACCCTGGCTGGCAGTTAAGCACTGCTTTGCTACTCACTCACACTCAGATATGAAACTGGAAATGAATAAACTCTACGAAGAGTTATTAAAACTTGTCTTGGAGAGCAAAGAAACACGTAGGATAAGTGAACCTGAAATTACACCAGCCTTATGAATCCAGAATTCTGGATTTAACCCTGAGAACTGCTATGGGTTTCTTGCTTTTATGTACAAACAAAACAACACTCAGTTTCCCAAAGAGAATGTGTAATCTCAACAGCCATGGCAGCAGAAGAAAGGGGAGGTGCACAGTGTTTCAGGAATGGCTTCCAAATCAGTGCTCACAGCTGATGGTCTAAGAGCCATACCTTTCTTAACTTGTACACCTACAATGCACGGAAGAACACTTCTCCACACAGCTGGTCACAAATGGTACTATAGCCGCACTGTTCCTTGCATGTGAACTATCTGTTCCAGAATTAGGTCAGGCACTTCTGTCCTATACAATGCCTTGCTAGAACTTTTGCATGGATCCAAAGGCAACGGAACACATTAATGCTGTTAATGCAAGCACTGTTCCCCAAGCCAGCCTCCAGACAGATGCCTACATGGCTGGTGGAGCACACTTTGAAATACCATTGGTGTAATCTCTTCTTCCTTGGCCAACCATTCTAGTCATTGTGAAACTCAAAAGTACTGTGTCAGATGCTTCACTGTTGCAAAGCAGTCTCTCCTGCTTTTCATCTTTCTATACAGCTTGGTATGTTATTCAGAACAAAACCACTGATCAGACATATATGATTTTCAATTAACCTTGTTCTACCTATTATTTATCATATTATTATTTTTTAAATGCTTACAAATTGGCCTATTTTTGATGTTCTTAATTGCCTTCCTCTTCAATCATTGTTCAAACAATTTCTAAAGTATTAAAATTCAGATTACTTGTTCATCATTTCCAAGTCTATTTTTCTCCTCCACTTAAAGTTGAAGACTGTATTTATCATGTTTAATCCTGTGTGAAAATCTATCTTGCATGAGTTGCACTAGCAAAAATAATTCCATGACAAGAAGAATATTTCCCTTTTTATCTTTCATTGGCTGTATTATCAGGAAAATCTTGGCATCAAGACTGCATTTATAACAGCTATGGCAAAAAAGCAGGCAAAATGCTTTGGAGTTCAGAATAAGTGAAAATATACTTTCTGCAAAATACAGTAATTTGCTGTGTTTAAAAATACTGTTCTCACTGTGTTTATCAGCATTTTTGACATCACTTTGTAAAATCCTTTATGTGATGTTTCTTTGACATAATTTTAAATCTTTAATATCTGTACAAGAAAAAAATTGCTCTCCTTCTGTCAAAATTTCAACATTTAAAACTACTGGGAAAAAGGATTTTCTTCCTGTCTTTCAACTTGAGAAAAGGAATTTAGCCAACTCCATACAACATGTGAAATTCTTCACCATCCTCTGAAGTATTTGACATTGTCTCAGATTTAGAACAACTAGTGCTAACAAATGAAAACAAAACCTCTTGGGTTTGACAGCTTTTTCCTCTTGGCATAATCCCAGAGTAGCTTGTGATTTTCAGGGATACACGTGAGCCTCTTGTCTGCACTTCCAGAAATATTTGCAATGAATGTTTTGATTACGATCAAAGTACGACTTCAGAGGCTAACATGGGATCAAAATGCATTCCTGACCTGCTGCCAGGCTTTACCCTGAATTGTTCAATGCCAGCATGCTACCATGTCCCATACAGAACATATGTTTGTCTGCAGACTAATATGGAAAGGACCAGGCTATCACATAAAAGTAAGCATGACACATTTCTCAACACAGAGGTTTGCTTAATAAATCTTACAAATAAAAAAAATTGAGAAAAAAAAAATTCACAAGAAATGTTTTTTGGAATCAGAAGAAAAAAAAAACACAGAATAAAAGATTTGGGGTTGTTGGAAGTTGGGATCTCTTGGGAGTTTGTTTACTAAACATATCTCTTAAAGAACTAGTTTGCTCATCTTTTCTTCCCTCTGTCAAGAAATTAGGAACCCATGAAATCCTGAGAGTTTGTACTATCTGGAGTCATTACTTAATCCATTTTCATCAAACACTCAGAATATGGTCTCAGTATGCAGTTAAGAGGTCTCTTCTGAAAGAACAAAGTTGTATCACCAATAGAAGCAAAAAATTGAAAGTGATTTGAAGACTACCATATATATTTAAATTTTCTCAATCACTTGTGTGTCTTGGATTCCAGCGAACTTCAACTGTTACCTATAGATCCTCTCCTTAATTGTGTGCAATAAAAGAATCCATAGTATTTAAACTACTAAATTATAGATCTCTGTCTTGCTGATGTTACCTAGGTTTCCTTTTTTGTTCAAATGTACAAATGAAACACTGAAGAGTCAGTCAGCCTCCCAGAAAAAACAGGCAATCTGAGCATCCAGTGAATAGCCTGCTAAGTGCAAAAACGTCCTTATGCCACATAGACCCACTGGCCAAATATTTCAAGGATGTCCAAATATTTCAGTCGCACAAATTCAGCTTGCACAGCTAAGAGCCCAGTGCTACAATTATTAAATTCCTTCTAAAAGATAAGACAGTAAAAAGATGAAACTGCAATGATCTACAGATATGATTGAGAGTCTATGCAAACGTGAAAAAAACCTGCATCTTAAAGAAGAGAGAGAGAGAAGTACAGCTTGCTAATTACACATACATTAATGCAGAACAGTAAATGTTTGAGGGAAGGATAATAAAAATCTTAGGGCCAGGATAACAGGAGATGACTTCTCCTTCTGCCAGACTAGCATTCTATCTGGGCTACATTACAGTTCCTATGTGACTTAGTACAGTGCAAATATAAACATAAATTTGCATTCCAGGTCCTATTTTGATATATGATACTATTCTTTATGTTTTAATGCTCACTTTTCAATATGCTATGCTTGCTTTTAAATTAATACTGTCATCACTAAATCAAAACAACCAGTTTTGGATCAGGTATTACAACATATTATATATTCCTCTGGCAAACCACCACAGGGACCTAAGATCAGTATGTCTGTGTGCATGAGACTTTGAATTTGAAACATTTAAAAGCACTATTAATACACTTCTTATAAATCAAAACATTGGAAAGTAATACTGCTATTTTGCTTTGGCTTTAGAATCAAGAGAAAAAGGTAAAAACCAAGATCAGATCGTAAACAATGCAAATAGTTGTATTAAATGGAGTTACTCATTTGAAAATCCTATGAATGAAGATTAAGTTCAGAAAAAAGCATGACTTGCCATAAGCAATCCTATCAGCCTAGAGAAACAAACAAATAGGATGATTGCTTAAGTACAATGACTCACCCTAACCTATAAAGCAATCTCTCTGTTACATCTGAGTTTCAAGTGCTTTTCTGTATCTTCCTTACAGTCTTGAAAAAATGTTATCAATGCAGAGCCTTGAGAAGAAAGGATGGTAAATCAGCTTTGGCTGTTGACTAATCAGATAAGTACAATTAATTACAACACCAGTCTGTTAATCTGATTATTAGGTTCATCTCTTCCTATCAGCTACTTAGAAAATATAATACAGAGGATAAGAAGAAGTCACCAAGCAGAACACTCTTTAGAATATTAGAATATTGGAATGAAACAAATTAGGTTACAGCACAGCACAGAAAAGTAAAAGTTAAATATTTTCCATCTGTGCATGATGCTCTCATTGAATTGACTGAGTGTTTCTCCAAACCTGAGAGGGATCTTTCTGCCCTATCAAATCACACATTCTTATAATTTTATATAAGTCAAGACTAGTTACTAGTCATTAATTCTACCTTTTATCTCACTCTCATTATCCACTTGCTCTGTATTACCAGTATTCCTTTCGTAATATTCAGTTAGGCACCTTAAAATGCGTTTATTGCTTGCTCGTATTATTTCTTTCTAGCAATACAATTCATTTTTATGACACTTCTCATGTGAAATTGCATTTTATTATTTCCAGAGCAATCTCTCCCCTCAATTTTATTCTTATATTTTAACTCCATTAGAAACATCAAGGTATCTATGCTGTTTTCTGCTAATAACATCTCACACTGTTATGATTTTTTATCCTAAATATCTGTAAAAGAAGTCATTAAAATAAATTGCCTAATTGTAAAAAAATAAAATGTGATGCACAGTAAATCATAATTCCTATACTTGGGCTAAATTACGCCTTCAGCATAAGAAATAAATATGTATGTTCATGTCCTATTTTCATGACAGTTAACCTGAAATTGCCAGAGTGTGTATCCTACCTCAGATTATGTCACTTCATCATATCTCCAAACGGCTTTATGTGCATACTGAGAGATGATGAAAGAACTGACCCTCTAGCGTGCCCTTCAGCCTAAAGAGTCATTGTGCATCACTGCTGCTCGAAATAACCTGTAAAAAAAGAAGGGAATCACTCTACCACAACCCTACTTACCCCATCTAGCCCATGCCATATAAAACAACGTACAAACATTCTTTACTACTAGCAGTGTTGTCACTGCTCTCTATTCTTTTGGCTTATACCCTAGGGATGATGTCTGACAACTCAGCTTTTCTGCCAACATGAACCTATTACAAAATTCTACACTGCTCTGTCTTGGTGCCCAACTTGTATGGCAGAAATCACTTGGGAGGGGATTGGCAGCAGAGATTTAATTTTTCCCTTATCATACACGCTTTGAATCATTTCACCACTCTCTGTTAAACTAAACAGCAACTTCAAACTTGCCATCAATTTCTCAAGATGCTCAAGCGAGAAACTTGCATGAATAGCAGGCTCTATTTCTCCTCTTTGTCTTTCATTTTGGCATGAAATGTATTATCCTTGCCTTCATATATTCTATTCTCCCTTCTGCAAATGTATTAATTTAATGCATATTCACTAAGCATGTTACCATGTCTACTGTGTCCTGATTCTTCCTATGTAAAAACTGAACCAAAACGCCTGCATGGAGTCAAAGGAAAAGATGAAAAAATTAAAAGAAGAACATAACAATGGACTTTGCCAGAGCTCTGTGCAGTCTTACAGAGGAAAAGGCTTCTGCAGAATCATGTTCTTTTCCTTGTGATCACTTATGTGTCTCATATTTCCATCAAGTGTCACCTGACACAGGGGCATTACTGTGCACTCTTTGGGCCAAGGAACGCAGTGTGCTTATCTTCTAAATTCTGATGATTAAACAAGAAAAATAATTGGGGGTGTGGAGGAGGGGAATGATTATGCAAACTGAACAGGCAGATGAAGTTGAGAGTTGTTTTCTAATAAAAAATTACTGTGGCAATATTCAACCTAAATTTCTCTGTAACCATTCCTACATTAAGGGATTTCTGTAGCTGCAGTTATTCTTTAGTTGACAGACACATACTTTGAGTGACATTGGACTTGCTCCTGTGTGCCTTGCTTTTACAACACAACCCATGCACAAATCTCACCTCTGCTACAATGCTATGATTGTGGCTGTGTGATGTCTGGGAAGAGTTTAATCACTTGTATGCTTTCTGTGCCAGTCAGAGACCAAATTAGCAAAACGTTAATTACAGTTCATAGAGGTGACTGTTTTATGAATAAACACTCACTCTGATTTTGTAATTATTATTTTAATTGCCAGTTACTCAACAACACAGTTTCCTCCAGTATGGAGCAAACACAATTCCCAGAATTACAGTAGAATTTCCTATATTAGGAACAAGAGGGAACAAATTATTTAATGCAACTTTATCAAGCTTAGAGCTTATCTGATTTACGTTGCCAAAGCTTTCTGAAATAAACGTACAGATTTGAGATACAGGTGGATTTTTTTCCTTTTTTTCCTTTTTTGTTTTTCTTCCTGAGCAGGTGGCTGTGATAGAGCAACACACCATCAAGTCAATAGCTGCATGTATCAAGCATCACAATGTTCCAGTTCCCTGTTCTTGAATTATCTCTGTGTCCAGACCAGGAGATACACAGAAGGCCTGCGTGATTGCAAACGATAAACTACCTGTCCACAGGTGAAGCAAGAACAGGTATCCAAAAAGGTGGAATTATTAGTTATAATCAGTATTCTCTATTTGTTGCCCTTCTCTGGACACATAACAGGGCCTTGATGTCTTTGTTGCAGTGAGGGACCTAAAAGTGAATGAAGCGTTCAAAGCCAGATTGGATGGGGATCTGGGCAGCCTGGTCTAGTATTGAATGTAGAGGTTGGTGGCCCTGCATGTGGCAGGGGGATTGGAGATTCATGATCCTTGAGATCCCATCCAACCCTGGCCATTCAGTGATTCTGTGAATTTTACCAGTATCTGTAAATGTAAAGTATGTGGGCTAAATCTGAATTCCCCTGAATCGCAGCTCCCCCATAAACCCAAAGCTGTAACAATGTCATTCTTTAAATCAGCTGTTCTTATACCTTTAGGCGTGCACACATTGGATGGCCAGATCAATCCTGCATTTTTCTCTTTATTCTGAGGATGTTACACTGCTGAGAGCCGACATCCTTCCCTGACACATAAGGCACCAGAACTGGTGGTCCTCAGCCAAGGCTCAACCTCTCTTCCTCCCCGCACCGTGATCAGGATCTGACAATGATACAGGCTTTGTTGGGTACCAAAGCTTCTCCCTGCATCCTCACTGTTCCTCTGAGCATGGCTGCGGGAGCAGGCTTTTTAGATGCAGGAACACTGGTACTGATCTGTGCCACTGAACATATCAGTAACATATGTGCATTGCACAGACTCTTCTGCTGAAGAAAGCTTGCTGAAATGGTATTTGAATTTCATGTGTAGTGTATATTCCACACTGACTTCCTCTCGGGGGGAACATGGGATACATGTTCTATCTTGGCAGTATTCACCAAGAAACAGCTATTCTGCAACTTTTTGCTTTCTGCTCTCCTATTCCATAGGCAACTTCCCAAGACAAAACTTATTAGGAGAATTTAACTGCTAAGACTGAGGCAAAAAGGGTGTTGAGTTCTTCAGTCTCCTCCCTTTTGCCCGTCACAAATTTGTCCTCCCCATGCATCAGAGGACACACATTCTTTCCTTTTGCTTTCAGGATATGTATAATGGTAAAATTCCCTGTTGTGACAGTTTTATGCCCCCACTTTGCTCCAGCTAGGCTTTGATCCTCCTTGTTTCATCGTCGAGTGCCAAAACTTTGTCAGGTATCACAGAATCACAGAATTGTAGGGGTTGGAAGGGACCTCCAGAGTCAAACCCCCCTGCCAAAGCAGGTTCCCTACACCAGGTCGCACAGGTAGGCATCCAGGCAGGTCTTGAACATCTCCAGAGAAGGAGACTCCACAACCTCCCTGGGCAGCCCGTTCCAGTGGAATAGTATACAGGTATAGTTTCCACTTTCTTTCCTTGTAGTACTTCAGCTTGCTATGAAGGTTTCTGCCAGAATGCCAGTCTCCCTGTACAACAGGGAGGTTTGTTTCCAAGCTCTCACTAAGATTTTGTCTTGTTTTTTAAATCAGTGAACACCTTTCTCCTATAAAGCATTTCCACAGAGTGTTCTGCCATAAAGATGGTCTGCAGAGGTGCCAGACATTCATAACAGGAATTGATACCTAGAAAAGTCATGTTTGCCCCAGATAAAATGCTACATAATGACCAACACAGACTGTGGCCCATCAGAAAGTTACTGATAGTGAGCAATGGCAGGATCTAGATTCTTACGATCCATTGTCAGACTCTTCTTCCCACTGCCAATTGATCTCCTTTGACATATTTCTATAGCCTGTGTTATCCTTGTTTTTCTCACAAGTTAGGATTTGCACCAGTTCTCTTGATATCACAGATTTGAGTTCCAGTATGTGCTCCCCAGGATGCTCATCCTAGTCCATTCTCCTTTCTCAGACAATCCTTCATTGTTACTACCAGTCACGGTCTTCTCCTCCATCTCCTATTCTCAGATGAAGCTGTGCCCTCCTACTTGATTCCAGGCAACCAGCTTATAGTGCCTACCAACATCACAGAATCACAGAATGGCCAGGGTTGGAAGGGACTTCAGGATCATGAATCTCCAACCCCCCTGCCACAGGCAGGGCCACCAACTTTCCCATTTAATACTCGACCAGGCTGCCCAGGCCACATCCAATCTGGCTTTGAATACAGGGATGGGGCATCCACAATCTCTCTGGGCAGCCTGTTCCAGCACCTCAGCGCTCTTTCTGTAAAGAACTTCCCCCTGACATACAACCTAAATCTCCCCTCCCTCAACTTAAAACCATTTCCCCTTGTTCTGCAGTTATCTACCCTTTCAAAGAGTTGACTCTCCTGCTGTTTGTAGGCTCCCTTTAGGTACTGAAAGGCTGCAATGAGGTCACCCCGCAGCCTTCTTTTCTCCAGGCTGAACAAGCCCAGCTCCCTCAGCCTGTCCTCATAGGGGAGGTGTTCCAGCACCCCGATCATCTTCGTGTCTCTCCTCTGGTCCCTCTCCAACAGCTCTGTCTTTCTTGTACTGTGGGCTCCAGACCTGGACACAGTATTCCAGATGGGGCCTCACAAGAGCAGAGTAGAGGGGGACAATCACCTCCCTGTCCCTGCTGGCTGCCCCTCTTTTGATGGAGCCCAGGATACCATTTGCCCTCCGAGCCGCAAGGGGAAGTTGCTGGCTCGTGTTAAGTTTTTCATCTACCAAGACTCCCAGGTCCTTTTCCAAAGGGCTGCTTCTCAAGGACCGCTCCTCCCAGTCTGTATGAATGCCTGGGATTCCTCCGGCCCAAGTGCAAAACTTTGCGCTTTGCCGTGTTGAACCTCATGAGGTTCAACTGGCCCACCTTTCCAGCCTGTCAAGGTCCTTCTGAATGGCATCCCTTCCTTCCACTGTGTCAACTGCACCACTCAGCTTGGTGTCATCAGCAAACCTGCTGAGGGTGCACTCGATTCCACCATCGATGTCATTGATAAAGATATTAAAGAGCACTGGTCCCAAGACAGACCCCTGGAGGATGCCACTTGTTACTGGACATATCCTTCCATTCAGCATTCCTAGTCCCAGACACATCCACTGTATGTGGCTGAGGAATATTTTCATGCTAATAGCACCATAACAATTTCCCCTACAGATCAAATACAAAAAAAGCCTCCAGCACAACAGACCACACTTTCCGGTTAAACATAACCTGCAATAGGAAAGTAGTTTTTCAAAATCTGTTAAATTTGTGACTGCTGTGCATATATTGGTGATGCTGTCAGAAGAAATGATCAAAGCATTATGTAGGTATGGTTAGCAACCAAAATTAAAAAGGTAAATATGCTATTACAGTTGAGAACTGCAATCTAACTGTATAGCTCTGGCTAACAGGAGGATTCTAGAAAATGCAATGGTCTAAACTGCTACCTGAACAAGCTGATGCATAGTAGTTGCTGCAGCTTCACTCATCCGATACTGCAAGCTAACCTTCCAGTTGCACTGCCAATGTAATTTCTTATCCCTGCTGGTGTACCAAGGACTGACAAAAGTAGCACTGCTTTTTAGTAAGAGAGTAGCAGGAATTGTGCTGAGGCCACTACCATCACTAGATGCACATTCTTAAAACAGCAGAGTGAAGTATCAAGTAGCATCTGCTGGAAACTGCTCTGTTTCTGCAGTTTTTGAGTACGGACAAGCATTTGTTATTGATAATATAGAAAAATCATGTATATTTTACTGTACATATGAGCTTCACAACATGAACACGGACAGACCTCCAACAGGGAGGAAAAAGTGTGAAATGAATGATTAAGCAGGAAAGGAATGAATAAGCTTAGATATCTGCCAAAAGTCACATTCCAAAAACCACTGCATTCCTACACCAAGGTTAACTCCAAATATCCAAAGGTCACTGTACACATAATAAATCTCCTTATTACTAAAAAGAAAAAAATAATAATTTGGAATCCAAGGTGAAAACTGGTTTGTAGTTTCACTTGTACCCTCCTAACACATTCCTTGACTTAAGAATGGGAGATTTTGGTTAGCTTAGCTTTAAAGGAGAAATGGAAGTTAATTACTTTCAGTTTGTGGCAGCTACTTCTAAGCTTTTGAATAAAGGAAGGCCGAAACACTGCAGTTATCAAAGTATTCAATATATTCTTTAATATTTGTTTTTACCTACTACATCTGCTAATACAAGATCTGGTTTGCAGTAAGCATCTCCCAAACTCTCTCTGTGTGTTAACTGGAAAATATTTTGATACGTTAATTTTGCTGAAGCAAGATGAATTAAAATTCTCACAAATTTGGAGGAGAGAAAATAATAACCATCTCCGAGGTTTACAATGCTTTTACTTTTTAAGCACTAAATCCTTGGAGCTTCAAGTATAAAGATCAACCAGAATAACAATCTACCCAAATCCTTGAAAAATGGCTAGCTCTATAACCCACCCAGTAGCAATAAACCATAATGATAGGGCTCTTGCTATGAAAAACTAACATTTGTTTACATAAATTACCACCCATTTAGTAATTATACCGTATGCCTGCAATAAGGTCAAGTAAACTGTAACTGTGACAGAAGCAATACAGCATGCATTATATAGTCTAGACAGAACTATGATGGAGAATTATGGAGGATAATAAATCAGTTAATGCTTTGCATGTGTTTCAGGATAGGCAGAGCAACAACTCCAGAATTAAAAAGTTTCTGTTAGTTAGGTCTCTTTCCACTCTCTTAAAGAAATACTAACAACTGCTGCTATTCAATCCAAGGACAGTATCAAGAAGTATAGTATATATATTAACACATACAAATGCACACACAGATGCACACACATCTTTTTAGGTTATTACGATATATTTAGATGGGCTTTTGAGCAACTTGACGTAGTGGAACATGCTACTACCTATGGCAAGGAGCACTGAACTATATGATTTTGAAGTACCTTTAAAATCCATATTGTTCTGTGACTATGATTCTATTTTCATTCAATTTAACAATAATGTCAAGGTCTTTAAATTATCTGTAAGTGTGGAGGAGCAAATGGTAAACTAAACTGGTTATTTAGAAAAGACCACCTGTGACATACAGGATATACAGCCAGCACTTAATTCGGGTGCCCAGTTAAGCAGCCAACCTAATACAAGTCATGAACTGCTTTCACCATCAAAGGAGACTGATTAATTCCCAGAAGTCCTCCCAGATGAAGATGTTGCCTGCCTACCCTCGGGCATCTCAATTTTCTTAATTAAAACTATAATCAGAAAAAATCACTATCCAAAATCCCCACTATTCTGGGGAATCTGAGGTTCTTTCAGTGCCTAAAACTCTTTTAGTCCACTTCTTCTTCAACCTAATTGAATTAGTTATTTCCCTAAATAAAATTATCAATCCTGTGAAAAGCAAAGCCTAAACAAAATAATAACAAACATGCAAACATTTCAAGCCTTTAAAAACAAATAAAAAGTTACACATTGTTCTTGTAAATCTTCTAAAATCTCTGCTTAGAAAAAAGTATCCTTCACATGAATTTTCCTTTCCCCTAATTCAGCATGGGCCATCCCAGTGTCAGCCACGCTCCAGCTTTGTATCTCATGGATTCTGTGCCTTTGTGTGGATTAGTTACTGAGCTTATTAACCTCTGCAACCCAATGACACAGATGGGTGACATGGCTCGGTGTGCACTACAGGCCAGCTGATCTGGAGGAGTAAGGTGATGAGGTCTTCTACAAGCAGCTGGAAGTAATCTCACGATCCTGAGCACTGGTTCTTATGGGAGACTTCAACCATTCTGATATTTGTTGGATTAGCAGCACGGCCAGGAATGCATGGTCCAGGAGGTTCCTGCAATACGTTAAAGATAACTTTCTGACACAGCAGTGGAGAGGCCAACAGAGAGAGGTGAGCTGCTGGACCTTGCTCTTACTAACAAGGAAGGACTGGTTGGGGATGTGAAAGTTGGGAACAGCTTAGGATGCAGTAATCACAAGATGGTGGAGTTCAGGATCATGTGTATAAGAAGCACTGTGGACTTCAGGAGAGTTTACTTTGATCTCTTAAAGAACCTATTTGGTGTGCCAGAGTGCCCATAGGCTACAGTGCTGGATGGAAAGGGAGCCCATGAGAATTAGTCGACACTCAAACACCACTTCTTCCAAGCTCAAAATTGATGCATACCTAAGAGTAAGAAATCAAGGAAAGGTGGCGGGAAATCTGTGTAGATGAGGAAGGAGTTCATGGATAAGATAAAAGGAAAGAAGAAAGTGCATGAAATGTGGAAAAAGGGCCTGTTCACTTGGGAAGAATATAGGAAGGGCCTGTAGGGATGCAATGGAAAAAGCTAAAGCCCACTTGGAATTTAATTTGCCAAAGAAGGTAAAGGATAACAAGAAGGGCTCTTTAAAATATGTCAACAGAAAAAGAAAACAACAGAAAATGTGAGTCCCCTACTAATCAGAGAATCACCGAGGTGGAAAAGACCTATAGACCATCCAGTCCAACTACCCATCTATCACCAATAGTTCTCACTAAACCATGTCCCTTAACACAATGTCAAAATGTTCCTTAACATCTCCAGGGTCAGTGACTCCACCACCTTCTTGGGCAGCCCATTCCAATACCTGACCACTCTTCTGGAGAAGCAGTATTTCTTATGTCCAGCGTGAATCTCCCCTGGTGCAACTTGAGAGGCCATTCTCTAGTCCTGAAGAGTCATACAGAGAGGACCAGATGAGGTTCAACAAAAGCAAGTGTAGAGTCCTGCAACCAGGGAGAAATAACCCCATGCATCAGTACAGGTTAGGGGCTGAGAAGAGATGGAGAAGAGCCCTGCAGAGAAGGACTTGGGTGTCCTGGTAGATAACAGATTGCCATGAGCCAGCAATTTGCAACTGTGTCCAAGAAGGCCAATGCTATATTGGGGTGTATTAAAAAGAGAGTGGCCAGCAGGTTGACAGAGGTGATCCTCTCCTTTTATTTCGCCCTGCTGAGGACACATCTGGAATATTGTATCCAGTTCTGGGCTCCTCAGTTCAAAAAAGACAGAGATCTTCTAGAAAGAGTCCAGAGGAGGGCCACAAAAATGATAAAAGGCCTGGAACATCTCCCACATTAGGAAAAGCTGAGAGACCTGGGACTGTTCAGTCTGGAGAAGACTCAGAGGGGATCTGATCAATGTTTATAAATATCTAAAGCATGGGAGACACTGGACAAGGTCAGACTCTTTTTAGTGTTGAGTAGTGACAGGACAAGAAGCAATGGCCAAAAACTGGAACAATAAGAAGTTCCACACAAATATGTGGAAGAACTTCTTTATGGTGCATATAACAGAGCAGAGGAACAGGCTGCCCAGAGAGGTTCTAGAATCTCCTTCTGAGGACATATTCAAAACACATCTGAACTCCTACCTGTGCGACCTACTGTAGGGTAACCCTCTTTTGTAGAGGGTTAGACTCAAGGACCTCCAGAGTTTCCTTCCAACCCCTACAACTCTGTGATTGTGCCAAACATTGTTTTATGCTAGGTGATGTCTAGCACAGAAGATACCACCTTAGTAACATCACTATACTCTTAATGTGAATTCAGTAAAGCCACGTTTTCCTTCCTAAACTTGTCCCAAGATCTGATCACTGTCTTGTGCATAGTAAACATTCATACAACCTCAAAAATGTTAGTCTCTGCTTGGTCCTGATGTAGGTGAATGCAGAACAGAATCATTAGTCTTTGCTGTGCCTTCTTCATCATAGTAGCTATGAAAAGAACGTCCCTCCTTCTCCACCTCTGAATTCATATTTAGCTCGTTAACTGTACCTGAGATCTCTCTTGTTTTTGTGGGGTTACAAAACTTCAGTATTCCTGAGGTCCCAAGCTGTGTGCAGGGCCAGGCAGACCTAGGTCTACCCACTGACTCAAGCAGTCTGGAATGCACACAGGCTATGAGCAGATATAATATGAGTAACTACCAAAAATACATGCAACACTGAACATTTTCTCATATTTATACTGAATACAAGGCACTCCTTCTTAGTACAATGTCTGGCAACCAAAGACAGTAACTATCAATCAAAATTAATCAAACTGACTGACCCTCTGACTAGTAAGTTCAATACAAATTAATTACATAAAACAAACCCAAGGAATTCAATGAATATTTTGATGTAAATAATTTTATTTTTCAATTTATTATGCATTTTTATTTTGTTAGTCAATTCCAAAAAAGATCATATACTTGCATGCCCTTTCACACTGTACCCTTTCATGGCTCTGTCTTTGGAAATGCTTTTCAATTATAGTGCTTTTGTGCATAGTAGATCAGATATAAAGATAGATGACTGACAGCAGGGGAAGAGGAGGAAGTATTTCACAATGCTTCTGTCCTTCAAATGAAAATGCTGAAGCTGTAACCAACTAACTATAATAAATGAGTACCTGACAAAAAGAAATGAGCTGTGAAAGTAAAAAAGCTACCCTAGGATGAATATTTCAGAACTTCTTTGTCAGAGTAACCCTCTGTAGGTAGTGTGTAATTCTTGCTAAAAATACTATCCAGTAGATGCTGAATGTTTTTTTATAGTACATCGAGATGTAGTTAAATTACAGAGACATTATTACTTAAGAAAAAAGAAAGCTTGAGTTCTTTCAAAAGAAAATTTTCTCAATAGTAACATACGACTTGAAAGTATAAAAGTAAACTAGCTTAGGGAATGCAATTGGAAAAAAACCTTGAACTCCTCAATCTCTAATATCTTTGTTCAGCTCTTTTTCTAGAGAGAAGACTTCCACTTTGTCTGTCGTATTAGACAGAATTTTCTCACAAACTTTCATGACAGAAGACAGCATAAAACTTTTATCCCATTCAGCTGCTGTCCTAGGACTAAGACTTTTTCAAAGGCACGTGTCTACAAAGCTGTGTATTTATCACAGAACTATGGCTGGAATTAGCACCGCCTTACATCTTGCTCTATGAACTCTTTTACTCCACAGGCATGAGAACTTCTCTTTGGCATAGCCAAATTTGATACAATTCATGAAACTGAATTAGCAACAGGTATCACATGCTTTATATTTCGGTCTTTCTTGAAGTCTCAATTTAGTTCAAAGTAATTGTCTACTTCACTAATTATCTCCAACAGGAAATCTATTTGATTTCAAGTAATGGACCTGATCTTTGTCAATGTGTTCTTATTGGATTGTCCTCTCTGCTCAGTGAAAAATCTTACGTACAAAGTGCTAAAACTTCTCCATGAAGATGTGTAGTGACAGTAAGAATATAAGCTTAATGCTCACCAGGCAGTTTCACAAAAAACGACCACCAGAAATAATATGCTGCTTTTTAGTCTTGAGCTCAGACATCATGAGTGTATGCTAAGCACGCTTGGCAGTCTGCAGTAGACTTCATCACACTCCCAAAAGCTGTATTTTTATTTACTTTTTACTTACTTCATCAAGAGGTTTTGTGAGAAAACATTTTCAAAACACGTAACAGCAATGAAATTCACAAGTCTGGCTAGCGGGGACTGCAAGTCTGAGAGCTTTAGTACTAAGGGTATTACTGTGGAGTACTTCTCATGAGCTCTCGGTAGTTCACCAAGTTGCAAAAATTTGGAATGCTATCAAAGCCTTCTTGCAGCAGACTTGAGCACTGGCTCAACTTGAGCTGCTGGCATTAATTACTCTGGTGCTTGAAGTGTGACAGTTCACATGTTCAATACATTCTGAACCAGCACGATAAAATGTTTACTCTGATGTTGGCTCACTTATCCAGAAGGATGAAGAAAGATCAGCACACTTCAAACAAATATCTCTTCTGAAAACCCTCAGACCAACCAAAGAGATCAGATAATCTTCTCACTCCTATGGGAACTTTCTTCAGATTTGAAGCAGTCTATCATACGATAATGAGGGAGAGCTGAACAGGTATGCCCTGCCTCTCCTTCACTATGCAGAGCCTTATGTTTTCTTCACATCTCCTGTACTGCAGTTTCAAGAGGCAAAAAGATAGCTAATATAGAAATCAAGCAATTAGGGCTAAAAACCTCAACGCTCTTTAGAGTTACAGAATATATTAAAGTGTTTGTAGTGGAACTGAGTGGGCATACAAACACTGGATGCTTGCGTTTCTCATTTTCCTTGGGTAAATGAAACATCGGTCACCATGACCTCAAGTGGTGCTAGAGAATTGTCACAACCAGTTTTTCTGTCATGCTGAGACAAGTAGTATTTTCTGCAGAGACAGACTAAATCAGTTTTACAGAGTAACCATTCAAAAAGGAATGCCTACACTTCTCAGTAGTCAGCAAAGCAACAGCAGAGGTAGATGGTGACTCCAGCTGACATCTGCTGCCCTCCTGCTGCACTGTGATTCATTTTAAGCAAAAGAGTTTCAGGCCAATGGGCCAAAACAGATGAGGACAAACAGATAACTGTTCAGCTTCCCCTGTAGTGACCACACTGTGCCATGTTCAACACTAACACAATTCCACACTGCTCTGGAAATTCCTTGCAAAAAGGGCTGCAGCACCATGCCATTCAGCTTTGCATCTTACTACTGAGGAGGCCCATAACAGTCAGCGGGACTTGGAGTCTGCTCATATCCAGTCAGCAGGCCACCAAGATTCAGATCATATTTTATTATGGGTTTCTGAAAACCTAACTGCCAAGCTTAACTCTTGCTCCTACACAAATGAAAACTGTTCCAAAATGGAAAAAAACCCAAACCACCATGTAATCTAAATCCTTTCACAAAACAGTTTCACTTTCCTTAGAACATTCATATCCATACTGGGTAAAACTGCAACAGAATGGAATGTAAATCAACACCACCTAAACCACGCAAATGCGAGCAGATGAAATTTTCACATTAGGCATTACTGAACAGCAGGCATTGAACCTGGAGTGAATAAAACCAGGAAAAGCAGAGAAAATAGTCAGTCATTCAAAACACACTTGAGATGTTTATTCACTGTGGTCCTGATTGAAGGCTGGGGAAACCATAAGCAATTGGAGCAGCAGCTGATAGTTTTGTTATCATTGTTGAACTTCAAAGTATCATGAAATGAAAGCAAAGGTAGCGAGATACATTAATTTGAGATGCGTATGTAGAATTTTTAGCAACAGTATATTAGTAAATTACAGGAAGAATACTGCTGTCACAGAAACATGTAAATGGTATAACTGTTTCTTTTTTTCCCTAAAACTAACACATACAAATATTCAAGAAAAGATCTTAGTTGAAGAACAGGAACTAAACTTTGTTTAAAAAAAGTTCGAATTATCAAGCTTTGATAAAGAGGTTAAATATTTTTAATTTGTATCCAAACAGGGAGTCCCACTGAGAGTAACGTGAGTTTTATTGTTTGCTCAGGTATTGCTTAAATAACATTTAGGAGATGGGGTTTCATCATTACTTTTTAGTTATCTTAATCCAAAATCATTAGGAGTTCTTCCTTCATTGGAAGGCAGATTCAGAATAATCCCATTTGTTTCAGCAGATAAAATGATGGAGGAAGAAGGCATCCTGCCTAAGGCTGTTACACATTTTCTAAGCATAGGAGAGTAAAAAGACTCAAAAAAAGTATGATTTGCTACTTTTCAGATCAAAGCAGAATACAAAAGATATTCCCCAGCAGCCGTTTAAAAATAAAATTTCTGGTTGAGATTTTGATAAAACTTGAGCAAAGAATGAATTTTTAGAGCTATGTGGAACATGTAACAAGAAAGCAAAACTTTAATCAGAAATGCTGAAAAAGCATTGAACTTCAGTGCTATTTGACTGCCAGTGCTATAATTAATACAGTACATCCTTATATGAACATTATAAATTTGTTCATGAATATGTGAAATGGGAGTAACTGCAGCATTATGAAAAAGTGGGGATCTGACACAGCTATACATTTCATTCTATTCATAATTCTCACTTATCTTCCGAATAAAAATACTACAGCAGTAATCAGAGGACACTGAGTTATTCAAACTAAAATCGCCCTCTACCCCAAGTTCTATCATTAGGTTTTTATCTCAGCTACATTTTTGAATCATCACAGCTTTTTGTACGGCACGATCCTTCTCATATCCTGCATAAATTTGCCTCCTAAACTTTACGTGAAAGTGTGATCCCGTCACTGTGGCCTCTCCAATAGGCTTGGAACTTTTTTTTAGACTGGGTCCTTCAGCTTTTGGAAAAAGTGAAACATTTGATTGATTCTTTATTCATTTTCTCTGACTTTTCCAGTTTGTCTTGAAAGATCAGAAATATGGCAGTGAACATTTATTCCTGAGTTAGTGAAAGTTTTAGGCTTTTTAAAAATAAATATTTTGCATATCTCATGTCCATGAAAGCAGGCTGTGTGCAAGTTTTGAATTGAGATGCCTGAAATTAGACACTCAAATTCATAGTTAAACATCGACATCATCAAAACTGCAAATGATTTTAAGAGCTGATGAGTCAGTGATTGTATAAAATACTCAAAACCTCTAAAAACAGACTTTTTTTTTGAGAGCCTACTCACTGATTAAAATACTTGCTGTAAGGTAAATGCAACTTAGAATTTATTCCTTCCTATTTCTTCCAAAGGCAGGAAACAGAAGTTCAGCTTCTTCTCCCTACAGTGAACTATGTTTCAGTATGATATTCACTGAAGTATTATCAAGCTTATTAAAGTTATTAAAAATTCATTGTGTACTAGAACTACACAATGCTGATCTACTCTATTTTAAAGTAAGCCGTGCAATTGAATTTATTGTCAAGTTTATTTTTACTTCTATTTCAGGATATAAATATGACATTTAGCTTTACCTTAGAAACAAAAACAAGATTTAGAATACAATACAATATATTCATACAATATACTCATACTCATACAATATATAACAGGAATCATTCTTGGTCTTTTCAAAATACTGGAGAGCTGACATCAGTGCCTCAATTCCTCTTCAGCTTGTTATCACAGTGCATTCCTGGGACCCAGGAGCATAAATTATGCAAGTTTAATAAGAATTTTGGTTTTAGTGAAAAGGAATTGAATTGCACTGAACCAGACATTATAGACTCCAAAGGTAAATTTTTCCTCGACTTCTTGGCAACATTTTTGTCTGCAGTTACTTCCAAGTCCAGGCCCTGGAGAAACTCCCAAGTAAGAAGAAATGTCAAGAGAATGCATGTTTGCTGAACAACAGATGCACCAATATAACTGCAGAGTTTGGGAACCTTCTTGGGAACTATTTTCAACACACTAACAGTGGCCCAATGAGGTTTAACACATG
Organism: Centrocercus urophasianus; assembly: GCF_019232065.1. Classification (NCBI taxonomy): domain Eukaryota; kingdom Metazoa; phylum Chordata; class Aves; order Galliformes; family Phasianidae; genus Centrocercus; species Centrocercus urophasianus. Next base: position 68,442,861 of record NW_024884253.1, read on the forward strand.
GTGTATAGTCATGCACACTACGTAAAATACATGTTTCACAACAGTACACGAGTAGAATGTAGCTAATTAGTATAAAAACTGCTGATCTGATGATGCTTGAAAGTTAATTACGCTAGCTTTGTATTAGAAAGACAAGAACAGAGGTGCTTATACTTTTCTCTAGGCCAAGAGAGGACTTCAAAATATAAAATGAGGATAATTTCAGAGTGTGGATTTGCACAGATCCCTCTCTAAAAGTGTGTAATGCTGTCTCAGTACGCTTTCGAGTAGCTGCCACTCTTCTATGTCTCTTCTCCAGAACTGCCAATGGTAAAAGCCCCTCCCTTGGACAGGCTGTTAATAAGACTTTTGACCATTATAACCTAACCCTAGATTTTAACAAGCTTCTGAATGAAACACAGACTTTCTATTATCTGATTCCAAGACTGCAAGGTTTGAGAGTGAGCTCTAGATAATGCAAGGGAGAAGCAGAAATAGGTTGCTAAGTTCAACATCTCTTTATTTATAACAGCATATAATGATGAAAAAACTCTGCCTGCTGTTCATGGGAGAAGAATAAAAAAAGAAATTAGCTGCAAAGGCCCTGCTCCTACTACAGTAAGTTCATTCCATTTATGCCCAATTGAAGATACTCAGAACGTGAAATTGTCAAGAAAGACAAAAACATGTTTTAGCTTCATCAATCAGTCCTCTTACATATTTATACAAATGTACATACATATATGTACACACGTACCCGTTTAGTATCCTAAGAAGTTTCGCATGTACATCAAAGCAAGTTTCTGCACACACACATATATATACTTTTTCTTAGAAACTAAACATTTGGCAAATAATACTATCTATTTTATGCTGCTCACACATTTTCTATTGTCAGTATGCAGCAGAATGTCATTTTCAAAAGAGATTATAGAAGTTCCTAAGAATATGAACTAACAGTCTTAGGATGCTTAGAAGAGAGCTGGAAGAGAAATAAGGCTGAGGGATAAATGCATTAGCTGCAAATGTTTGTGAAACAGATCATTCATCTGCAAAGCAGTTAAAAACATTTGCTTTCAGGTTTCACAATTAAAACAAATTGTTGTGAAAAGGTAATTTGTTCTTTCCAAAAGTTGATCTATCCAGAAAATACTACTGGTTCTGTTGCATTCAATCCATGTTTTAAAAGCACTATACCCCTTTGCTTTTCTATTCTGAGCACTTGCTATGTGTGTTTCCATTTGAAAGAAATAATTCTTGGCATTTTGTGAAAGATCTGACAAGCATGAAAGTATGAAACAGCAAAATGTGAAAGGGATGGAACTCTACAAAGAAAAAGTACTTGAGTTATTCTCTCCTATACAGTTTCAAATCCAATAATGTAAAGGGAGATCTATATTTTAATATATTGATTTTCATACGATGAAAAATTAAATAGAACATGGAAAAAAGAAAAGGGCAGAATTTTCTGATTTTGAATTTTAAAATACAGATTTAGAACATTAAAGCAATACTTTCTTAAAATCCTTGAAGTCCTCAGGTGACATTCTATTACCTTAACCTCATGTCAAATTCATGGAAAAAAACCCACAGCCTCTCCAGATTCCAAACTGTACATCAGGAAAAAGACTTTTGAAAAGATACTGCTAGAGATTTTTTTGGATGGTTTTTGCACAGAGATACAGTTTTGTAATATGTAAGCTTGACAGATCAGGTCAAAAGTATGTTGTGCAAAATGCCTCCTGTTGATTATTAAATTTCAGAGTAAGGACACTATAAGCCCTACTATAAACAAATAGGACTCAAAATTCAGCTTTCACTAGAATTTCCCTGGGAAGGCTACATGAACTAGAAGGTACAAAACAAACAGACAGTATTTCACAAGTGCAAATAAATCAGTCACAGCTGAACCTGAAAGGAAAAAAGAAGCCAAACATTCACAGAGCTTACTGAAGTAACGTCCTGATACCTCAGTGGAGCGGCAAGTAAATTGGATGATTACTCCAATATGTCACTTTGAGGCCTGGCAGTTTCTGAATTATGAATACTAAGAACCAATTTATAATTGACAGAAATAAAAAGTATTTATCTGAATTATCCAAACAATTTCAAATATTTAATTTATATGAAATGAACTAGCACAATAGCGTATTACTTTCTTTTTAAAGCATGAAAGTGCACAACCGTGCAGTTTGTAAATAACCTCTTTCAAGAAAGAAGATTATAACAGGAATAGAATATCTGATTTTGCTGCTGTCTTTCATGTGATTTCATACAGATTTCAGCTGGGTTACAGTTTGATTGAAGTTGCAGTAGTTGTCCCACTCAGCATTTTAAAAAATGTATTAAGAACTTCCTTAAGAATTGTAAAGAGTTAAGGTAAGAGTACTAAAATCATAGTTAATAAGCAACTATGTAATTGAAAAAGATAAAAAAAATCTCATATAGAAATTGAGAAACAGAAAAATAGCAGAAAGAAAAATAATCATACAATGCATATATAAAAGATCTTACTATTCCTACATAATAGCCAATGCAAACTATTTATGGGCACTCCACATAGGAAGGATTATATTATAGCACCTCTTAGATATTCCTTAAAGCTTTAACAGTGGATGCATCAGAAAAACAAAAGCAGAGAAGATTTAAAAAAAAAAAAAAAAAAAAAAAAAAAAAAAAAGCCTCCTAGCATATCTGGTGGCATTAAACCTTATGTAATGCTGCCTGATGTCTCTAAAATCTGTCAACATTACTGATTTAGAAACATTTGTCAAATAGCTTTCCTATGCTACTGAGCACTACCACTGAAAATCTGGGTGCAACTGCTATGAATCAATGTCCCCTTGCAAACCAGCTCAAAAACAAAGGGAAAAAGAAAGCAGTAGAGGACAACCAAACAGGAGTCTGAGAGCTAGTTATCCCATGGAAGATAGCAATGGAGTTTATGAGCTAAGCACTGCAGTGTCTTTGCCAGTACATTTTATCTTCTTGCTTTATAATATCTCCCGAAACTGTGAGATTTTGAAATGGAAATCTGAAGCTTGTACCTAGTCATAAGGGGATGGAGTGAAAACTGTTTCAAGCTTATTGGGGGTGGCAGGTATTTAAGGAATGTTAGTTAGCATACTAGCAGCACAGAGGTGCACTGCTCTCATCAGCAGCAGTAAAACTCAGCTTTCTAATCTTTCTGTCATTCACTGTTTTCTTCAACCCCACTATTTTATATGAATACAAAAACCAAACAACAACAACAACAAAAAAGCCCACACAAAAGCAACCATTCAGCTCCTTAAACATCAGCTAATACTTTTGTTCCTTGTACAGTCTCAAATTTTACATTTTCTTCAGAGGGAGAGGTTTCCCATAAAGACTGAGGAGATAAACAAGAAAATTTCTGCTAATAAAGCAAAAGGAAATTCAGCCCTTTCCAAATGTTCTGGCTTTGCTAAAGAGCATCCACATGGACTAAGTGGGATGAAGTCATCTAAAGATGGACAAAGGCCAAATAAATACCTCAATCAGATACAGAGGAAAGATGCACCTGGGAAATAAGGGCTTGAGATCAGAAAGTCACTAAAAAGCCTTCACATGGTTCAAGGGCCTAGGGTTACAAGGAAAGAAGACAAACCAGCTTAGGACAAGCAGTTGAATTATTGCAGCTATCTGGAAAGGATTCAAGAGGTATAATATGCACAATCTTTTGCAGGCAGATATGAGCTTATTTTGCAAGAGCCGATCAGAAGCCATTCTGCTATGACAGAGTACTATCAAGCACTTGGCAGTAAGCCTTGCTGCAAAGCAGTGTGTATTGTATCAGACAACGTACCATTCTCATGTGGCCACAAGTCCTCAGGCTGACCCAGAGTGCAGGCTACAGTAAGCTCACATCAGTTTGCAAATGGGCGTGCACATACTCACAAAAAGAAAGAAAGAAAGAAAGATTTCAAGACCAATGTGACATGAATCATCAACTAAAAGCCGGGAACAACTGAGGTCTGCAAGGTCAGGGATGGGAAAAGAAGCTGGAGTAAGTTAACAGGAAGGTATCTGTGGTGTAGGGAAACCAACACTGAATATGCATGTTCAGAAAACGGAACCTGCAAAGGCCCAAATTTATAATAGACATTTTTTCAGAGGCTGCTATTTAACTGAGGCTAAGCATCGGAAGCATGAAAAGTACTAAATGGTATAAGTCCTTATGGAATAACCAATGTAATTCTACCAGTATTTTTTTAGGGATTTGAATGTAATGCAACAGAAATATACCATGAAACTCTTTTCATAATATTTCCAAATCAATGAAACTCAGATGTAATTACCTAGCTCCAACCACATAACCTGTGCAGCTGATATACACATATACATACCTATATTTAAGTCCAATACAAGTATATTTACAATAAATTATTACCTTCTATATTAAAGCGTCTACCGATTACATATAAAAATCAATAATAATTATCATTTTTCCCTTAAACTTTCCATTTTTCATTCTAAAAGGAAGACATTTGCTGAAAAAACACAAGGTGAAAAAGGTGCTTGCTACACATAAGAAAACACTGCAATTTTATTTGCCTCCTAAGAAAATAATCAAATAATGTTTTTCGATTTATCTCTATCCAATGGATTTTTGTTTTGGATGAAACAAAGAACATGTGCTGTATCATCACAAATACTATTCACCTAAAAATTTTCCTGTGAAGTACCTAAAGCTACTACTTAATTCATCTTCATAACAAGTGTCTGAGACAGATTACAGAAATTCCAGTATAAAAACAGAAAAACAAAATCATCACTTGAAGAACTTGCCTAATAAGTTAAAATACATCAACACACTGATATGGATTGGAATTCAGAGACTGCAGATTTAGTCCTTTTGTAAGGGTTTGTCAGAAATGAAACTCTTCTTACTCATCCTATTTTCATTCTCACACCTATGGTGGTGTTTAAGAACAGATTTATCATGCTGCACTTATTTATACGAGTGCAACTTGGTACTGCATATATATATTTGGTACACATAACATATACTTAATGATCCATTTAGGTATGCGAGTTGCATAATTTTTATCTGATTGGTTTCTAATTCCACCATGGTTTTCATCTTCACAGAGCAGAAAAAATCTATCCGATATATTAATTATAACTTCACCAATGGCACCGGGAACCCTCAAGGCATGTTACTTTTTTTAAACATCTTCACTGCTTTTTACATTAAGTACACTGGATGTAACAGTGAGAACATGCTGACTTCACTTAGGGAACTGAGAGAATGGGAAAAATCTAGAAGGAAAAAAACATCTGCAATATACAAGCTTCGGTGAGAAGACTGGTCAAGGCTATTAAGAAAAGGAAAGTGGCAAACTTCTAGGGATTGCTTTTGAATGGCATGAAGCTTGTTTTCTAATTAATTTCTAACTTGACAGTTCATAGCACTGAAAGTCATCTTCCTTGCTGACACACAAATTATTTATTTTACAGACATCTAAGAATGAGAAATAGCAGTTCAAGCCAAAGCAAGATGACTCAGGCAAAGCAAATTTTGGCTGTACTTACCTTAGGCACCCAGTGGCATTGCGCAGCACCTGTGATGAATGAAGTTGTATTTTATGATCATCCTGGAGCGGAGAGTTTTCCCATCCAGAGTGAGGAATAATCACTGCATTGGTCAACACTGCAAGGGCATCCTGGATGATTGGCATTTTCAGTGCATCACAGGAAGAAAGATTCCAGAGAACTCCTACAAAAAGAAAATGACTCATGATTAACAATTTGGAAAAAGTCACTGAATAGTTTTATTTAAAAAAAACGCACAAAACTAAATCACATGATTATTGCTTCTAAGGAAGCTGTCCTTGGCATCAGAAAACAAACAAACAAACAAACAAACACAACTTGTAAATGGAGCTCGATGATACCTGAATGCCTCCCGAATGGGAATAAAGCTTTGAATACATAAATGGTCACAGCATCTCTGGAAATTTATTAAAGCTAAGCCTCAGATCATTCCTACATTTCTTTATTGTTACTTGTGGTAACAATAGTCTGGCTCCACACCTAGCCTTAATGGGAAAAATTCAGTTTTGTCATTATTGTGTTCAAGTTTTGAACCACTAACCAACTAGAAATATTATCATCAACATATAGCAGAAGCTGCAACGATGAATGTTATGTTGCAAAATTAAAAAAAAAAGTGACAGTGGGTGGAAACTGCTGAAGATCGTACGAACGTGGGCTCCAGCACTTATAAACACAAACAGGAAGCACTCTGCTTGCTCCGGGCTTTCTTTAGCATTCTGTGTTTTGAAGGGGAGTTATAATTAAAGGGAATCAACCTACAGTTTTTGCTTTCCCTTTAAATTTAACCTACATTTTTTTGCTTTCCCTTTAAATTTAATTAGGTTTGTGGTTAGACTGTCTCAGTTATACAACTTCATGTTTTAATCACTTTTTACAGATCTGCATACAAATGCAATTACACAGATTAAAAAAAAAAAAACAAAACTTGAAATTCTCTGTACAGCATTCTCTGTATGCTGTAAAACAAACAGAAACTAACAAACTTTAGCTGGACACACAAAAAAACCAAAACACACCAGAAATAAAAATACTTATTTTTGCACTTGTTCCTTAAAGTAACAAGGAAAAGAGTCTTTGATTTTTATTATGAACACCTTTGTGAAAAGTAATACCTTATGTAAAAGAATGAAAGCATTCATTATTATACTTATATTCACTTTTCTGTGAACCATTCGTACACATGGTAGAGAAGTAGGATCCAAAGCTTTCCTTCTTCAAGGTCTGATTTAATATTTCAACAAGACAATGTATTGCTTCGTTGTGAAGAAGTTCTCTTTTGGAACTGAAGTAGGATAGAGTTGTTTGATGGTAACAGAACAGTTGTTCGGGCTTCAGGTACTAGTCATAAGCCATTAAAAAAAAAAAAGGAAAAAAAGAAAAAACCCCAGAAGCAGCAAACAAGACCTTGACAGCAAAATTATTAAAAATGTATTATTAAGTATATATGTAATATTTGTTATTTGGTAAGTTCCTACTTAAAGGAAGGAAACTTAAATAAACATAATCTTTAAGCTCTTTTTAAAATTCGACATTGCACACAAGAGCTTTTGCTCAATAAGTGCCACAGGAACTGGCCAGCTCAAAATAAAACCCTACTCACTCAGCCAAGAGCCAGGAAGTAAGGTCCAGTTTCTCTAGCCAGAAATAAAACTTTCACAGGATCATAACGAAGGGCTCACCAGACTAGATTCAGCTGTTCTGTGCTCTTCTGCAATGACTATGAGTCACGGTAGAGTTCAATAAAACGGCACTGCCCACTAAGCCTGACATTGCCTTTAAGTTCCTGCACCTCACACAGTTTTAAGCAGTAAGTTAATCTCCCACCCTATACCAATGCCTTTCATCTAATTTTAAGTCTCTGAATACTACCAACTACATTAATGAATAAAACAATTTCATTATGACAAGTTACATTTTATTTTTGCAGTCGGTAGGCTGCTACTTGCTGAGGTTGGCGTTCTAAGTGTCTGCCTGTACCCTGTCTTAATTAAGAATTTACAGTTATGAAAGCACACCAGGATTTCATTTCCCATTACTTTTGTTGAGGAGGATCTGGAATTAGATTTATGTGTATCAAGGAAGATAATCCATTCCCTAGACTTTTCAAGAAGCAAGAAATAAAAAGACACCACCATTTTCGACCTGTGGCATATGTCTGAACGTGATTTTAAACACTGAGTGCATTATGTTTCCTCTTAAGATCAACTCCCACTAAGCAGTTGGTCATGGAAATAATTTGCCACCTTGCTCTTAAAGCCACAAATGAATTGGCTTTCAGAGCACAATACGCAAGTCTGGAATAGTAGCCGAGGTGTCTCAACTGCCTCGTAAATCATTTGTGTGCCACCATCTGCTCCTAGAAGGGAAAGAGACTGGACTTGGCATATCAATGATTAATCATGAATAATGGGACCTATCCTGCTGAATATGGATTGGAAGAAAGTTGTTAATCCAACTCAGCCATTTAAGTCAATAGTTTATCATCTGTAGGCTGACTCCTGGGAGGGAAGAGGAAAATAAGGAATTGGCCAGATCAGTGCAGAACATCTCTTAATCATTCATGTTCATAATGTCTTCTCTTTTCCTTTCCTTTAACGTGGCAATGTGTTGAAAGAAGGCATTCTGTCTCCCTGTCTATTTGCAAAACACTTCTGTTTGTCAAATGCTACAGGTAAAAAGCAGTCACACAAGACTGACCATGTCTCTCTGCAGTTTGAAGCTTTCACCCTCATGAAAAACAAATTGAAGACTAGGGAAACAGTATCATGTAGTTTCATTTTGAATTTAAACATAAGGAGTAAGTTGTACTGAAAGCATTCAGCTGGTTCAAGCTAGAAGATGGATTTGGGGTCTCAATACCAATTACCAATCCTGCAGACATCAGATGAAGGACTCTTCAAAGAGTCTACTGGAATGCTTGCTATGGTGACCCTTCTGCACCAAGTTAAATTTTCTGGAATTACTTATCATAGTACATGCATTGAGTAGGTTCAGCAATGTTTATTAATGCACTAGAGATAAAACGTCTTTTCAAAAAAGGTCTTTCACAGTTGACAACAACCAAATTATTAAAGTGATTAAAAAGTTTGTAACCAACATTTTCAAAGTCATGTTACAACAATTAGAAGGTTTAAAACCCAATTACTGTCATCACTAGCCACTATGCTGTTTTTATTTCTCTCTTTTCTCTAATGGAATAACACCAAACTCTTTATTTATTTATTTTTTAATCACGGACTAATAAGGAACTTTATCTTAACTTACACATTACTATAACATCGTTTCAACAAGAACAATAGACTGTGGGTTCCTATTACCATTTTTTGTTATTGCTATCCTTTAGAGAGATGTATGCTAGTAAAACATAAATACATACATGTACATACACATATGGTTCATAAGGAAAACTACACGCAGATTTTAGTTAAAGCAATTTAAATATGTTGGTAATTACAGTAAAAGAAAACAAGGAAAAACTGATTTAATCTTTCACTTAGCTGAAGTTTAGATTGAAGTCAAAGCTGAAGATAAGACCAACTCTTAAAAACACCATCCAGACTAGTAGGATGCTACTACTACTAAGCAAACAGAACAGAACCACCATGCCTTCAGCTTTGAAACAGAATTTTTTTTTTTCATAAATCAAATGAATTTAAGCTACTGCAAAAGATATGGCACCATGTGCAAAAATCAGAGAATCGAAGACCGTGTGTGAAATCAGGAATGTCTAGACAGTTATTCAGTGTATGATTTGATGCCATCTCTAATCATTACTTTTATATATATAAAAAGCCCACAACGATGACTTAGACTACAAATAGAAATAAGGAAACTGAAAAAGTCAGCTTTTACCATTAGTATTATCCCTGTCACAATGCCACTACATACATTACTTCTGATTGTGCTGCAGAACAAGTACATCACCAAATAAAATACGAGATAAAAAAGACTGTAAGTAAAAAAATATTACTGGGAGACAAAAGAACTTTGATTCTTCTCAATTTGGTAAGTTTAAGGCAGCCTTATACTTAAGACTTCGCTTACTGAATATTCTTTGTTAAAAACAAACAAAAAAAATAAGTCCTGCAACTCACTCAGGTTTTTCTTTTCCATCTTAATTTCACAGTTTGGTCATGGTCTGATGCAGTGTATGATTTGGTAGAGCTAAGGTCCCAGCTCCCAGTAAGAGCAAGCACAGCTTTGGCAGGCTGTTTGTTTATAAGATGATGGTGTGTTGATACTACTGGGAGCACCTTCATGCATATCATACATCAGATTGAAATCTGAGAGCTAAATACCCTGCTGAGAAGCCAAGCACGAGGGATCTTTTGCTGGAGCCCTCAGGAAAAGCATCTTGTACTCCACAGCTCTCAGGTACTAGAAAAGTTACTTGCTGGCTCTTACTGCAGCTTTGTTGCTCAAGGGACCCATATAAATGTAATGCTTCTCTGCAGAACTGGATCAGCGCTGTGGCAGCAGGGTGTGGGCTCCATATACATTACGTCAGTTCTGCTGAGTTCAGAGCAGGGGCAGAGATGAAATCATTTATCCTACTGAAAACTGCACATCACATTACATGCAACTGGTGTTTAAGAATCACAGCATCCACCCTGCAACTGCAGGAAAACGTAACTGATGTGCATAAAGGATGTCAAACACCAACTGCTGCAGCATTTCTTAACTGGTAAATTAGATTTAAAAAAAAAAGTATGATTTGAACTCTGGCACTTGAAGAATTCAAAGCATTTAAGAAAGATCCTTTTTTAAGTACACTTAAAAAATTCAAAATTGATGTAACAGAGAAGGCAGCTTCATTAGTTTTCTTGAAATAATATTTTATCTGGCTAGTGGATAAATACCTTACACGGACCTTCATGTATCTTATGTACATATGCAAAGGTGGTTTTCTGTCTACCTATATATAAGATGGCCCATGAAGAGTGCAAATTGAGGAAAAATGAGTTTCAGTGAAAGTAATAAGCAGTTACAAGCTCATGGAACAGCAAATGAAGCTGCACGCAATTCAGTTATTCTTCTTCTGCAGCCATTTACAGCACTGCAAAGAAAAAACATTGACAGAAGTAGGTGTTTTCTTTTTCACTGCAAACAAATGCAGATTGACCTTGATTACAGAATAATATAAGCATTTCCACTGAAAAGTTATCTTTTTTAATGCTCCAAAATTAAAGGCAGGATTTCATTAAAACATAAAGGACTGATTTTAACATTGCTTGCACATACTTTGATGAAAAAATTCTGTCCAAAAGCTATTGCATTAACTGAAAAAGTCTGCATACTTGTCACAGGACTGAATTTTGACCTAGCACTGCTGCTTTCTCTCTGTTGTATGCTTTAAAATAACATCTGATTGTGGAAGGGAACTGTCACACAAGAGAGTTATAAAGGTATCAGCTTTAATGCTAGACAGCAGAGGAATTACTGGAAGTACCAAATTCAGTTACTGTGGAAAGACCAGTGGTTCCTGTTTTTTTTTTTTTTCCTGACTAATGTAATTTAACTGGTTTCATATTATTGCCATAAAATACAGAAATCAAATCAAAAGCAATTAATTGTTATTGAGAAAAACACAGTAAAAAAAAACAAACTTCAAATAAAATTTCATCCTAATGAGTGACAATAATACCATTCTCACTTAAGTATCTTACCAGAAAACAAGAAAACCAAATAGAGACACTCATATGGGTATCATTGGGAAGGTTTTTATTTTTTCTTCAATATTTATGTGTGTATTTTATTGGAGAATGTTCTAAAGCACCCAAAAGTAAGACATATGCTTGATAAAAGCACTAAGACAGAGATAAAAAAAAAAGTTACACTTAAAGTTCACCATCAAGTTAAATCTCTAGGTAGCATGGCCCTTTCTCAGAAGAAACAACTAAGAAGTCAGACCTATCAGCAGCCACAGCTTCACACAAAATGGAAGGCTCAGTGAACACTCACTAAAAATCTCACAACCTAGCCATATCTTAAAATTGATATATAAAAGACAGAGCTGGAAATAAAATTGTTGGAGGGAAGTTTACCTAAAATAAAAAACAAAATTAGTTTGGCACAGTAAATAAAAAAAAAAAAAAAAAAGAGAAAAAAAGCAGTTTAATCACAAATTAAAACCGTGAAATACTTAGATCTATTAGAAAAAAAATTATGCTGTGCTGCAATCACAATAACATTTCCATTGCAAACATTCCATACTACAGGGAGATTTTGAACTGCAAGTATTTTAAACTCCAGTGTTCAGGCAGGGGCACCAAAATTACATGCCAAGCTGATTTTTTTCCAAAGGATTACTACTTGCTGAACAAAGTTCAATGCAGCTGCTACATCAAGCCATATGCTGCAACAGATGTCCTCTATTTACCAGTCCAGACTGTCTTGATACTTCCTCTTAAACTTAGATTTGACCAAACTAAAAAAAAAAACAAGAAATACAAAAACACTACATGTATTTCAGAAAATGAATTACAGATTCTATCACTCTGGTTGCCATATGAATCAAAATAACTTGAATGAATTTCTTAGAAAAAATTGTATCTTCCTGATTGTACAAGCTAAAAACAATTTTTAATTGACTTTGGAAAGTTAAATTGGTTCATAGGTGGTTCACTCAATTTCCAGCAAGAAAATGTGAGCACAGAGGGACCACCGTGGATTTTGTGCTAGCACTGATTGAATTTAGGACAAGTAAATAAATGGTGCAGCGAGCTGGTGGTGCAGAGCCTTTGGATGGCCTTATCTTACCTTGGTGGCAGCAGAACATGAAAGGCATGGCCTGGTAGGCAGGGGCCTGCTTCTTCCCAGCACCTGGGATTGAGTGCCCTAGGCTGTGAAAGGAGCCCCAAGCAGACCCCAAGGCCAAGGTGAGAGGGACTTCTCTGTTGTGGACATTGCACTGCTGCCAACTGAGACCTCACGATACCAGTGAGTCATCACTCCCTTTTATTCATTTTGAGAAACTGACACTGTCAACCTGATGGAGGCTTTGAGCCACAGAACCATTCGTGAGTGGCTCCTGCCCAAAAGAACACACTGAGCGTAACTGATGCACCACACCAATGCTTCAACCTGTTGCTAAGAAAGCAGAGCAGAAGATTTTAGCACCTGTTTTAAACTCTATCCTAACTCTATATCTTGATAGCAACATGGGTGAACAAGTTCAGCAGATCATTTAGAAAGAGCTGAGAACAACTCTTTGTGAAGACAAGTCCTATCAGTGGGTTTCCCCATTTTCAGAGCCAAAATAACAACAGCATACTGAGAAAGGGGCAAAGATTGTTTGTAATTAGACAGTAAATTGTAGTAGATTTCGTAGAAAATGATTCCACTGAAACTGTCAATACCGTTTGCATAAGTGTTATTTGATCAGACAGCATCATTTCTGAAGCAAAATTACACAATTTATTAAATTACTTTTAGCTTTGCCTTTTCAGATGAGCTACAAACAGAATGTGTTTTGAATGGCATTGCAATTGATTGATTGGCAATGCTGTAGCCTACAGGATGGAAATCACCATCACAACAACTTAAAGCATGAGCAGCACTGCCCTCTCCTCCCCCCGTTAGTGAGAACAATGGCTTGTCAAGACCAAGAGGATTCATGGCACAGTAAGCGGTGGCATGACAGGTTCATAGGAATATCCAAGGAATTCCTCCCTTGAATTTGTTCGTAATTCACTCCTATGTTTCTAGAAATGTTCACAGTGTTTTTTGTAGGTGATGAAAAAATCTAAAATTTAAATATTACCAGACTGTACAGCTAGCTGTGTGCTAGCTGTGCACATCTACTGACTGTGAAATAAAAGTTCAGGACTTTGTAGAAATACAAGAAGATAGTCCAGGTATTTTCTCCAGGTATTTTCCTTTGCTGATGCCATAACAGTCTTTGAAGACACTGTAAAAGCTGAAAGGAATTTCTTACTAGGGTGGCAAAACAGAGCAGCCCTGTAGCCTACTAGCCATCCTGTTGTCACCACTAGCAATAGTCTAGAGGGCTTCTACTAACCTTGCAAGGGTTGTTCAAAGCTGGAATATTAATTTGGTTAACTAACAACCACTCCTGAAAACAGTGCACCTAATCCTGTATTTGTTTTATTTTTGCTTAACTTAGCATAATTGTTTGGTGCATACGTAACAAGATAGTTGTAGCAATAACTTCTCCTACACAGAAGAAACCTTTGGTTTTCCTTTCTCCCCTTAATATGGTTTTAAGCATAACAATAAGAACCAGGAACTATGATATGCAAAGTTTCAGCTATGGGGTGAAACATGTTTTTACAGTAATCCAAGACTGGCAGGATTTGGCATTTTATATGAAACCCAGAACACAAAGAAGCTGAAGAATACCTTGACTACAACAAATGAGACAGAGTAAATAGTTTGATAACATTGTGAAATAGAAAGTTCTTTGTGCTTTTAGAGAAGAAATACTGGTAAAACCATAGCGTGTAATTCTTTACTCAACCAGTGGCTTTCATCCAATGTGAGTGAATACATAATTTTATTAATGTTGAAAACAAGTCTCATTTAAAACACCAAGAGTGTATTAGCACAAAAGACTTAATCCACTTTCAAAACCGATTTTACTAGAAAATTGTACCTACATTTAATCAATTTAATAAAACAGTAGGAAAGATAAGAAACTGTATTGTTCAAGTAGCTCTTCTGAAGAAAATTTATTTAGAATTTAAACATACAAGCAAATTTAAGCGACTAAGCAGATAGAGTTGAGATGTGTTAATATTATTATAAGATTAATATGGAAAAAAGTTAAAAAGTATTCCTAAGAAAATTTTAAAAGTCTGTTTCATGTTTTGTTTTTCTCCTCAATCTTTCCAGGTGTAAAGGTGAACAAAGTTTGTAAGTCACCTATTACTGAGCTTGAGTTCCTCTAAGCACTTGTTTCAAATTATTACAGGAATTTACATATCTGCAGAGGAAAAACTAAGCAAAAAATGAATTAATGCCTTTTATTGCCCAAATCAAAACAGGCACTTCTGAAAGCTGTGCTTTAATCTAGTAGTTATCTACTTCTACATGTAAACATTCTAATTTCCTTGATTGACAGGAGAAAGAGATTGGTTCGTGGTGGTGGAGAAGCTAATTCACCAAGTTGCATCTTAAAAGCTATTTGTGTACTTTCTTCATTGATTCCTTTCTTCCACTTTCTTTAACTGTAATTATGAGCCCCAAATGATAGCTGGCAGTCTTACTTAGCTAAAGCCTACTGTGAAACAAATTTACGCTGACCTTGTAGCAATGCTATTACCATGGTAACACAATCATAATAATGTAAGCACGTCCACAGCTTTTCAGATTTTCAGTTTGAAAAGTTTTTTTTTTTTTTTTTTTATAATACCATATGTATTTGAACCTAAGCCATATCTTTATGATCTAATTTTTAGTATACAGTAATGCTGAAGTCTTCTCTTTGGTTCCAAAAGCACACTGCTTCATATATCTCTTCCCACCTATCCTTTTACATTAAACATCAAAAAGTGAAAATTTTGATCTTTCACTGGCCAAGCTTCCTTATCTTCGTTTTTTTTCTTAACAGCTTTTGAATATAATCAGTAACTGGGTCATTTAATACACAACATTGAACCAGAATATTTAATACAAAATCTGAAGAAAAGGATATAATTGGGATATTTAGAACTATATAAATGAAAAATAATAATGTTACTAACTCTTCTTTACTTATGTCTGTGGGAATATCTCCTGAGAGTGAGATGAAACAACCTTTAATCATCTTTAGATCCAGATGAATAGCAATAGGGCTACAAATAGGGTACCTCTAAAAGTTACGTTTTCATCACAATAAAAAGTCACATCTGTGTTTATATATTCCAATAACTGAGCTAATATCAAGGGTACTTTTTCAGAGAACTACTGAATTGATAAATTGCTTTAAGATCCTAAATATTAAATACTTTTTTTTTTTTTCCCACAATACTATTAAATGTTATTGACTATGGGAACCCCCGATAGGTGAATTGTCATTGTACTAGGAAGCTAAAAATTCTAAAGAACTGTCCAGAATTAGCTAAAAAAAATAATCACAACATATCTTTCACTGAGATCAGCCAAAAGATTCATTTAAATAGACTACTCCCTTAAACTTGCTTTACACATCACTGCAGGCTCATTAACTTGCTATTAAACTGATTAGTAAAGATACATGAGAGACTCAAAGGGACCTTTTGAAACTTCCTGACCAACATGCCAGAGATTTATATACCTACTTATAAGTGACATGAACTCACATATAAGTAGGACAACATATAGGCGCTTTCAGCAACACTGCCAGACTACCAGTAAGTTTACAAAATATCTTGTTATAAATATCATGTAAGTTGTAAAAAGGCAACAGAAAGCACAAAACCACAACATAATATTGCGTGAGATGAGGTATGACTGTAGACAAATCAAGCAAAAAAAAAAAATAAAAAAAAATCTAACTAAGCCACAGTTGAAACAGTCAACACAGATATGACCAAGATCCATTCAGTAAATGAAAAAAATTTCATGTTCAACCATACTATGGTTTAATCACATTTGGAGATGAGTGATTATTTGGAAGAAATATAGGTACACGAGTTCTTTTTTTTTTTTTTTCCTATTTATTGCAACAATGTAATGTTTTTTAGATTCCACATAAATGTGAATGAAATATATTGAGACTACACACACCCTTCTGTATAGTATATATGTGCAGTATTAAACAGTTCATGCTTTTTAGATGTTGAGGGTAAAACTCTGATCCTTACAATTTATATGCTTTCCACAGACAGTAATTAGATCTTCGACATCTTAATGTCAATCAAAATAAGCATCAAGATGATTGTCAGCATAAAAAAAAAAAAATATCTTCCCTGTAATTACTTAAAGCTTTGTTTTTTATATTTTGTTTTCTAAAAGCGTATCATTTTTACTTTCAGTTAAATATATACAGTTTGAAAAATTGAGGTACAGTCACAGAATGGACCTGTTTAAAATTGAGGTGTTTCTAATTCAGTTAGCTCATTCCTCAAGTAGTATAATCTGTGTTCCCATTTGTTACAGATTTTGTTCGCCAAAATGAAAAGGGTTCAAATTGCTCTGAAACAGGCAACCAGTCATCAGGTGTAGCTGCTGTAGCTGAGGAGCAAGGGTAGCATGAATCTACCAAATGCTGCTTTACCTCACCTTCTCAAAAGGAATCAACTGGATTAATCTTGCTAGCACATCTTATTTTTACATGTTGGTTTTTATTTTTCCCCTGATAATAAACCAGATATAAGAATGCTAAAATAGAAATTTGTGGAAGAGTTCATAATTAACTGTAACTCAGGGAAGGAAAGCTGAGTCACGATCAGCTAAACATTTTCATTAATAAAGAGTGAAAACATTTTTCTACCATCTGCAGAATCTGTTCTAATTTTGCACTGTGTTCTCTTTTATTTACATTTGTTAGAAAAGTGTCAGCATTTAATTATTCTAAAATAAAAGGCTCCCATTAACAGGAGCTATTCTAGAAAATAGTAACACAGGGTAGGGCTGAAAAAAACATCTAAATTAGTTGTGGTGCATTCAGATTACATGGAATTCTTTTCATTTACATATTTACATGAAACAAGACTCCTTGAGTCTCTGGAAATGGTCAGAGGTTGCAGATTCCTCACTGTAGGCCCTGATGAAAACTCTTATTTCTATCAGGACGTTCACTTCTATATAGCATTTATATAGAATCATAGAATGGTTTCAGTTAGAAGGGACCTTTAAGATCATCTAGTTCCAGCCCCCCCGCTATAGGCAGGGACACCTCCCACTGGATCAGGTTGCTCAAAGCCCCATCTAGCCCAGCCTCGAGCACTTCGAGGGAGCGGACATCCACATCCTCACTGGACAACCTGTTCCAGTGTCTCACCACCCTCACAGTAAAGAATTTCTTCCAAATATCTAGTCCAAATCTACCCTCTTCCAGTTTAAAGCCATTTCCCCATGTCCTGTTGCTGCCTGCCCTTAGAAAAAGTCGTCGTCGCCCCCCCCCCCCCCCAGCTTTCATGTAGCCCCCCTTCAGGTACTGGAATGCCACTATAAGGTCCCCCAGAGCCTTATCTTCTCCAGGCTGAAGAACCCCAGCTCTCAGAGCCCATACTGATAGGGGAGGTGCTCTAGTCCAGTGATCCTCTGGACCTGCTCCAGGAACTCCATGTTCTTCTTGTGTTTGGGGCTCCAGAAATGGACACAGTATTCTAGGTGGGGTCTCACAAGAGCAGAGTAAAGGGGCAGAATCACCTCCCTTAACCTGCTGGTCACACTTCTCTTGATGCAACCGAGTACACGGTTGGCTTTCTGGGCTGCAAGTGCATACTGCCAGCTCATGTTGTGTCTTTTATCAACCAACATCCCCAAATCCTTCTCCCCAGGTCTGCTGAGAAAACCAATATCCATTGGTCTACCTCAATTACTTTATTCATGTTCTTCCAGCAAAAAACCCCACAGTGACTATAGAAGTGTTTCTGGAAGAGAAACCTTTCAATATTTCCAGATGTATTTAATGGGTATTAATGTCACTTCATTTCATAGCAGCTAGGCACCACACTTCTCTCACAGCTTCAGCCTAGGAGCTGAAGAAAAAGGAAGAAAACATTCATGGTGTTAAAGGCAGTGTTGAAAAGCAAGAAGCTACTAGAATAGAAAGCTGCTTTGCAGGTTTTAAGTACCCTTCCAAAACCAGTCTTGAGATAGCTGGAAATTGAAACTCTAAGCTCCTCAGAGAGAAGGAACAAAAAGGAAGAATATGTGCATGTTGGAGGGAAGAAAAAAATATCATAACTTTCACCTTGGCGGGCATGTGCTTCACGGTACTTGAAGCAGGCAGTGAATGCTTCACTACTATTCAGATAAATTGAGCTGCTAAAAACATTTTCTGCCCATATTTTTTTCCTCACAGCTAAGTGCCTACTCAAAATGATTCACACCTTCGTCTTGCTGGATTTCTGGACAGGTCATTTAGACTTGATAGGCTCAGTTCCCCATCTGTAAAACTGAGATAATGATACTTCTCCACCCAAGAGGAGCACACTGAGGACAAATGCATGAGGAATATTTAGAAGCTGTGGTGACACAGCCCATATGAATTCTTAAGGCAGGAACTTTGTGCTCTCTCTGGAACTAACAAACAAAACCAGCTTTTGTGTAGACAGGATGCAGAATGAACATGGGCTTGAAAGGCTCAAGGCAGTATGTTTACTATTAAAACACACATTTGCTATTATTTTCTCTGTATTTCCTTCAGGCTACAGTGGCACTATTGAAATAATTATCCTCCTGCCACCTCAACTCAAGAAAGCTGACAGGAAGTGGGAGAAGTTTTTATTTTCCCTTCTGCCCACCACCAAGTTAAATATTTCTTGAGGCAGCTGCTGCAGACACCCTTCCTTCCCCAGAAAAAAACAGAGGTAAGGAATTTAACTGGGGTAGCAGTCATACTACCATGCTTGTCAAAAAAGGATAACTGGTGTTGGTGCACAAATTCCAGCATGTTTTTAAAGAGGCACAAGATGAGAGGTGCAGCTATGAGCACTGCTTTTGAAAGGAGCTTTCCAGAGAATCACCATCAGAATTTCATTTTCAAAGCCAGTGCTAGCAATCTGCATTCCAAAATGCACAAACACAGCCAGTGCAAGCAACAGCCTGCTGGGCTTAGAAGTAAAACAACGCAAACAAGAAAAACCCCACAAAACACACAGGTGGGCCCTCCTGAGCTACCAGGTTTGATTCCACTCCTCAAAGTCATCTCACCATGCACTCCTTTCACAGATGTCCAGCACTCCTGATACTAAACATCTCCCTTAGCTGCATCTAGCTGTATTCAGGCTGGTTCCTACCACTGATAGTACCTAAACCGCTTGGAAGTAGCAATTTGAAGGCATTCAGCACATTCATTCTTTCTGTTGGAATTCAGCAAAAATTAACATGATATTGTGCAACGGAAGGAATGTAAACTGTAGCCTTTTATCTCTCTTTAAATGACCTGTGGCATAATGTATAGTCTACAGACAGCAAGGAAGCTGCCACTGAAACAAGCCACTGAAGTGTACTGCTGATGTTCATTAAATGTTTGCCACTTATTACTCAGAACAAAAAAAGCACAGTGTTCCCTAGAGCTAGGGCAGAGACAACATAACAAGACTCTAGTAAGTATGTTGTATCTGAAATAGTGGTTACATTTCATTACATCTGCCAGTAATTCTGTCACTCTGCAGGAGATTCCATCAGAGCATGTGTAGCCTGGCATCTGAATGCTATTAATCCTGCCTAACAAGTGTGAGCTGATAGGTGATGTAACTGAAGAACAAAATCAAATACATTACTTCTCATTTAATAAACACAGTGAAGTTTGTTCAGAATCTGGAATCAACTGGTGGATGGCAATCTTATCAACCTGGGCCTGACCCACCAGGTCAAGTAATTTCTGCAGAAACTGGATGATGGTGTGTACTCTGACAATGCTATGATAAAGATAAGAACTTTTCTCACATACTATAGAGGAAAAATAATAATGAAAATACAGGCACTGTAAAATAGGATAATTAAAAAGATATTAAGATTTTTTTTTTTAAACTTGTAGCATTAAATTAATTACCACATTGATGTTAGCAATCAAATATAATGAAATCACTACATAAAAAAAAAAAAAAAGCCATTTATCTTTTGTTTTGCATTTTAATTAGGGTGGTTTAGGAGAAAGGAATCTCCAAATGTTTCCGACTGGTACTGTTTGGGAGCATTTTTGAAAAAATAAACTTAAATTTCATTAGGGAAAAACACCCTGGACAATCTCACAAAGGATGGTTTTTATACTATCAAGAAAAGAAATAGACTTTACCACTACCTGCTTCCCTTTTATCTAAAATACATCACATACATTGTTATCAAATTTTAGAGTAAAAAGCTTCAGAAGAGTATACAGTTCATTTCTCCAGCATGTTGTTCACTTTCCTTTCAAAAGTGCAAGAAAATTAAACACCACCACCACCATTTTCCCTGTATAAGATACACAGGAATTGCATAACAGTTTCTAAGAGCATTCAGTGAACACTGACTTCTACATCCACAGCCCTACATGAGACACGATGAGGAACAGAGTACAGCTGACGGTATAATTCTGCACCCCAAAAAAGTCACAGCCGTGCATGGAGTACATCTCCTGCACAGGCACTCATGGCTAAGCAAGAACAAAATAAGCAGGAACTCCATCTGGAAACCATGCCACTCTAGTACATAGACAGCATAATATCAAATAAAGCTATTTCTATATTACACACATTCAGAAGGCTTGGAAGTGTTTTGCTACTGTGAGGAAGACAATAGTTAAAAAAAAGTTATTGATGGAGCTATTGACACGCATCACAGAACTGTGCTTGTAGGGTCTACATAGAACTTGAACAAAAGATAGGGAAAGGTTCAAACCTGTGACCAGTTCTCTGATTTCCAAATCTGTAGTCTTGCGGAGTAACCGTACTAAAGCTGGAATACCACCACAGTTTTTCAGAGCTATTTTGTTGTCATCATTTGCCTTCCCATATACCAAATTTCTCAAAGCTCCACAGGCACTACGGTGGACTTCAGTCATCCGATGGTCCAATAGGTCCACCAGTAATTGTATTCCGCCTTGTCTTCTTATCTGAAACAGGCCAAAATGATAACCATAACATTAGGAAATAAAAACCAGTGGTATATATGTTATCTAGTTTAATTAAGCTCTGGCTTATGGAGGGTACACTCCAGTAAAGGTATGCTGGCAGTCTCACAAAGCTGCTACATTACATCCATTTGAATTCTAGTATTACTTTTTTTGTGGCAACATAACCATACAGGGACAAACTTCAACCTCCGTAAAAGCAGTCAGAAGTTAGCCAAAACTGTTGCCTCTGCAAGATTTCTCAAGGTTCAGCAAGTTTGGCTTGTCATGGGCTTCTCCTACACTGGAGAAACCTGTTTCAGACTGTAATAGATCATAAGTTAGAGAGCATAAGCACTGTAAGAAAAGAGCATGAGATTACTGCACATGAAAAAAATACACCAAAAACTTTACTCAATAAAGTTATCAGGAGCCCTTCCTTCTGCAGTTAACTCAAATTTGTGAGCAGCTACTACAATACCTGAGATGATGTTTCAACATTAAAATTGGAAAAAAAGTCTTGCAAGCAAAATTTAAAGGCTAAGAGAAGGAAGTCTGCAGAAACATGAAGGAAGGTACAATGGACAAATCAAGGGGAATTCATTCTATTAATTTAGAGGTGGACCCTGAAGCGATTTAAGACAAGAAGTCTTATTCATTCCTAAAGTGGCCTACATAGTAAGTTTTGAACGTACCATCTTATATGAACCATCATTCCGTCTTTAAGAGAAAAAAAAAAAGTTAAATGATCAAGGATGTCAAGAATATCAAGAACAGCTTATTTCAAAATATTCTGCAACAAATCCAGCTTGAGGGTACTCTGGCATTACTTCTTTAAAAATAGTAAATATTCTTGTGTCTATTTATGAGACACAAGACTGATGCACAACTAACATGCAAGGAGTACAATACTTTAATTTCAACTGGGCTATATACACATCTCTGTCAAAAATTCTCTCACTGAGTGCATGGCTGGTGAAAACTCAAAGCAATCCAGGAACTTACCTGGCCATTTTACCACCTCAAGTAATATTTTGACTGGGACATTAGAAAGGAGGCAGCTACAGGGTGCTTTCAAAACTGCAGGGAAAGGGGAGATTTTTAAAATCAGAGTTCTTCTACTCATCAAGTCCAACCTTCTGAGTAGTGTGCTGGTCGCTTGGAAGGCTACAACAGCCAGTGGAAGTGCAGAGCTGTGAGCAGACACTGGTACAGTCAAGAAGAACCTGTGCATCTATTGCTCAGAGAAACGCTGATATCCTTCAGTTCAGTAACCAGAAAAAGATTTCAAAGAGAAAAATGTGCTGCGGATCAAAACTTTACCAATGTGAACAGGATGAATTTGCAACTACATGTTGTGTTCCAAGCCAGGAACAATTAATCAGATTTATCTGGGAAGAGTTAGGAGGTGGTAATGATGGGAGCAGTGGAGTGCTATTTGCTTGACTACTTTTTTTTTTTTTTTCCTCTCCAATCTACCACCATTTAATCCTTGGTCTGAAATACATTTAATTCCCATCCCTACCAGATTTTCAAAAATCAAGCATACCACGTGAAAAGCCACCTACATGACAAAATAGATGACATTTACTGAAAGAGACTAGAAACAAAAATTTAAGCTTCAGTTCTGCAAAAGGTGAACCAATCACGGAGCTTCACACTTCTACCAGAGAAACAAGACAAGATCTGATGGAAAACAGAATGCAGTTAAAAAATATACAATTTGTTCTGGAACGATGAGTAATATCAGGAATGACAAAATATAAACATGCCCACCTATCTCTGTGTTTTAGATTTTTAAAACACAATACGCTGACTGAATATTTTAATTGCTTCAATGGCAAAAATTAAAAAAATATTAATTATGAGAGGAATGAGAAAAAATACGAACTACGCAGCAAAAATCCTTTTGTGTGCTGCAAATCATCCAAAGCAGAAAAAGGCTCTGCCAGTGCCCTGAGGCAAGCTGTGCCTGTGCAGTTTTCCCCACACACCAGAGCCTGGCCTTGCCCTGCTCCCAAGGTGCATGCCTTGTTTCATACACTCTCCAGATAACATCTGTACAAGCTCCCCATTTGTCATTTCCTAGTGACCAGTCAAATGACATCTCAGGCTCCTTCAGAGTTACTGCTGAGGGTGCTCTCAGTTGACACGTTCCTCTGCTATCTTTCTAGGTGAAAATGTCTGCTTCTGTCACAGTTATAAGGTATTTTGAGCTATACCGTCTCTTTTCAGTTGTGGTAACTCACAGCTCAGCAGTATTAGCTCCCAGGAATATGAAGTTGTCAGGAGACTGAAGTCATCCAAGGATACTTTCTTAAAAGCAAGGACATTAAGTATTTATCTCAAATATATTTCCATCAAGAAAAAATAAGGGCAATACAACAAAAATGAAACTGATATTATGTAACACTACACCTAACCTGACAAATTCTCTTAAATTCTACTGAAGAAAGATCCTATTAGCACATTGGAAAAATAAACATTATTTTGCCAACTTCCTTTGAATTTCCAAACTCACATCCTTGGTGCTACAGCTGAAAAGACTATTGTGATGAAAACAGGAAAAGAAATGAACAGGGAAGGAATGGTCACCTGCATCCAAAGATCTAGTTTGTAGAAAAGACTCCACAGAGAAGAGATCTTCAGAAAGAGATCCTTCCCCAGGGGCAGTCAGCCCTTACATGGGTCTAGGAGAGATGCAGCCAGGCTCCACCCCTCCCGGTCAAACAGCTGAATTGCCTTCACCTGTGCTCCCAGGGCTGACTCAGTGCTTGCCTCAGGTGATCAATCAGTGGTTCAGGCTGTGACTCAACAGTTCCCATACACTTGGTAAAGTAGCTACTATTGCAGGTACAGCAATGCAGCTGATTCTTTAGAACTAGGACCTTAGTTATCAATGCTTTTCTCTATCTGGGCCATTGTGTTGCTTTGGTTTTGGTTTTTCAGTAGCACTTCCCTAGAAGTCTCACCATGTCTTTGTATTTCCATCACTTATTACATAGCTAATTATTGCTGTGTTCTTCAGCAGGTTGAACTATGCCTCACATAGATGGTGATGACTGTTAACAGAACCTATTCACATTTGCAGAAACTTAGGCAAAGAAAATGAAATTATTTCAAGTTCTTCATGGAGTTACAGCAGCCTGGAGAAGAATTCTGACCTATTGAGTTTCTTGGGGCAGATTCCAAGTGGAGAGAAGTTGCCAGGACTCAAATGAGCTCAACAGAGCTACTGCCAAATGTCTTTGCCAAGAATACTCAGATAGGCGGATAAACAGCAATTACATCAGTGAGGCATCAAATCCCACCCGCCTAAAGGACGTTTGATAGATTGTTCTGTCTCTCTCCTGTCTTTTTGTGGAATCATTCTTAATGTAGTAGCTATTGACACATTAGTAGCTACTGCTGTGCTGCATCTAGGAGAAAAATAAAACAGAATACAGCGATGCCCGCTTGCCTACTGTGACCAAATAATCAGCATACTACCAAGTTATCAGAGAATACAGGAGAAAAAACTGTCCTCACACAGCTCAATTCCAGAGTAGCCAGTAGTGAAGTCAAAAGAATTACTCTCATGTTCTGCAGCACAACTGAGTTCAGCCATTCAAATCATAAAGTTCATTCTTCCTTGAATAAACTGTTCCCTTTTCTCTCTGTCAAGCTGATCATCCAGGAAGTAATAAAAATGTTGGGTGAATCTCTGTTACAGTGTTTCTCAAATGCCTCTTCTAATCCAAGTATACCTCATTTCTGAACGCAGTTCCCCATTTTTCTCCTTACAAATATTTTCTGTATTTCTTCAGAAGATGATGGTAGGTAGCTGTTAATACATACAACAGGTTGCACTCTTTGCACATCGCATGACAGTGTATGACAGTTCCTAGCAGAGACCAGAAATGTCATCATCCACAAGTCTGAATTGATTCTGCTTTCCTAATAACCACTCAGTGTAAATCCACACTGATCAAAACAAAACTGGATAGAATGGAGATGCCATGAATTTTTTCAAGAAATTTTTTCCATATAATAAGGTACAAAGCTGTTTTCCTCTAATGAATCCTATTTTTTTTATTTTTTTATTTTCTCTTTTCCAGGAAGATTTTAAACTTTGCTTTTAAAGCTGAGCCTCCATTAATGTTAATGTTTGCTGACGAGAAGCACTTGATCGGCTCAGGTCAGGTCACACTGTGCCAGTACTCAGAGACGGAGAAGAAGAAAAGATGCCAGACTTTCTGATTCACAGGCAGATCTATCTAATTAATGTCAGTGTGATATATCAGAGTCTTCTTCTCTGGCCTCATACAGAGTTTGTTTTTTCAGCACATCTGAGAACATACCTGTATCCACATAATGCAAACATAAGGTGAATTTGGACTTCTGGTGTGGTTGATGCCCCATCCCTGGAGGCTTTCAAGGTGAGGCCAGATCAGGCCCTGGGCAACCTGATCTAGCTGTGGTGACCCTGTTCATTGCAGGGCGATTGGACCAGAGGGCCTTCAGAGGTTCCTTCCAACTCTAAGGGTTCTATGACTGTATGTGTTCAGACATTTGCTGGAGGTAGTGAAGTTATCTATGTTCCTAAGTAGGAAAATATGGATGTCTCATGCAAAGAGCTTTTGAAAAATGTAGTTTATAAGTTTCGAGCCTGACAATTAATCAGTGAATATTGTTTCAGAGCTCAAGAAACCACGATTAGTTCAGTGTACCACAACAAATTTTCCATGACCATGGACTGTTAGATATTTAATCTGCCAGGAGACACATGTGACCAGCCTGAAGCACATGCACTAGGAAAAACAAGTCAATGATACATTGATAATACATCTGAATCAATACAGACTCCCTTGATGACTGCATGATTTTAGCATATGAATTACTTGACAGCTTGCTTTCCTAATTTGATACATAAGATTATATTTTCAGCCTTGTACCACATTCACTGATGGACATAAACAAGAAAAAATCTTCAGTTGGCTCCTTAACCTAATCTAAAGGAGAACTGTCCATCTTATGCAATGCCATAACTTGTCCTGCTCCATTTACAATCAGCAGACTGAGTTCAGTCCTGATAACTCCAAACACCATTAATACCAATTCCTCCATCAGGAGGAGGTACCTCATGTGGCATTCAAGTAGTCCTCTTACAAAGATATACTAGAGTCAGTGGATCAAACAAAGAGCTACATTCAAAAAATATCCAGAGATGCCCCCCTACATATGTTAGATCCCTTTGGGACAGATGACTGGATCTATAGCTTACAGCGTCATCTTCCTGCTCTTCTTTACACTTAACACTGTAACACTGTAACTCTTCTTAACACTGGTTAAACACTGCCTTTATTCTTTTCAAGTCTACTCTGGGTCAAAGAATATTTTCTGAATGACTATAACTGACAGAAGGACCATTTATGAATGCCTAAGGGAAAAGAAAAAAACAAAAAAATATTGTAGGATATTTGCAGCCTTCTTAATTTCCTAGTTATTTTTAGTGAAAAATATATGCCAAATCTTGTACAAATGATATCACAACTTGAAATGAATTATTGTCAGGTGTAAGAAGTAATGGCATAACAGCCCGTGACCTTAATTGACAAAACATGCTACCTGTCACCGATTCAGCACAGAATCCACGCTATTCCTCCAGGCTCACTATTTGAAGTCTAACAATTGAATGTGAAAGCTCTACGGCTTGCTTCCCTGGGGAAAGGGAAGGTCTGCCCTAAAAGTAAAGATAACCAAGACTGTCAGCTTGAGCAGGATACGTGCTTTTACAGGTGAGTCATCTTTCCTCATATCAAGGCATCAGAACACCAGTCCTTGAATCTGGCTGTTGATTATGGCACTGCAACAGCAGAAGCAAAGACAAAGCAAATAGGAGGTAGGTGTTTTCAGTATTACTATTGTTTTGAACTCCAAGGAATGCTCAAATAAAAATTATTCTATTCTTGTCAACAGTAAAAAAAAAAAAAAAAAAAAAAAAAAAAAAGAATGCTTCAGATTTTAACCAGTTTAGCAGAAAAACTGTTAGATAAGAAAGCATTCCAACACTGTCTAAAAATACTGCAGTGGCAGAAATCAAAACACCCTTTCTTTTCTATTTATACTCAGTAAGTGGGCATCTGAGATATTGAGATATTCTTCACATTTACCAGTAAATATAACTGGAACTGTATTTAATTCTGACTGCCAATGCCTCACAAAGTAAAATATAATGGAAAGAGAGGTGGATTAAGAATAAGTGACAAAATCATAGACTAACAGGGTGATAAAGTGTGTTTGTAATATATTACAATCTCTTCTTCCCAACAAGCTAAATGTTCGGCCATTAACAGCTTCACAGTCCCAATGCAAAGATGAATTCATGGCTAAATGCTTACTTTCAGCATTTTTCCTAACAATTTGATTGACTCTTCATCCAAAGGATGTGGAAGAAATTTAGCATGCTTTTTGATACATCACAGATACCCATCATCAACTGAATTGACATGACACAATGCATCATTCGCCACTTTTTCAGTGGCATTTCCATTATTAAGAAAGCAAGTCTCAGTATATCAAAATCTAAGTGTTTAAATATGCACAATTATTTGCAATACCACTATGCGTATGCAACAACCAACATACAATTGACTGTTAGCACAAGTAATGGCATACACACAATAGATCCCAAGTTAAAAATGAAGTTAATTTGAACACCAGTTCTTGAAATTTTTAGTAATAATTCATTTAATTCATACTTAGATTCTGGAAAAGGCTTTCTAGCTAGCAAAATAACTGCTTATGATTTCACACACAAATGGATTGCCAACAATTCTGTTCCATGGATAAGAGAAAGCAGAATCAAATGCCAAGAGCATTTTTAAACAGTGATTGGCAGCACAGTGTTTGGGACATTCCTCAGCTACGAGCAGTTAAGGAAACTGGCGCTTCCTTTCAGATCAATCCAAGAAGCCAATGCTTGCACAGCAACTTGACCACACCCATAAAAATATTACATACCTAGATTTTCCCATTCCATTCTACTTCCATTACATATCTTTGCCCTTTTTTATATTATTAAAACAACTTTCATAAAAGCAGAAAAAACACTTAAATGTGTGGTTTTGGAAGGCAGGCAGCCTCTTTGCTAATTAGTGTCAGGACTCCTCAGAAGGCTGATTCATAAAAGTTAATGGGCTTGAATTAGAGAAAAATCTCCAAAGCAGGGTAAGGGAATAATATTTAGGACAATAATACTCTTACGAGAGATATACCGGTTTAAACTTTCATTTCTCTCCACTATTTTTTCTTAAAAGGCTATGGAGCAGTAGGTAGACAATACAAAATCCTTACATTGCAAACACATGTGAGATTTATTACAGACCAATTTACCTGTAACATCACAGAACAATTTAGTCTCATTAGCAAAGTAATTTGCTACAAGTTTAAAAAAGTGCTGAGCAATTTCATCCTAAAATAAAGTGGAATGTTATGCAAATTGCTGCATTAGCTCAGAAGTCTAATTTGTTTAAGGAACCTAAATCAGGGTTTGGATCTCGGTCCCATTTAAGAACAGTTTTGCAGAACTGCCACTCAGGACTTGTTTGATCAAATACCGAGGTGACATAAAGCTGTGAACAGGCATAACTTAAATAAATTCAACCACTAGTACATGCATGGTATACTGCTTTAAGTCAAATAAGAATTGTTCTCTGCATGCTAAACTGCAGCACACTGAAAAGGAAGGGAATTTCTTTTCTGTGCCTTAAGAAATCATGCAGTTATTTGGAGGAATGGTTATGTGATACATGAGGACTCAAAGCACAGGGTCAGTATTAGAAGCTTTCCATCTGGGAGTGGATACTCTACACTGGTTACTCTGAACATAACGCCTACTATTTATTTCCATGGAAACTACAACAAAGAGCAGAAGAACACTATTTGATAGAGCAAATTCAAAACACTATTTTTCAATACATCAACCACTATTAGCTGGGCATTTTTGCCAGCTACAAACAAGAGCCCGCATGCTGCACTCGTAAAAATCTGCACCCGTGGAGGTGACCACTGTCACTGCCATCACTGCTGAAACGCACCACCCACCGCCTCACTGTGCTCACACCCACTAATGGTCTCCATGAATGTTCAGCAAGCATCAATGAATGTCAGTTTTTTTTCTGCATGGAGGAATTCAATGACACACCTTTGCTCCAACTGCACTCTCATGTCAGACCCCGTTCCGTCAGACTGCCCTTCCTCTGCCATCTGTCACATGGCAACAAAATGGAATGGAATACAAGCGGGAAGGTTCAACCTCTTCTGCCATACCAGCCCTCATATTTCTGTTACCAAGTATACATTTGTTTATCCCTGTGTCCTTTCAGTGACCTCTTCAAATTCTGTAATCTATGCGTGGGGTTAACAAAGACTGAAAAACATGTTCCAACAGAAGGAGACTCAAAATCTTGTTCTAAAATTGCCCTGAGATGGTATGAATAAACATGTTGTTCAGTCAGTAAGCCTTAATGTATTCTGTGCTGTGATGCAGTTTGTTTTTCACCCTCAGTAGGAAGGCTGTGCCTATTATAAATCACGGCTTTAGCAAGATTTAATTTTTACAACTAAGAAAAATCTATGGCAAGACACAAGTTAAGTATAGTAACGTAGTTTACCCTGCTACTCATAAAACCAAATAATTTGTACGCCTACACAAGCATCCTGTTCTAAAACTGAACATCAAGCATTAATGGGATCATTCAAATAACACTCCAAACTGCAGGCACAGAGCTGACCTAATGTGCTTATCTGAATGCAAAAGTATAATGAATATGATTTTCAAGTCCTCTCTCAAAACCGGCATCTGCTAAACGAAACAGATCCATAGTGACTTGCATTAAACAAGTTTCTCAGCTTTTGAGTCACTGGAGATGTGATTCAAACACATATTAGAAATGATACATACAAGCCAATGCCTCCAGAAGGTACTGTAATTAATTGCTTTATATTTGTGGTCTACCCTTTTTAAAGCAGTCTGAAAGGCACAGAATTAAAGAAGGTCCATCAGTGTGCATTTTACAGATAATACAACAGCAATATTAATTTAGGATGCAAAAGTCATAGGCAGTGATCAAGCAGTGATCTACCATTGTCTGTAGTTAAATGAAAAGAATGAGGATTAATGCCAAGGGTTTGGATCATTTACTCTCTCGTATTAGAAAGGAATTAAGAATCTTTTTGAGTATGAATGATTACATTTATTCTTGAGGAGAAAATTTCTTCATATACACTTCACTTAAGAACATCCTATCATTCTTATAATCAAATTCCTAGTGAAGATAAACAAGATAACTCACACTTTTCTTTACATAAAAAAATAAGTTATTCAGACAAAAGCAGTAGGTTAGTAGTTCAAATATTCCGAAAAATAGCATCAGTATAATGTCAGATGAAAATTGATGAAGTGGCAATTAACTACATTCAGTTAAGTGTATTACTCGTGGGATTTATTCAGTGCAAACACAAATGTGATCAAAGAAGAGTGGTCACAAATAAGACCACAGATAATGCTTGTGTGTGTGTGTGTGTGTGTGTATGTGACTGAAGCTCAAACAATGTTATCTGACATTTCAAATTTAATTAGAAACTTGAAAAGATACTTCTTTGACTCATGTTGTAGCAATCTCAGAGAGTTTGCTTCATAGAATAAACAACAAACCCTTTCTTCTCGGATTAAAAATGTATTTACAATTTATGCAACCAAGTATCATACTGCCACCTGATGACCTCTGCTCCCTCTGCTTTATTGCAATCTAAACAAGAAGCGTTATCTTCTTTTAACTGATTCTTCAAAGAGTCTCTTGGTCACATGAAAATCTTCTGTCAGATGAAATGAGAGACAGCTACTGTCTCAAGCTAATTAACTCTCACATTAATTCTCACAACATGTCTCCTTGGTATGTACTCCTAATGTGTAGGAAATCGGACACGTAAAATTGCCTTATTTGTCTAAGGACATAAACAGAAGCTGCACTACATACTCTTTCTTCCCTTTCCTAGTTAACATGACCATTATAAGCAGAAGAAAAGTCAACATAAGCACATATGTCTGCCTCATGCATTATGGATTTTATAATACCTGCAGTTCAATATGCAATATTATATCTATATATATATATATACACATATACATACATGCACACACATGTTTTTTTTCTTTTGTCTTTGTCAGGTTCTCTTTTCCTTCTTTGACAACACCTTTCTTCTAATGCCCTGTTAACATGGTGTTGGGCATTTCTGTCAGTTATGGAAAGAAGTGTCTTTGCTGTGATGGCTTTGGAAACAAGTTTGTGAATTGTAGCAATTTTTCAGTTGGTCTTGGAGGCTTGGATATAAGAAAAGCAAAGTAGTGGCTTCAAAACAAAAACCAACTCCAAACCTGCAATACTTTTGATGCGGCATACATATTACAACCCTTTCCTTAGGGCCTTGCCTGCCTAACCACATACCAGTGATACGCCCAGGGATGTGCCCAGACCGATCCACTGATGCTGGTGACACAGGTGGGCAGCATTTCCCACCTGCTCTTCAACAGCTACAGTGGCAGCTATACTCAGACTTAAGGGTCTGATTTGGACTTGCTGTGTCATTTATTGTTATGTGTGAATTATTTCTTTTTATATGACAAATGGTCCCTAGAGTTGGTATTAGAATTAATTTTCAAAAGTTGAGTATGCAAGAAAAAAGTGCATTTCTTTGTGAAACTGGAAAAGTTATTATCTTCCAAATAACTTTTCAAATCATAGCTCACATATCTAACACATCTCTTTATCTGCCTGAAGCAAGGTCTGTACAAGATAACACCAACAGTAAAAATGTCAGCCTTTTATCAGTCAAGAAGTACTTTTCTGAGATGAGGAGAGGGAAAGAATCTGGTCCACAATCAGTACAAAAAGTACAGCAGTGCTTCAGGCTTCTGAAATGGATAATGTTTGTGTCTTACTTACAGTTCTTTTGGTTTGCTTTTATTTATTAAATGGCACAAATCAAACTCTTCTCTGAGTTGTACCAGTGTAAATCTATGAAAGCAGGCCTGACTCCAGTAGCACTGCTGTAAGTTTACTTCAGGATTACCTAAAGGAATCACTGGTTCCAGCACCTTCAACAGTTATTATACAGTGGCCAGGTAGATAGGTAGACATTTTAGCTTTAGAGCCTTAGGTGTCCTCACGACTCTACAAACTGTGCTTTCTGCTTCAGTTACCCTCTAGCTAGGTATCTAGGTAACAGCCATCTCTGTAACTCTAAATACATTTTGATGATCATCTGATAGCCTCTACATTAGATGTTTCTTTTAGTGTAGCTTTTCTATCAGGACTACCATTCGTATTATTGAAATTGCTTTGCTGCCAACCTTTTTACTACAAGTATCTCGAGAAAGCATCAAATTACATATATTGATATTGATCTCCATTATTTTATTTCTATATATAGTCTTACCTTGGAATGATGGATGATGAGAATAGTAATAAAAAAAAATATGCTCTACAATAGGAAAGTAATCTCCTCCATTCATACACTGGCCTCATAAATCATAGAAGCAATTTCCAGAAGAGCTATGTATAGAAAGAAATCAGACCATACACTACATCATCATACTGCTTTGAAAAGCTGCAGATGTATTCAGCGCCCATTCAAATTGTGGGAACACATATTACTTATGTCAAAAGACACTTTCTTTCAACCTTTCCTTCCCTACTGCTCAGTATTTCCAAATACAAAAGATGCAGCTTTTTCAAATGTTTTAATGCAACCACGACATTTTTCCCAGTCCACTGGAGAGAGATTCATGAAACAGTGCAATGTTCTTCCTGCACCTGCTGCACACCACAGGAAGTAGCATGAAGGCATTCATCTTATGTACACAATTCTGATTTTTCTCCTCTCGTCCTAATGGCACAAAAAACATTATTGCCAGATGTTCATATTTAAATTTTCTGGATAATTGAGTTTATTGCCTAAAATTCTCTTATGTATGGTTGCTTATTCAGAGGCGAACTCTGGCTGTGCAGTGCTGAAAAAGACAGAAACCTTTAACCAGGCTTGGCTCCTGCTGGGCAGACAACGTAGCAGTGAATGCTACACGCCCCAGACAAACTGGAAGACGAGGCAGGTTTCACTCAGGACCTCTCTCCCTTCTGCCCACAAGAAGACTGTTACCAGGCCCCTAAATGCCAGCAGAAGAAAGGCCAGAGTAGCATCGCAAAGATGCTCACACCCCTGTTAATAGCTGGCTGTTAGCATGAACAGCAGAGCAGGACACTCCAGACAACAAAAACAAACAGACATTATCCCCATGAAATGTTGCTGATAATTCAGAAATGTTGTTGATAATTCACAAACTGATTGTGTCTTGCTTTGGCTCTAAATAATGTGTTGGATACTTATGAGCATTGTAGGAAAATATATCTTGAAAATGCATTTCTGGGAAAAGTGGGCAAAACTTTGTCCACCTGATGTTCTCTGCAGCGTACGGGAGGAACAGAAGGGCAGAGTAACGCGGTGTGAGAGGCAAAAATACAGAGACATTCTCGATATTAAGCCCATCATTTTGCAAAACAGTAATGTCTTCAGTCACTCTGTAAATTCATTTGATTCTGACTCTTTGTGACATGAGAGGGAATAATGTAATCGTACAAGATGACTGAAAACAACAGGAAAATAGTGCAAAATGCCTAAACTTTGCCTATCTAGCATTAACTCAGAAGAAAATAACTAGAAATAGATTTTCAGTTACATGTATGAAATCATAGATGCCTGTTTATTTACTTCTGAGACCATGTCACTGCACAGGACTGATGCTTAATTGCAGTTGAGGCTATTTTGCGAAAGGAATAGTTTCAAAATGTGAATGCAACAAAGCCAAAGCATTAATCAAGGTTCTTATCAGTGCAGAGGAGAATAAAGACAGAACTCAATGCTCTGACACCATTTTTGCAGAGCATATTTTGTTTACATCCTAGCTCTTCTATTTCCTGTTTTAAACAGATATTACTCCACCAGGGTTTGCCATTAACTTGTTTATTTAACACCTGTAATATTTTCCCAGTTATACCAAGTGAAATACACCAGGTACACAGAAAACTCTTAGTATTATTCAGGGAGAGTCTCCTGATAACAAAAGTGTGGTTAAAAGACCACTGAGGGACCCTGGAATGTAAAGTGTTGCTCCTTCTGTGATACAGAAATAACAGATCGAGGACACGCAGTGCAGCACTCAGTGACATCCTCTAATGTTTGGTTTAATTACATGTAAAGAGTACACAAAACAAAGACATGAAGTCTATTGTCAGAAGAGATGAATATTACAAAATGGCAGTGCATAAGTTAACTGGTAAAAAGGAACAGAGAAATGCATTCAGAAATGCATTTGGAAATGGTTCTGAAAAGAAGATGATCAACTTAAGATTTAATTTCCTCATAGAAGGTGGGCTCATGCTTTTTCAGTAATGAAAAGTGAAAAGGCCTGCTGCCTTAGATTTAACTGTGTTTCTGGAATTTACAAGCAAAATAAAGCAAATTTACAAGCAAGAAGAACAGACTGATGTATTCTGATAAATATTGTTTAGTAACTCAGGTGAACCCAGCACTGCACTTTAGATTGGGGGATAATAACAACTAGAATACATAGCAGATGGTAGACACCTCAAACAAGTGCTACAGTCACTAAAATGCTATAAACTATATCTCTTGTACACGCGTCAGTAGAGGTGGGTGTGAAATACAGAAATCATTGTTATTCTCTGGGGCAACAGGCCATTTAGACCTGCTTTCCTTGACAGCAGAATATGTCTTAAGCCACTGACTGCTGGAATAAATAAAACGGAAAGCAGCTGTCTCCCTTGGGCAACTTTCCAATGCCTGGAGCAGCCCCATAAGTGAAACACCTCAGAGCCCTATGAGGGTGCTGGAGAAGTCTCTTTCATGCCATTGCTCAGCCAGGGCACAGCTCTGCTCTCACAGGCGTCTGTGCTAAAGGGAAGGATGTGACATTTTGGTACCACTGGAGTAATCCACAAAAGTACCCAGAATGAAAGCCAAGTGGGAAAACCCTCACAGAAGCTTTAAACCTGAAACTGCAGAGGTGTTCATCTCAATGGTTTGCTGCTAGCAAACCACCTTGGGAATAATAATA
Source organism: Centrocercus urophasianus (assembly GCF_019232065.1). NCBI lineage: Eukaryota > Metazoa > Chordata > Aves > Galliformes > Phasianidae > Centrocercus > Centrocercus urophasianus. The sequence continues at coordinate 68,478,278 of NW_024884253.1, forward strand.
ATAAAATAGAGCAGAATAAAATCATTGTCCTCATTTTACAGAAGAGCTCATGGTAATGCAGGGCTAAAAATGGACCTCAGTCATGAACCTCAGTTATGTGCACTCACTGTAAACCAAGTTACTTCAGTTATACTCTGGTATACATGCATTACTTCATCTGCTCATCACTTAAGATGCATTACTTCATCTGCTCATCTCTCATATTTTTCCTATCCTTGTCTTTCATCTCTTGCTATGAAGGATCTGATTTATTAATTTATTTATTTTTGGGTGTGCAGCGTCACAACACAGAAGGATAGACTAGAATTGCCTGTAAAAGCTAAAATAATAAACACTCAAACTGATCAAATTAACTTCTCATCATAGTTTTGGTTGTTGTTGTTGTTGTTATAATTCCTCTGGTTGACCAAAATGTATTTAGTAATTGCAGGTCAGTTATTTATACTTTCCAGTTACTGTCCATGTAAGATATATGCAGTATGCTATGTAAGTATGTAAGTAGCATTGTAAGTAAGTACTATAGCTCCTGTTAGATGAAAGACATCTTACACATGTCAAAGGCTTCCCTGCAAAAATAAAGTTGAAAAGATAAGTAAGTACAGAAAAGGCAATACCAAAGAATAAAAATCTGAACATAGTGAAGAAATGCTCATAAGGGTATATTTAAAAGCAGCTCAAATCTCTGAAGAGGAGACTCTGTGGTGCTGCTGATGGTTGCTTATGGGCATGGCATCTTACTGTCTTTCACTATAAAATTGTAGCCCTGAATGAAAAGGTGCCAGAGGTGGAATGTCTTGTTGAAAAAAATCTATTCACAAAATGTAAACCAAGGAAGTTTCTTAAAGGCAAATCAACGGCAAAGGAGGTCACTGCCAAAATTACTTGGAGAGCTTAAAAAAAAAAAGCAATAACAGAACATTTTGTATACGGACATTTTAATTTTAAAAACAAACTATACTGAAAAACTTCACAGGATCTCACAAGATCTACTGATTAACTTTCTGAAAAACAGACTAAAGGTAAAGAAGAACCAGAAAGTAATCTCGAAAAATCATCAGCAATCAAGCATTATACAGAAAACTTTTAAACTCACAGAAAGATTGTTTATGGGTGCTTCACTAGGTGATTCTTTATTTGACAACAGCAACTCACACCAGTAAAAACTAAGCAGAAAGAGTTATTTGAAGGGCATTTTTGGAAATTTTCTTGCACAGGTGAAAATGACTGCTCAAAGTGATGGGAGTTATGTGCAAAGCGTATTCCATATGGTAATCTATCTGGACTTGTGCAAAGTGTTTGACACTGTCCCACATGACATCCTGGTCACCAAATTGGAAAAAAAATAAAATGATGTGATGGATGGACCACTCTCTGGATAAAGAATTGGCTGGATGGTCACAGTCAGAGTTGTGGTTAACAGCTGTGTTCAAGAGGAGACTGGTGATGAGTGGTGTTCCTCAGGGGGGCTGGAACTAGGTGATCTTAAAGGTCCCTTCCAACACAAAGCATTCTATTTTCTATGATTCTATAAAAAGTATGAATGTGTCAGCACTTATATTGTGAACAACACGCAGGCAAGCACTCCTTCACATAAACATTCATCACAAAAATGGTAAATACCTTGAAAAAGTACTTAGGAAATTTTTCTTAAACTGAGATTTTACCCTTACAGATTTTTAACATGAAAATTATGGTTATCAAGTACTAATAAAATGTTTAGACCCAAAGAGGGAAGTCTGCTTTCTCTAAAAGCACACTATTATTGTCTGAGTTAAAATGCACTCTCAGCAAAATGTTTTAGAGTCTCTTGTGACTTTTCATTACTTTTCATTATTTTTACCTTTGAGATACTATTTTCATTTAAATTAATTTAAATGTCTCCACCATCGTCCATCCAGAGATTAAAGGAGTTTACATAGCATCTCTAATGGAAACCTGACAGTATCATCACTGGACAAGCCAAATTCCAGCCTTTAATTGAAGAGATCTCAGGGGAAAAAAGGGAGGATTATTGGAAGGCAAAAACAAATTGCACATGAAAAAAAACATACTATTTTTTCCCTGGGACTCCTTAAGAAAACATAAAGAAATTTTGCAGAAGAATACAGAAATAAACTCAAGATATCATTTAAGGACATGAAAAGTACCTCAGACATCTCTTCTTGATCCTTCAAATGCTGTGCGGAGTGAAGCATTCTGTCAGTTGTTAGCTAGCAAGTTTAAAAGCCCCATCAGATGGACCATAATTGCACATGCACTACTATGCATGACAAAGCCCTTCTAGAGAAAGGCACATAGGTATCCTCGACAATCATGGATCTAGTGGTAGTATAGGTGATATCAAAGGTACTACAACACTGCAATTAGGTACAGATACATAGGAGATAAGAAAATATATCCTGGAAGATACTGAGTAAGTTTTTCGTGTACTGTTTATGTTCATCGTGCGTTTCAATCAAATGGGCTATCGTATAGAGAATGAAAAAAATATACAAATTTATCAAGCCCTCACAAACAATAATCAACAGCAACGTTAACATAAAATAATGAGGATTTACAAGTTTATGCAAACTAAATGACATGAAAGAACAGTGGTGCCTAGTTGAAAAGGTTCTGGGCATATTCTGAAGCACTCACGGAAGACGAAGAAACATTTTTCAGATTAATGACAAAATGAATATGAATCATGGTTTTGAACAAAAGGGAAAACGAACACTTTCAGCATGAAGTCACTCAGTTTTCGAACTCCATGCAGTAACAGCTAGATTGCTACTTCTAATATGGTGTGAAGTGAATACACAAGATAGAGAGGAAACTGTCCAACACAGCAAGATTTATTAAGGATTCAAGGGAAGGCTTCAGGCAGGACAGTTCAGCAGTTACTGTTTTTTACTTGGCATCTTTGCACAATTTTCCTTAGATAAGAACTTACTAGTGCTGTGGCTTTGATGGCTGAAATTAATTTCCTAGCTTGCAGAAAGGAGTCACTGGTGCCGAAAACCCTGAGTGACCTGTTACACCTTCGCAGCTGATGGCAGGTTGCCACTTGCCATGAGAGCAGAATGGTGCTGGAGTGTGAAACTGCACAAATCAATCCTTTTATATGGTGACCTCATACAAAGGAGTAAGCTGTCATTACAGGAAGAAAAATTGCAGTAGAAGAATGAATCTTGTGTTTAATAGAACGTGCTCTTTTAAAGAAATGTTCTCTGCTGACTGTGTTAAAATGCTTCTCTGTTCCTATATTCCATGTTTGTTCCTTTTTGGCATCCAGGGCTAGCTGCTCTGGCTCTGCACACAGTCTCACCATTGTTGGTGTAAAAGGCCTCTCTTAAGGAGAAAATGCCATGAGAAAGACCCTTCCTGTATTCTTGCCTGACCAACTCTGCAGTTGCCTTCAAATATCTGATCAAAACCGCTTTCCTCCTTTCCTTTTTTCTTCTAGTCGCATTTCTTCACTGCTATCAATGAAAGCCTAATTTATGTAATAAATCTCTAAGGTATTCTGAAATTCTGAATTTCATAACTGTGCCCACATAATTATGATATACAATGAGCTGCCTCACAATACTCGCAATCTTTAGCTTTCTGCCTTCCTATGTCCCCTTTCACACGACTAGGACTGGTTGGTGGCTGGTTAACAGGAGAAGAAAAATTAAGCTATTGGACAGTAGCACAAATAATCAAAGTTCTTCAATGACTGTTGCACCACTTAAGCAGCAAGCACTGGGCATACAATTAGAACACTTGAAGTGCTGTGGACAACAGTTGCAGTGGTCACCTTTCAGACCACAATACTTGAGCAGGTTCAGTAGCAGCATTTGAGGATAAAATTCAGGTAAGACCATCAGCTGCAATTGTGCTTTTAAATTAAGACTGGCACTGAACTGTTTTGAGCAGAATTGAGCAGCAACATCTTCAAGCAATAACAACACCTCCTTTTCCAAATGCCACCACTTACTACGTTTAAATAGTACTAGCATACTGAAAGATAAAATGAAAATTCCACTAGAAACATCTAATTCTCTCTGAAAGTTCTTCTGGGTAAAAGTAAATGACTTCAGACACTTCTGTAGCCAGACTGGAGTATCTTCACCAAAGCAGCTTTCCAACTTTGTTTGAACATTCTCTAAGATAGAGAAGAGCATTTGCAGATCTTTTGGCTCTGAGAGAGCTGCTGCATAAAAGAATGAACCACGCTTTAACATTCATGCAGCAATAAATGTACAATTAGATCGATATATCACCAAATTCAGAAGAAAGTATGAGATCACACATGGTTTAGAAAGAACACTTAACAGAACACAATCAAAATCAGGCATAAAAGCTCTCTCTTTTCCCTAGCTATACTTAAGGAGTTTTTTACAGCATTTCGTTTTGATAGTTGACTTCAACTGAGTATTTCCACTTCCTTTTATTGTCAAGGGCAGAGAAGAAGCAGGGAATAATTTTCCACACTTCAGCAACAGAAAATAAAATATTTTGGAAGAGAAAATCTTGATTGGTGCTAGGAATTTCAGAAATGCACATAGTCATAGTTACTGTTTTCTATTTGCCTGATTTAATTGATGCTGTTCTACTCAAAGAGAGTAGGAAGGCCTCAGTCCCACCATGCACGTGGGGATAAGTTTATTAGCAAGTTCCAGCAAAGTCTCCTAAGAAGTAGGACAATTCTATCACTACATGAAACCAAAACTGCAAGAACAAAAGAATGGTCGAGTTCCAATGAAAATCATTAATCATATTTCTGTAGACAATGTAGCATAAATCATGCTTAAAAAAATAGTGAATTTATTTCAAACTGGTTATTTTCAGAAATCCAGGATAAAGTAGCCATTCGTTACAGTATGGCAACTTGATACTCATTAGCGATAAGTATAGAGAACTGTTTTCTTCCTAAGTTAACCTCCAGAGTTGAAACTTTAACAGCCAAATTACATTTCAAATTCCATGTGACCATTAGAATGAGCTGAATTGTTGCATAACATTAGCCATTCTGTGTGTGCACGTGGTGATGCTTCAAGGGCACGTTATACATTAACACTTAACTACTGGATTCAGACAATTTGCTTTCCCTTGGTGCTTGTCAGGAGTACAAAACACAGGTAGTTTTCTTAATGTGCACATTCCTGTGTCTGGCCTTTCTCCAAAGTTTGAAAGGCCATCAAGGCAGTTTTCCTTCTTTAGCCTAAGTTATTTGCTATGCTGCTATTTAGTGAAAGAGCATAGTTTTCTGTGTCTCAAAAGAATTGGAATTTTTCACCTGTGTGTCTCAGCTGTATCCCTGCAGCATGTTTCCCTGTGACTGTGGGCAGTATAACAAGAATGCTGCCTTTCCAGCAGAAGGAATCAAGTATGAAATGTGGGCAGCTTTAGACAGGGGAGAACTGGCCACAACACCCAACTGCAACACAAACACCTTGCAGTAGGGCGTATTTTGATAACAGCTTCTATTACTTACATCTTCCTTCAGCACGTAATTCAGACATATCCTTAACAGGCAGGCCATGCTTTTTCCCAGTGAAGTTTAGCAGCACCACTCAAATTCTTCTGGCTGGAGGAAAGTAGTATGAATCTGGCCAGTTTGGGGGGTTGAGATCTGGTGTAACATCCCCTTATTAACTGAATTTTGGTCTCCTAATGCAAAAGGCTCCTAAAAAATTCCAGCTCAGAGGAGAACCTAAGCAGATTCTGAGGAGACATCTGACCCTTTTGGGTAGCTGATCCCAAGAAACACACACACAAACCGTTTAAGTACGTGGCTGAATCATGGCACAAACACAAAATACTTATGCTTAAAAACAACAGGCAAATAGACAAATAGATGGGAAGAGTTTCCTAGCATTCCAAGCTTTTGTTTAGAAGCTTCACAAAGCATTAGAAGAGTCAAAACACACCTTGATTTTTGTCTTATAAAAACCTATATTAACAAAAGTTTGAATGCATATTCTCAGGAGAACGGATGAAAAAATATTGTGGCTTCTTTTCCAAAGACAGTTTACCTGTTACGGTGTGAGGAACAAAGCAGCAAAAAAGAAAAAGGGGGAAATCCTCATTTTACCTGCTGTCCTTTTTCAGAGAAGCGCTGCAGAAGGCTGCCTTATGCTATACTCTTTGATGCTGCCATAACCTTGCTCTCCCAGCTCACGAATCTGAAGTTTACAAAGGCTGATGTCCTAATAATATGCAATACATCAACAATAGCCAGTCTTCTAAAGGATATTTTTCTTGAATGGTTAACAACAAAAATCAAACCATGTCCTTCCCCCAAATATGAAACTATCTAGTGGCTCTTAATCTATGGTAACAGGAGCAAGCACAGATTGCACAATGAATAAACTGTTTTGAATATTTAACTACTTTTCTCACAGACTTATCAATTATTTTACTGAAACTGATCAGTGAAATCGGGATGAGAGAAAAGACTACGAGGAGAATGTGCAGCTGGAACTTTCAGCATCACCTGTAACAGAAATCTCTTTTCTACATTTTTTATCATTCTGTTTGGGGAATGCACCCAGTACATCTCCCTACTGCAGTTCTGGCAATGCCAACAGGCTGCAAGCTTAGCTACTCACTTAGGAATTTTCTCAGTGTGAAAAATCCCTGAAGGGAAAGCTGCTAGGGTGTGCTGTAAGAGACAGTAATGAAGGCAAACAAGCCAGGATCCCTTCACAGCTCAAACAAACAAGCAATAGCAGATCTTGATCTCAGTTTACCTTTGCGTGCTAGGCTAAGGGATGCCAATACAGGCACAGATTTATGTGCACATCACATCTCCGTGATTAGCAGTATCTCTGAGAGGGCCAGGGAGCCAGCTGGGGCTGGTAACAGCTTCACACATTCAATTTTAATTGACTACTGCGTGCCTGTCAGATACCTCAGTGCTGCCTTCCTTCTGTTTTAACTTATGCCAAAAGCTTAACTGGTCCCAGTGACCACAGGGAACAAGCAAGTGAGAAGAACAGAACAACTGCAGGAACTGAACAAAGTCTATGCTCCTTTCGGAACTGCATTCTAGGTACAATCTGCTCTAAATTTCAAGATCATAGATCAACTATCACAGTTCAAGCTAATCTCTTAACCCACAATTATACATTAAAGCAGGCTTTGATTTAGAATAATTTCATTTAATTTTCATTTTCTGTGTCTATATTTAGAGTCCAAACTTTTCTCTCTGAAAATTCTCAGGAAATGCTTCAGTGAGATCAAGACTCTACTATTAACACCTACTGATACAGCATTTAATGGTATAGAATCAATTAAAATACTCAAAACAAACAAAAAAAAAAAATAGCCATCCAAATGAGTGACAACAGTATTCTCCACAGTGTTTCTTTCTATATCAATAACAAATGTATAAAGTAAAAGTTTGACTGAAATTGCTCCACACATGCATGCATAATTTCTCTTGTAACTCTTTTTAAAGCACATATAAATAATTTTGCTGATAAATTGCAGACAGCATCACAGTTGAAAATTAGGTAATTATAAATTTTACCTCTGCTTTTATTTTATTGTCTCCAAAACAGAGGTGCTGTAAGTAGGCTGCAGCATTGGACTGTACTGATGGAAATTGATGCTGTAACATCTGTATAACTTCTGGAAGCTCTGGATCTCGCCATCCAAACTCTCTGTGAGAAAACAAATAAGAAAGACTCAACAAGAATTCTTCTACTAGTGGATGGATATATGTAGCAACAGTTTGGCCAACTAAGATGAAAAACATATCTAAGTTTTACTTTCCACTATTTTTAAAGTGCACATTTAATCATATATGAAAGGATTTTCTGCTCTAAATAGTACTAGTATGAAAAAAGTTAAATAAATCATAGCTAGAGTAAATAACTTCATGGAATTGTCTCTACATGCTGAAGTTCCTTAAATAAAACATCATATAAGAACAGAATAATCCACACCATTATACAGCCTCTATTAAAATCCAAGTATAGAGTACTAGAATCATAATTCTGAATGGTTTGCTAAGAAATTTTGTCAGGAAGTCTTTTACTTTATAAAAATTACTATCTCATATAATTAGTGATTACCTATTTTGTCTTTTGATTTGTTGTTTTCAGATATAGCTCAAGCTTAATGGTAAAAATTTATATGATACATCGTATAATACATACAATTACATAATTTTACATATATTACAGTTATACCATACACAATACATGGTTATGCATCTGATTACTTTTAAATCTTCATTAGTAATACTCAGTCTAAAGCAGATGATAGGCAAATAACAACAACTCAGCACATGCACTGTCTTTTATTGCTATGAAGCATGATACACCATTAGCACTGAGTGAAACAATTGATTACAAGTGTGGTGAACAAGCACCAGCAGGTATTCTGCTGTTTCCAGAACTCAAAATCAATCTGTCACTTACATCATTTTTTCCACTGTGTCTACAGCTAAAGGCAGCCATCAAAACGGCTTTTGCCTTTGTGTCCCAAAATCCATGCAGCCACTCTGCATGAGACAGCTGAATTCCTCTGTGCTTTAGAATCACAGAATCACCAAGGCTGGAAAAGACCTCCAAGATGACTCAGTCTAACCATCCACCTACTGCCAATATTTCCCCACTATTCCCTGCCCCCCAGTACAGCATCTAAATGTTTCTTGAACACCTCCATGGACAGTAGCTCAGACGCCTCCCTGAGTAGCTTGTTCCAGAGCCTGATCACTCTTTTGAGAAGAAATTTTTCTTAATATCCAATCTGAATCTCCCTAGCATGGCTTGAGGCCGTTCCCTCTTGTCTCCCATGCTAGTTATGTAGGAGAAAAGGCCAATCTCCACCTGGCCACAACCTCCATTTACACAGTTAGAGAGAGTGGTAAGATCTCATCTGAGCCTCCTTTTCTCCAGACTGAACAATCCCAGTTCCCTCATCCATTTCTCATAATGCTTGTGCTCCAGACCCCTGACCAGCTTCACTGCCCATCTTTGGATACATTGCAGTGCCTCAATGTCTTTCTTGTAGGGAGGACCCCCAAACAGAATACAGTACTCGAGGTGTGGCCTCACCAGAGCTTTGTACAGGGGGATGATTACCCGTCTCCCTGCTCCTGCTGGCAGCACTATTTCTGATACAGTTGTGCCAGGATGCAAGTGGCCTTCCTGGCAACCAGGCACGCTGCTTTTGTGTCATACAAATATTTTTCATCATCTTTCATCTAGTGCTATTGTACAAGGTAATACAGGAATATGGTTCTTAGGCCTTAGAAATATTGGTCCCATTTGCCCTTTAAGATGGAATGGGAGATACGACGCCACTTCAACCTCAGCATTCAGCTGGGGTCTCTACTTAGAGCACTTGGGAACCCTAATCTCTTGCATCTTCATGAAAGGCACACAAGATCCTCACTGGGGTTTAATTCAGTGCAAGCAGCACTGTTTTTACTGTTTCATGTTGTTTATTTCTATCCAGTGGAGCCACCATGAAGATTACATACCCCATTCAGGTATGCAGAGGTTAGGTATGTAAAATTAGGGCAAAGGGTCAAGCCCCATAAACTTGTGAAAATGACTGCAGGTTCTTCACTGCAGTTACCGTAATCACTTGAGGGGTTCATACAATACAAGAACTGTTGCAAAGTCTGTCTCTTTGAAAAAAATATTTGTTATCATTAGTTTCCTTCCTGAATTATGAGGATTCTGCTGGGCTGAGGCCAAGTGCACATCCCTGGGGGAATTGACCTATTTGAATAAAACTTAGAGTAGGCAACTTCACAGGCTGTCTCAAGTAAATTCAGGCATCTCACTCTTCAAATATTACAGATCTCTGAGACATTTCATTGAAACAAGACTCATTTTACAGTGACAGTGGATTGCTATGGAACAGGTATTGTCTGTTCTTCTCTCACACAGGATGCTTGCTAGACTGAGAGTTATTATTATTCAGATCTCTATAAAAAGATCTAGAATATAAGTAGGAGATGTAGAAAAATAAGCATAGAATTTTATCTGCTATTTCTGTTCTGACAAAATTAATGTTAAGATGTGAGTATTAAATTTCACATCAACTGTTTAATATATAAAAAAAACAAAACAAAAAAACCAAAAAAACCACAGATTTGTAATGCAATACATTATGTGTAGGTATTTCCAGTGAACCCTTGGACAACACAGACTGTTGGGAAACTTCTCAAGGAGACCTGTTACATAGATTCAGAAAGATCTGAATCTGGTACTGAACTGGTATTTTTGAAGTGCAGAACACTGTAAAAGGTATCAGGGAAGCACAGAAACCTTGGTAGCTAATAGTAGGATAAGGACAACAGCTATGGACTAAACAATCCATATGTATATATAAAGAGAGAGACAATATACATAAACAAATCACAGAAATGACACAGAGAATACCTATGTAATATAAAAAGGGTCATCTTCTTGAGGTGAACAACCTGACCCAGTTCTCACTGAAATACTGCCTCACAATGCTGTGAGACTTGAGCTGCCTTCACTGAAGGGGTTTAGAAACTGAGCTGGTGCTTGGAAGGACAGGCAGCCCATCAGCTTGAATACTTCATTGGATGGCTCTTTTTCATTGCCTACAGAGGTGAGTGACAGAACCAGTGTTACTTGATGTGTTGGCTTCCTCTTATGCATGCTTTTCACAGTTAGGATGATACCTAGGCAGTAGCACATTAACAAGTTCTTCAACCACGTCAGTCTACATATATGGCTCTCAACCAAAGATATCATTCACAAATTATTTTTACATAAAAATAAAACATGAAAAATCCAAACCCTGATGAGAAATTCATTATTCCAGCTCATCTTCTAATTTATTCTTGTTTAGATTCCTAGATCTTAACAGTGGGTGTTGGCATTTTAGGAGGAAGTTTTTCACTCAGAGGGTGGTGATGCACTGGAACAGGTTACTCATAGAGGCTGTGGATGCCCCATCCCTGGAGGCATTCAAGGCCAGGCTGGATGTGGCTCTGGGCAGCCTGGTCTGGTGGTTGGAGACCCTGCACATAGCAGAGGGGTTGAAACTAGGTGATCATTGTGGTCCTTTTCAACCCAGGCCATTCTATGATTCTATGGTATGATTCTATTAGACAAAAACAGCTTGTAAGACAAGACAAGGAGTGGGAACATTCAAAAGCTTTTGCTTTAAACTAAGTAACTATACTTTGAAATGCTGAAACTTCTAACAGCAAATTGTCTCCAAAAAGGACAGAGGAGGCAATGAAGGGCAAAAGGAAAAGGTCCCTTAATCATTGGCCCAGTTAACTCATCTAATGAACCTGCAGATTTTACATGGTAGGTATGCACATATGAAAACAAGGCTGTGCCCACTTTTTTTTCTCTCATCTTCCAGCAGACAATCTGATGATAAATAAACATTTGTCTGAATGTTTGTGTGCACAATGGACTTAAGTGGAAAATTAATTCAGAAAATAAACTTTTAACACAGAACTCATTATCAACAGATCATATTATCAGTTATAGGAAAGAGAATGAACAAAGCGGAAAAGAAGTTAAAAAAATTTAGCTGCAATATGCATTGTCATTTCAGGCAGATGGTCTCTTAAAATTATTATATTTTAAGTAGTTTCTAAATGAATGATGGTAGCTATTTAGAACAAACAAAAATTTCTGTCAACAGTTAAGGGCGCTTGAATAATTGCAGTATTATAGCAGCCTTCAGGGCAAGGAAGAGTAACTTCTGGGAGTTTATACTTTTCAATTGTTTTCTTTTTAACATTCTGAGTAGGAAGAAGAGAGCTAGAGATGGAGAGTTTTTAGAAAAGCAGGTCTGCAGCTCTAATAACAAAATTTACTTTGAGAAAAAAACATATATATTTCTAAATTCTCCTTAACTATGAAAAGTTAGGAAGGCTACTTAAAGTCAACCGGACAGAGGCCTTGGGAAGGAAGGACTGGAATTTCTCAAAGACAAAGGTAAAAAAATACCTGGAATGTTTTGCATAGATGTGAGGAGCTTCCAGGCCATGGCCTCATGCATACACAAAGCTCATTAAAATGGAGAGCTGAAATAAACTAAGAGACAAACTGCTAGGGATAAGAAAATAGACTGTGGAAGTCAAAAGTTAGAATAAGCTAGGTTATATCACAGAAAGATAAGTAAAATTAAATAGCAAAACATCATTTACTGACTACAGTGAAAAGCAATATTACAGTCAATACCTGATGATTAGAGTCAGATTAAAGGAAGGGAAAAAGAAAAAGAAGATCAGATCCATCTCTATTTCTGTGAAATATCTGATACTGTGCCACACGGAAACTAGTTCAATTGGCAACAAATGAGAATCCAACCCCTAGTAAAAATATTATAGCAGAATTATGGAAAATTTGAAACTGCAGGGAGTAGCCTAAAGAAACACTACCTAGCTATTTGTCATTTACCAACTGCTTATGAAAGGTGAGAGAGGAAATGCACATAGATGGTGAAAAAAGTCAGAAGGTTGGAGTAAATCAGAGATGTGTGGTGTGCAATTTTTTGAGAATTCTATCAAATTATCAGTGCAGTCAATCAAAAAATGAACAGTACGCTAGAATATGCATTGAAGACCTTCTGCTACTGCCCGTGTTTCCCTGGGAATGCAACCTCTATGCAGCTATGGGCAGCTAAAGGCTTCTGGTGGTGGTGTAGCTTTTCCTCAAGAAAATTACAGCTGTGTTACAACTTGACAGCTTTGTCTGGAAAGCGGCATTTGCAGTGCACTTCAGGCAGTTCAAGAGACCATAGAAGTTAATTTTCTCTAGGAAATATCATTATTTGAGGGAACTGGTGAAAGCATGCCAGTGTTCCTACCACCTTGCTTCTTTGACAGGAACTTTGCTCTAGGAATGTAAGATTGATCTCATCTTGAATCCTTCAAAAGCTTTTAGCTGGAAGTGATGACTAATGTAAATGATCCATGTATTGCAGTAGTCTGCTGTCAAAAGATGAAGCAAAAGGGAACACTGAGTAAATTACATACAATAGGCTACATTTTATCCAGGGTTAACTGAAGAGAATCAACTGAGAGTTGGGTGTGAGATATATTGATTCGGAAACGGAGCAGTATAAACAGCACTAGTAAGAAATCCAGATCAACATGAGGATACCACTTGAAACCAATTCCTGCTCCACAGCACACCTACATGTCAGAAAGAAAAAGGAAAGACAGATTTAGGAGAGACTGTTAGTAACACAGTTGACTGTATTGTCTACTGTCTATTGTCTAATGGTTTCACATAAAGGTGATGCTGAGTACAGGATATGTACAGCATCTGACTATTTGCTTAAACTTTGCAAGGCTTTTTTTTTTTCTTCTTTTACCACAGATTCTGATTACACACAGAAATGCAACACCAAAGCCCTGTTACACCTGTGTAAGCACTGACTTTAAAAATCCTACAAAGTTTGAGAACATAGGGACACCAAAATTGGAACCCTTACAAAGAAATCTGAGAAGCAGGTGTGATGGCATCAGATATTATTCATCCATTGGCCACAGAAAATTTGACGAGAGCTTGGATTCTTATTTCTAATTTACATTACTGGAGCAGAATATTTGCATCTGATCGAGCAGTTGGCATATGCAAGCACTGACATCCAGAGCTATTCCAGTCTCAGCATCATTCCCCAAAGGCAGTGATGCGAAGATGCCTGCTATGAAGAACCCTATGTTTGGCAACGACTTAACTACCACCAAGCACTTACGAAAGACAGAGAATGCACGATTTGTAAACATATTCATTATGAAATTGTATGCTTACACCAGACTTATCTTTATGTACCTGCCTGCCTTAATAAGCACATACGTATGTAAAACAGGCTTACAGACTGGTAAAGGAGAGGGTACCATGTACGAAACATATAAAGCAGCATTGCTAATCCTAGCCTACAAGATTTTTGCTGCATTAGAGATATACCTCTGCATTTCTTTTTTTCATTTTTTCCTCAAAATTTCAATAAATAAAGCCTGAAAGTCTCATTCGCCTCATCTCTGAAAGAAGAGCTCTGAGAATGTATTTTCGGTTGCACTAGGAGAAAACAAATTACATGAACCTTACAGAATCAAACACAAAGAGAAATCATCAAGAGTCAAAAGAGGATCAAAGAAAGAACTACATCTCTTACTCAAGAGGAGACATATTCTTCAATTAAAACCATTTTGAAGGGAATATACCAATGCTACAGGAATCTCTAAGGATTTTATCTCGGTACATTTAAAAAGAGTACAGACAAGCTGTTAAACTTAACTGATAAAAAAGAAAAAAAGCATTTAAAGATAATGTACCAAAAAGGAATGTGATACAGATATGAAGAAGCTATCTAACAGGTTGTTCCCTCATTTTCTTTCTGCTGTTCTTAGGTAAGACTGTTGGATTTTATGATACTTGCTTCAAGAGGCATTTCAATAATGCTCTCATTAATATGTTTTAACTTTTGATTCCCCCTGAAGTGCTCAGGCAGTTGTACTAGATGGTCTTTGTAGGTCCCTTTCAACTGAACTCTTCTAATTCTAAAACATAAGTGAACATACTTCATTTATCAGGAATGGTTCTCTGAAAACTTTCCTTATAATATTTTCCCTTTTTAAAGCATACCTCTCCATATCCAAATACAGCTATACACACATAGTTGTTTTTTATTTTTATCATTACTGCATATTGCAAGCCTGATCTGAATGATCTGCTACAATTTAAGAGGAGGCAGAGCTACTGTATTTGCTACTAGCATTTCTGAAAATGGAACGTGGGAATTGGATGAGATTTAGCACGCAGTTTTAGGAAGAAAATATAAAAACAACAATCTCCATTAGACTCACTTTAGAACATGCACAAAATCCACACTGCCTTCTTTGACTTCTAGTCTAATTTGGCTAAACGGGTGTGCAACAACAAGCCACTGATCATCTTCAGCCCCATGCTGATATGAACAACATACATCCACAGAATGCAATAATGCTGGGTTTAGGCCTGCATCCCTTAAGGCAGCAGTGAACACATATCAGCAGAGACCTAACTGTACTGCTGGTCTGGCTTTTCAAAAAGAAAAAACAAAGACTATTGGAAAAGTTAGAACTGAAGAAAATGACATAATCAAGACTAAATGTGTAAGTGCCAGAAGGACAGAGAAAATGCACCACAACCTATCTTCTGTGAATAAAATGCAAGTTCCACAAAACCCCCAAACATTTAAGTTATTGTTTATCCCTACCTAAAAACCACATCCTGTGTACATCGAACAAAGCAGAAATTGTAGTTTGCCTTCTGTACATTAATATGAGCACCACGACTCTGCTACAGCAACCTACCAAGGGTATGGAAGAATAACTGCAGTGCTTCATGTGATAGAAGCAAATGCATTCCGTATCATATAATCTGAGTATGCTTTCACATTTCACCAGCCCCACAGTTTTTGAATTTCACAAAACTTCACCATTTGTTTCTTTTGCTAACAGAGTTCTTAACACTTTTGGAAGAGTTGCTATTGTTAGAACAGTGTACTTGCCAAATGGCTTTGCAGCACTGAAAAATGACTGCAATAACCTCTTAATTGCTGGCTTGCTTATTTATTTTTAGCATGTGCACAACTGTAAATTTGCAGGCCAAAAAAACAACCCTAAGCCTGCAAGAATCGTATAAACTGAATCAGAAAGAGGAGGAAGCATTTCACTGCAGAATCCCACTTCATATTTGGGAAAAGCTGATCTCAGAGCTTGCCAGCACTTGAACAGGAAAGAAGCAGTAACATTCACACGGCTCAACAGCTACTGATTTTCATTTGACTAATAGGCTGGATCTACATACTTAGGCATACTGAAACCTGTTTCTGTATGTTGTGTTAGACATACCTTGCCACTTCACTGGATCAACAGTTTCAATGAAATAAACATTTTGCATTCTGGCAACGCGCCATTTAAATATTAAGAGTAAAATCCATGAGCAGTCAACGTTTGACTACATGTCCTCAGATGCTTTGTTTTTATTTAGGCATGTAGTTTATCTCTTCTCCAGCTTTCAAATTTAGCACAGCTGAATGCGCAACAGCTGTACAAATATTTGGTGATCCTGTTGAAAACCTGCAGAAAGAATCTTCCTGTTACTGCTATGAGGTGCTGGCAATTTCTTGTCTTGTGCTTCCACGTGGCCAAACCTAGAAGAATCAAGTAGCAATGCTCACCCAGCTTCCTCGCAAATGTGATTTTTAGACTGGTGTCACAACCTATCTGTGTCTGCACGTGTGGTGTCGAAAAAGACGTGCTATAGCAGACAAAGAAAACTCCTGCAGAGCAGTGACAGAGATGCTCGACCTGTTCCAGGTTGTTAACAAAATCACAGACCTGAAGTGTCAGGGCTGACTTCTAAACATCAGGTCTCCTATATGGCAAAGGGCTAAATCTGATTTGTACCATAGCAAGCATTCCCTACTGCACATTACTAAGAGCAGCTATGCCTCAGCATGCTTTATATACACCTGGTAAGGCATCCATCCCTCTTCTACTTTTACGCTACTACCTGTGATTTAAAATTTAAAATTAAAAAACATAAGAAGTGAGCTTGTGAGGAGGTAAGATAAGAACAAACTGGTCTGGAGCTGAACTTCCTGGAGATTCCTTGAACACTGTCTTCATAAAAGATTGTAAAAATCATAGTTGAGTAAAGATTATCCAATGACACTGGCCCACATGGTATTAGTTATTACTCTGTGGTACTGCCTCCAATACAGCATCATGAAAATCAGAGGCATGAGTCTTAGCTGTTCAAGGTCATCCTGACTTCATTTACAAATGTCTTTTTAATTGAAATATATTTGCAAAACTTTACAAAATAATCTTTTACACTATCGGCACACTGATCTTATTTAATTCCTTCATTCCCAGTGAGGGAGCTTTCAGGAAAAAAGTTGTGTCGTGCAGCAGATAAAATGCTCTCCCTCCTCTAGATTGCGGAGGAGACAGCAGAGAAAAATCAGGGACTTCGGTGCTTTAGGATATCTTTGATTTTGCCATATTTATTTATTTATTTATTTATTTTAAAATTGTTTTTCTTTTGTTTGTTTATTTTTAGAAGGAGTTGCATTATTCTTTTGGGGCGGTTGAACTGAAACAGTCTTGAAAATGTTGTTTCACCTCTTCCTCTGCAGCAATTTGCAAACACAGGGCTCGCTTCTGCAATGCTGAATAAAAAGCAACTTAAATAAGCTATCAAGGCGTCTAATTTATCCCCCTTCTCCTTACGCAATGCATAATGTTTTCCTGATCCCCCTACTACAGAAGGGTTTCACAGTACCTTAATGCACTGCATCATCATATGAATCCTTCCCTGACAGGTCTGCTTACATGTACTTGTCTCTGTGCAGTCCACACTTCATGGAGAGGATCTCACAAGACTGAAACTGTGTGCAATGGCCGTACTGTTGCTCCAGCTGTGGGCATGCTCCTCTCAAAGGCAAGGAAGGTGGGAATGCAGACAGGAGATGGAAACAGCAGGCAGGCTGAAAGGTGTCAAGCCTTTACTCTGCTGTGAACTTGCTTTGCAAAATAAAGTCATCTGATTTGGTGCCTTTCTCAGAAGCGTGACAGATTCTCAGTGCCCTTTGAGATATTATAAATCAAAATTGTCTCCTTTTCTAGAACTAGTGTTTTCATTCAGAGTTTCTTAAATCTTTATTTCAATGACAGAGGAAAAAAGCTTTTGGAATCCTGCCTGTATCTGATTTAATGGATAATATGGGTTTTCCAAACACCTTATTTTCCTACGGACATGCAAGGAGGATGACAGCTGCTCAGTTACCCGTACTCATTAGGGCACCTCACCTTTGCAGCTAAATACAGGACAGCGACACAGCACAGCTCCCCACTGCCCCATCAGCACCAATTCACATCGTGCTTGTCTGCAGGACAGGAAACCAGCACACACAGCACTCCCTCACAATCCCACAGCATCTACTTTTCCCTTGAAATAACCACTCCAAAAGTTCTGTCTTAGTTTCAGCTGAGATGGAATTATTTTCTTCAGTGTCTGGCATGACGCTATGTTTTGTTTCTAGGAGAAAAACTAGATAACAGACCAATGTTTCCAGTTCCTGCTAAGCACTGCTTTACAGAGCCAAGGTCATTTGCAGTGAAAGGCCCAAGGAGTTGATAGGGAACAGAATTAGGACAGCTGACTTAAACTGACTAAAGGGATATTCCATACCAGATGACATCACGTGGGAGGAGTTTTGAAGGGGGTGGAAGTTCATCTCACAAGCTTCCACTGCTTAGGGGGCTAGAGGGCATTGATCAGGGAATGGTGAGCAATTGCTCGTGTATCTCTTGTTACATATATTCATATATATGTATTGTAATAACTATTATCCTTTTCCATTTCTCGATCTCAGTAAATACTTCTATCTTGATTCATGAGTTCTACTCTTTTTTTCCCCCTGATTCTCTTCCCCACCCCAAAGGGAAGTGGGAGAGTGAGTGAATAACTGTGTGGTGCTCAGCCACCTGCTGCATTAAACCACAAGTTCCTACAAGGATCCGGCGAACTCAACCCCTCTTCACTCTTAAGTTTTAAACATCACATTACTAAGCACGATGAGTTTCACAACACCTGACATGACAGCACCTGTGTTCTCTGTCTGCTTTGCCCAATTAAGATTTCTGGCTTCAGCACTCAGTGTGACAGAAAGGCATATTTTTGTAAGGTTTAGGGAAACCAAGAAACAACCAAATTGGATGTTTTCCACCTTTTTACAAATACAAAGCTTAGGAAGGCTGCCAGCCATCTTGCCTGCAGTCTGACACAAGAAAGTGGGAGTACAAAAGCCAGAAATCAGGTACTTCATATGCATGCAGATACCAAGAGGGAAATGCAAACAGTACATGTACAGTTCAACACAAGCTTCAGAAATAATTTGTACTGTGGGTGGAGGGAAAGGGTGTCCACCTGAAATTTTAGAAAGTATTCATCCTAAACTCTTTTGTTTTCTCCTTTCTTGAGTGCATTATTAGTTTACTTGGTAACCATGCAGCAGCAGCTCCCACATTATCTCCGCTCATGCATGGTCAAGCATCTTCTTATCTGTCCAATACTTAGCAGCACTTCCTGTCTTTCTAAGCAGAGCGAACTCTTCAAAGTAGACATTCTTTTGCTATTTAAACAATGAATATTAAACAATAAATTTTGAAGGTAATTCAAAACATCATACAAATTTTTAAGCCCCAAATTGATTTGCCCTCAAACACTCAAAGAGTGAGGAAAGCCAAGAGGAAAAACTACATGAATTTATTATAATAAATGACATAGAAAATAAACAAACTATTCTCACTGTCTTTTGCACAACTACACTCCTGAGCAATATTTCCGAAGGAACTATTTTTGTTCATTAAATTTGAAAAGTGTGCAACATAGCAAATGCATTTGAATTTGATCTTCCTGTCAAAGGGAAATACAGACTAATGGCTTTTCTTTGCTGCTTTATATCTGCTTTCATTAAGCACAAAAAGAACGGTCTCCTGCAAAGTAGCTAGATGAATCTCTCAACATAAAACCACTAAAACAATGTGATAATGCATATTCTTGGCAGTCAAGTTCTAGAGTTCATGGGATCAATAACAGAAGAGTCAAACTGTTAAAAAATTGTTCAGATATAAACCAGTTGGATGGCAGGAAAAATATCCAATGATTAGTGAGTACTGCCATTCAAATGGTATTGCTATTTCTCCTGTCATACATCTTTTTTACACATAAAACACTGTAGAAATTCTTGGGACTTCTCTTAATGCAGTATGAAGATATCATCACCTTCAAGTCACACGTGGGTAAGCAGTGATGGCACTTACAAAGCTCTGTCACAAGAAAAAGTAAAAGTGGCAGAAGTTAGAAGAGCAACTGTGAAATCCTCAGCATATTTTCAACTCTCTGAACCAAATATGCTGCCTCACTGTGAGCTGACTGCAAAAGCTTCTCAGCCACAGAATTGCATAGGATCTAGACAGTGTTCCAAGGGAGCACAGGTCAAGAAGACACCTTCTGGGCCATCAAAGCTAACTTCTGATCGCAAGCTTCTTTCTATCTGGCCCGTATGATGCACCATATACATTGCTCAAGATAAAGATAGTCTTACATAAGAAAATCTCGATTTTAATCAACCTTAGACTTCACTGACTCTATCAACAGCTCAGGTTTTGTCTCAGCTTACATGAAAAAGGAACTGTCATTGAACATACTTGTTCAGAAGGGGCATTTTTTTCTCTCTTCTAACAAGCTGTCTGCATCACTTCCAATATATGTAATACGTCTCTCCTTTTTAAGATTACCAAATCAGAAAAAAAGGTTGCACTTGCAGGGAAAGTAGAGGAGAAAGGATAATTTCTAGGTGGGTACAATGTAGCATGACAACATTTTTGGTCTGTTTGGTCCCAGCATAACCCAGGGACACTTCACAATAGTACAAATTGAGCAGAATGACAAGCTAATTGGTGGACAAACAAAACTAACAGGACTACCAGTGCTCTAGAAGACCAGAGAATCCTACTACCCTGAAGTGTTGTGTTGGTAACAAAACCAGACCCAAACCAATCTTATCTAAAAAAGAATGTGCAAAAACTAAATCAGAGAAAAGTGATTTTACATGGATGGTATTGAGTAGACTGCAGAAGGAGGCTGTGTATTTTAAGTAAGCCTAAAACACGCAATTCATACATGTACTTGTTAGTTTTAATTCAGTAAAATGCAGAAAAACAAGCTTTGCCTGCTCCTCTTTCAATTGTCACCCTTCCATGCTGCAACTGGGACAGGACTTTTCCACCCTTTATAGGGGTAACAAGACTGCAGGCTGTTCTGCAGAGATGTTTCTAGCTGAGCTGCAAAACACTAGTAAACCCACTGCACAAAATAATCACACTACTGAATCAGGACAATCACCCTTATTAACAAATGGGAGAGATACTGCCAAGGATCTGTCATTTATAAATCAGAATCAATATCTTGAAAAGATCCCTGAAGGAGAATTTGTCAAGGGAAAATACATACATCAATCTATCAGGAGTCTTTCCTCAGCATGTGGAAGTGCAATTACCTACAAAAAATGATGAGATCATGTTACATGGTACTTATTTCCATGAAGCATATTCTGGATGGGATTTTTCATGTGATACACTAAATTCAATTGCCCTTGATCGTAACTGACTGAAGAACATAGCTGGTGTGTGAAACCCCGCCATACATCACGCCAGCTGCAAGAAGTACAGGTTTCCCCTTTCCCTTCCCTTCCTTTTTCTTTCCTTTCCCTTTTACTTCTCTCCCTTTCCATTTCCACAGGGGGGATGAAGCTGATGACAAAGTACTTCTTACTGAAGCTTAATTTTAGTCATCTTAGGACAAAATTGTATGATTTGGAAAAATAGCAGCAATATGCAAATTTAAATATCAAATTTAGAAACAATGATGCTCACAAATTTTCATCTGTGCAGATTGCACAGCAGGAAGCTGGGAGAGGGAAAAGTCTGAGGTTTTTTTAGGTCCACATCAATGCAAAAGTTTTAATCGAATGGCAAATACAAATTCACTTGAGACCTTGTGCTCCTGATGTAAATTGATAAAAATGAAACTGATACCCAGTTTCATTAAAACTCAGTGTGGAAAAGCTGTGGAGGATATTGCAACTGATATTATTTATTTGTTAGTGAAGAAATTGCTATCTAAGCTACCAAAATGATTTTTTTTTTTTTCTGTTTCATAACAGTTTTGTCTGAGCATGAAGAAAGCTGATCAAACTGCAAACCACCATAGACTACACTAGATATGAAGTTCACGACACACCATCATCCAGTCTGTGATTGTGCTGCTTGTGATTTTAACCACAGCTGTAATTCACTATACCACATAAGTGGAGTCTTTTTGACTCGGAGGTTCGTATAAGAAATATGCTTGCATGTGGATTTTAAAGAATTTCTATATGTGAATTTACATACACAAACAAAATGACTGTATCAGATGTTCTCAGGAGCTGATACTAATTTACATTAAGGAGAATATCCTGCAGCCTTCTTTTTGCACTCATGGATATCTGAGATATACAGCAAATGTGGGGATTTTTGGAATACACAAATTATGTGTTTCATAACTGTGTGAAGCTTTCAGCGTTCAGACTGGGTCCAGATAGAACTCAGAAAATACAGCAGTTAAACACCTTCGCTTTTCAGAACTTTACCACAGCTGTGCAACTGCAATATTAAAGGTGGTATATAGTGTATTTGGAGTATATATCTCTCTAGTATTTAAGTGCTTTATCTTCCTTTAAAGCCTATCAAGCACAAATTGCTGAGGAACATACAAACTATTGTTAGAGATGCCCAGTAAATTAAATTTCCAATTCTCCATCTTCGTTTGCTACATAATGAGACCTAAAATATTTTACCTTTTGTGGAAAGCATAAGAGACCACAATGTCGTAATCATTTTCAGATTGAACTGAAAATTATACATGTTACTTATACAGTATATATTTTAAAAAGAAAGAATGTTAAGCATGCTAATTGGTTACTTGTGTACAATGTAATTTCAGAATAGGAAAACTGAGAAAAAAATTCCAGCAAAACAATAATGAAAAAGATATCACAAGTATATTTTCCATTGGCTCTGCAATATATTCATTTCTGAAGCTTTTGTGTAACTGATTAAATCTTTTTGTTTCAACTTCTAAGAGTAAATAGCAAAACTAATTAGCTGCATACTATTAAGTTAATGCACATTTATCTACAACAATTCAATTCTGACTGTGAAATAATCTTTCTAGCCCATAATTACACTCCAGCTTAATTAGCATAATTTCCACAGCACATTCTTTATTAAAGGAGCTGACATAACGGTTGATCTTAAATGCCAAGGATATTCTAGACAGCCAGAAGAAGGGAGACAGACATAGCTGCATTAAACACCTATTATATCGTACAAGATAGCACATGTAAAACAGAAGATGAATTAAATACTATCTGCACTATAGCAAGCATCTGAAGCTGCTTTCAGAGAAGCAAAGCACTCAAGGACTTGCAATGTCCTTGGTAGAAGTGGCACGCATCCTGCCTGCTTTGTGAGCCCTGCCCTGGTCCCAACCCTTTCACTGAGGGCTACCAGCAGGTT
Source organism: Centrocercus urophasianus (assembly GCF_019232065.1). Classification (NCBI taxonomy): domain Eukaryota; kingdom Metazoa; phylum Chordata; class Aves; order Galliformes; family Phasianidae; genus Centrocercus; species Centrocercus urophasianus. The sequence continues at coordinate 68,501,388 of NW_024884253.1, forward strand.
ACTTATTATCCCATTCCATGTATGAGCTTCCTTGATGCTGCTTCTGTGAGTGGCTCTACGAAAGAAAATGAGCACTGTCTCTTCCATCAATTTAATAGCAGCCAGTCAATTCTCACAGAATTGAACAGAGCCACTGGAAGTGAAGACAAATCAGTCACCAGGCTCATTTAGTCCTTTGTGTGCTGGTGGGGATTTAATAATTAGACTGCCAGCTGGTAGCACCTGAGCGTCTTAGGGGCACTTCATTCCCTGTTGCTTGGCCTGAAAATACCAAACTAATTTTCAACAGGCCAATGAGTACTATGTAGACAATGGTATTTAAGTACGGCAGTGCTTGATGCAAACAAGGTCTTTTGGAAGAAAGGCCTAGCAACCTTCTGAATCACCTTGTTCTCCTCCTACGGATGTCCGTGGCATGCTGGATGTCAGTGTACATCAGTTTTATGCTCCTGGGCTGTGAAATGTAGCCTCTATTGTAATACACACAAAACACCTCCTCACAGTTAACCGGAATGTTAAAAGTACATGCCCCTGTCTTCATCTGTTTCTAAATACTGGAGGTTAAAAATGAACTGTTATCTGAAGTGCTCTGGGGCTTTGTGAAGGATTTTGACTAAATACATGCTGTCTGTGATGGTGTCCTTGCACTTTTCTAATAGAATAGTTACAAATAGTATAAAGCCAATTTCACCTGCGGAGGATTATCACTGATTGTGTGGGACAGTGAAAGGCACTGACTGAGATTTTCAAAATCACTAAGGTGATTTAAAGGCAAAATCCTCATGGAGGATTTTAATTTGACTAGATTTCTGAAATACCTAAGACTCTCCTGAAAACGTAGGCTTCAGCTTTTAAATTGCATACACACTTTTAATAACTCTCCTTGTTCTAATTAACTTTTTATTTTGAAGCTACTTTACTGCTACTAAGCAGAACCAGGACCCAAACGATCTCTGCATATTAATCAGTCACTGAATCCTGCTGCTGAAATTTAACATGGGAAGAGATGTTCTCAAAATTCAATATAAATTTAGAGCAACAGAAACTAAGAAATCAGTTCTTGAAGAAAAACACTTCAGTAATACCTATTTCAGCACACCGCCTTCTTACAAACACAACTATGCAAAGCTTGCTTGATTAGAATTTGAGTTTAAATGAGTTTATAAAACCATTTTTATTTTTATTTTGACATACTAATGAAGCATCAACTGCTTCCTCCAGACCGTACATACACATCCAGTTCAAGATGGTTCCAAAGCACAAGAAAAAGTGAAGCTATGCTAAGTTGTGGCTGCCGTGCTAAAGAGGCCTGGCTGTAGGTAAGTCACCTCCATCAAATCACGCACCTCAAATTACTTCACCTATAATTACTCGCCACTTTTAAAATTGTGGTCTCCTGTTTGTCCTGTATTTTTTTGTTGACAGTTAGAATCATAGAATCACCAAGGTTGGAGAAGACCTAAAAGATCACCCAGTCCAACCGTTCACCTATTCCCAATAGCTCCTACTAAACCATGTCCCTCAACACAACATCCAGTCTTTCCTTGAACACCCCTAGGGTCGGTGACTCCACCACCTCCCTGGGCAGTCCATTCCAGTGCCTGACCACCCTTTCTGAAAAGTAATACTTCCTCATGTCCAGCCTGAATCTCCCCTGCCATAGCTTGAAGCCATTCCCCCTGGTCCTATCACTAATGACACGAGAGAAGAGGCCGACCCCCAGCTCACTACAACCTCCCTTCAGGAAGTTATAGAGAGCAATGAGGTCTCCCCTGAGCCTCCTCTTCTCCAGGCTGAACATTCTCAGCTCCTTCAGCCTCTCCTCATATGGCCTGTGTTCCAGACCCCTCACCAGCTTTTTTGCCCTCCTTTGAACACGTTCCAGGGCCTCAATTTCTTTCTTGCAGTGAGGGGCCCAAAACTGGACATAGTACTAGAGGTGCGGCCTCACTAGTGCAGTTATTTAGCTCTGTCAATTTTTAGCTCTGCCTTCTCTTTCCAGAGCATCAGAGCCCTAAGATCAGAAGAAAGAAATTCAGTTTCACCCTTCGATCCTGCAGCTTTGAGTCATAAGATAAAGAGTTATGGCTTGAAGACATGAGATAAAAGCAAAGCAATACACTCACAATGAATTAAACTAAGAAAAAACCCTGTAGGTCAGGCAGAGATCATGCAGAGTAAGCACAGCAAGAGACAAGGAAACAGGAGGCATAACTGTATTGTTATCTTTTCCATGTCATTTAATCTCTCTATACATCTGTCCTGCTACTTATAAAAAGGTCCTTCTGAAAAGCCTTGAGAGCTTTCTGTAAAAACCACTAAATTCCCAGGCAAAATATTAAGACGTGGGCCTGCCGTAGGGGTGCAGAGCAGGCACTGAAGCTTGGATGATTTTAAAGAAGGTGAAAATCCAAGACACAAAAAGCCATCCGTAGGCAGATTATTGACTACCATTTGTTTAACAAGCCCCGTGCGAAAAGAAAACGAGTAGTTTAGTAAAAAGCAATTTCAAATGTCTGAAGAGGTTCTGTTTTTCATTTAAGTTGCAGGGTGATTTCCTCTTGCCCTAAAAAAAAGGATTTCATTAAAATTGATTCCTCATATCCCAGTACTGAGAACTGACACCAAGAGTAGGGGAGGGATGCTTTAGAAATCAAACCAAAAAACCTAACATTTCTTCATCTTATTAAAAGCAATCCTAGTGTATGTTGCCACAAGGGAGGTCGATCACCAGTACTCGCTGAGGGTAAGACTTAATCAAATGACATCTTAAGTCAGCATTTTACCTGCTCTTTTACCAAGTTGTCAATAAAATACGTGAATGCCTCTCACAGTTGAATGCTTAGGAAACTTTAATGACTGTCTGAACATGTTAGAATTGCTCCTGGATTTTAATGTGAAATACTTATCTTACTGAAAAGATAGTGTTTACTTTATATACGCTCCATAGTAGTTTTATCTTAGATCTTGAATGAGCCTGAGATGTGCAAATTGTATAGCTGAGTATTTATCTGCTACCGCTCACCAGATACACCAGCATTTATCGGCCTTTATCATCACCATCTCAATTGTTCCCCAACTGGTATACATCAAAATACAAATCCCACCACCTCCATTAAAATTAGTTTCACTTCCAGTTGTAAGGAGGTAAAAAGCTTACATTTCCAGAGAATGCTGCTTGCATTGACTAGCAGTTGATTTCTTTCTGAGCAAAACAGGGTAACATCTTTAACTGTCAAAATGTTGTTTATCAACATGACTGCTCAACATTAATTTTTTAAACATTCCAATTTTAATTTTGAAGCCACATGCTTAAAAGGCATGCTTTATTCCTTTATAAGTGATAGCAAAATCAAGTGATCAAACAATTCATTTTTTGAAATTGAAATTCACTGCTATATATTTTATTAACTAAAATGTATGTTTAAGAGCTTGACACTGAATTTTATCCAATATACGTATTTTTATAAAGGATATCTACAACAATATAGAGTGCAACATCAGATTCTCAGGGGCTAGCCTGATGAGGACAGTACAGTGTAAGTGAGGTAGAATCGGGAGCACTACAGGTATTTTTCTGCTATCTTGGAGAAGACTTTTGAGTGTTGGAAATCAAATAAAAACTAAAAAAATAGGTAGCTGAACAAATCAAGCCATTTTTCATGTTCTCAATGCATTAACAGTTCTCGAAGGTATCAGTTAAGAATACATTTATTACCACATTAAACTTCCTGCTGTGTCTGCCTCAAGACTATCTTTGGTTGATTGCAAAATGCAGAGAATCACTGAATCGTAGGGGTTGGAAGGGATCTCTAGAGATCATTGAGTTCAAATATCTGTTGAAGCAGGTTCCCTACAGTAGGTCCAGAAGGATCTTGAATAACTTCAGAGAAGACTCCACAGCCTCTCCGGGCAACCTGTTCCAGTGCTCTGTCACTCTCACAGTAATAAAATTCTTCCTTGTGTTCAAATGGAACTTCCCTTGTTCCAGTTCCTGCCCATTTTCCTTTGTTCTCTTGTTGCATGCTCCCAAAAAGAGCCTGACCCCATCCACTCCTAAACTTAAGATATTTATAAACAGTGATGAGATCCTGTCTCAGCCTTCTTTTCTCCAGACTGAACAGTCCCAGGTTTCAACCTTTTCCACATACAGAAGATGCTCCAGGCCTTTTATCCCCTGTGTAGCCCTCTGCTGGATTCCTTCTAGGAAATCCTTGCCTTTTTTGACCTGGGGAGCCCGGAACTGAATTCAACATTCTAAAAGTGGCCTCATCAGGGCAGAGTAGAGGGGGAGGACCACCTGCCTTGCCTTGCTGGGCGCACCCTTTTAAATGCACGCCAGGATCCCACTGCTCTTCTTGGCCACCAGGGCAAAATGCTGGCTCATGGCCAACCTGCTTTCTACCAGAACACTCAGGTCTTTCTCTGCAGAGCTCCTCACCAGCAGGTCATACCTTAACCTATACTGATGCATGCAGAGTATGAGTACTCATGAGTACTATGTTTACCTATTTTAAAAAGTTTTATTAACATACCATATGCCTACCATTATGTTGCTTTTACACATCTCAGAGTAAGGGCTCTAAAGAAGAACTGCCTGAAAAAACCCACTGTGAGGTAAATTCATGAGCCCTACACAATCAAAATGTACCGACTGCTGATTTCATTGCTGGGAAGCTACATTCCCATGATCATTGGGTATGATGGGATTAATTGCAGGCAATTCCCAACACTAAATTAAATTTAGGTGCTAAATTAAAGTGCTATAGCACAGTTAACAGCAATGATTCAGCATAATCTCAGCAGGGCATAGCGCTCAGGTACATAACTGCCTATGACTACTTCAGGACATGTCAATCTCTGGGACAAAGAGAAGTCAGGCAGAAGCCTGACCCAGAGGCATGCATTTCTCTGGAAGTAAACCTACTCCTGCCTGTGATCAGATCAGGGCTGGTCCATTTAAGAATTGTGATGACTGCAGTAAAACATGTAATAGAAAGGACCAAGATCATGTCTGCAACGTGAAGTAGCTGCTTATACAGCTCACGCAGTATTAGCCAGTCTCACTTCGTACAAGAGAGAAGAGCTCTTTACCCATATAGTTTTAATCTTGTGACCAGAAAACAAGCGAACTGCTCAAAAAAAGGGGATACTTCCTGACAGCTTAACCACACTAAAAAAATCAAGTGTAAACTACTCTTCCAGCACCAAAGTGCTGAAATCACATCAAAAGGTGAGTGTTCAGCTCCTGTGATTCATTCACTTCTCTGCTCTCAAATTACACTTACAGTTTACTATCTCCAGGAAGATGTAAACCAATTTTCCTCATCACTGAAATAAATGCACTTTGTCCTTATATGGAGTGGAGTAGACTACAAAGTCAGTCTAAAAAGACTGATGTCAATTCCATTCAATAGGCAATATGGTGAGAAGTCTGTTCTACTATTTATCTAGATGCAGATGGGGAAGGAAGATGATTGTTTTGTTTTTCACTGACTGGCCAGCTGTCATAAGGAAAATAACTGGCATTTTAGCGACTTCTTTAATGACCGTGCAACATTTTTGCTGGGCCTGATCAGTTCATATCTGCTTCTTTTATTCTATGGTACACCATGGGTGGGTTACGACAGCTATTTCAGACATTGGTAAGCAGTCTCAGTTTGCCCTGTTTGTGCCATGGAGGTTGGTACAGTAAGATTGTACACACACACTATCATAGAAGAAGCTGGCATTTCTGACTTCGTTTCTGACAGAGCAGTTTTCTGTCACTTCTCTTAGTAAATCTTCAGTGGCTGGCTGATTGCCCCACACTCACACCATCTCTTCAGGGAGCTCGGGAAGGACAGGGACAGAGACAGGAATGTTCATTTGGCTGATCAGCAAAGGGAGGAAGGATGCCCACTTTGAGAAAGCAGCAGGATGGTGAAAAATAGAAAGAAACAGTCTTGAGTAGGAACTGGACTCCTACACTCATTTGGAAATGAAACTGCTCTTAAGAAATAAAATAAAATTAATATGGCATCCACCATTGCGTAAGGTCACAGTTGTGGAATATCATATCTCTCTCCCTACTCAAACATCTGCAGTTTTTTTTTACACTTTTTTAAAAATTTGAAGAGTTTTTAATGTTTGTAATGAAATCTCAGATATTAAAAATCCATGAATATTAAAACCCTCCTCCAGCTGTAATGGAGACAGAGTACAATGCAATAACTACAAGTATTCTTATTTGATGTTCTGAACTGTACTGCATTGTGATTTTTTAATGCTGACTCCTGCTGAAACTTGGATGAGATAACGAAAAAATGCTTCCACCACAGAACAGACTGATGATGAGACTGACACATCCTAACAAACCTTACAGTTCTCACTGAGATGCACAATTCATTTCCCAGTCAAGGGACTACCCAGAAAGATTAAATAACACTGATTTCTGTAAAGACTTGGTTTAAGACATATCTGGAGCAAACTGACCAAGTATCCATTGAAACAGGGAAAAAAAATAAAAAGCAAACGAAATAGCTAGTCTCCCTCTGCCAAAACAAAACAAAAACCTATGTAACTGTCTGTGTGCACTGGTAGGACACTGACTTTTGAAATGCACATCGTAGGGAATTACCAGATTTTAACTTTGCGAGATCCCCTGAGACAGGGAACCACTAGCTCCAGAGCACCGCAAGTGTGAGTCAGGTTTCAGAACAGCACCTTCAGAAGATATCAAGGCAGTACCAGCATCTCCCTAAGACACAAAACGTGGTGCCAGAAAACATACTTAAGGTGTACTGAAAAGTGCTGGCAGCCCGGAAAACGTATGCTGTAGGATGTTTCCTTCAGTTAATCACTAGGATTTTTGTCTATCTCTGAAACTCCTATTCTTCTTTCTTATCTTCAAACGGAATACTCTCACATAGAAGTTTTGTGGCTGTTTTCTTTTAGGTAAAGGAAGCGAAGATAGAAGAGAGAAATTTTCTCCTTTAAACAGCCTGTTTATTGATCTTATGTACATTTACAGAAAACCTTACAAGTTACAGATACTTTATTCTTTCCTTTGTTATTTTCCATGCACAGCAAAACAGGCAATTAATAGTGCTAAACTGTGGAAATACCAGGATATGGGAAGATAACGATGTCCAAATGATGTCTAGAATGGCACAGAAATAGCAAAACAAATACAGCATCAGCGGCTTTACAATCAATTAGTTTAAACTAGCACAAACCTGTAAACTGGCCGTTAAGCTAAACAAGAACAAAGCCAAAAGCTGTCTTTTTGCACCATTCTACAGGCTCCTAATGATCTATTTTTTTTTTTCCTAAGATCTATTCAACTTATCTTTTTATTTTACTCTAAAGGTAGTTGTAAAAACATTTGGTTTAGTTCATCTATGATGCATTCTATTGCTTTTGATATTATGAAGCTAATTCGTGAATAGATAGCTCTCTGTATTGAATGAAAAACAAGCATCTAATACATACGACAGTCATTATGTTTTTAAACAAAGCAGTTTAAAAAAACATCTTTGTAATGAGAATGAGGTCAAACTACCAATGCACAGAAGAGCTGTGTTCGTGCACAAGCATCCTAAAATGCAGTTTATAAGCCAGAACAAATAGCTGCATGTCCCACTTCACACAACAGTTAAATAATTTGAGGACAGCCAATTTTACCCCTGTTTCTGCAGTATTTATTAAATAGTGGAATACAGCATATATAATGATTGTCTGCCATTGATATGGCATGCATATGCAAGTATATGAGGGTTTATTTAAATAATAAAAAGGGGAATAGCATATACCATTTAAGTCTCGGTATTGTTTTTTTTTCAAACTGTACACACGTGGCTGTGATCACAAATGTCAAACCAAATTAAAAACAGTGGCATAGGAACCTGCATATACCTGCATGTCTTAAGTTTGAATGGGTTACCAGGTATTTTTCTTAGTGGAAAAGTTTCTTAGTTTAGTTAGTTCTTTAGTTAGTTCAGTTGTTTTGCCATACAGCTCCTTCACAACCAAAAAAAATTTGGAATCAGCACAACAGACACTGAAATCCACAGTGGGGTTGTTGCTGGCATTCAGCTCACGAGGGAAATGCACATCTTAACTGCCATAGCTACCCAGCTCTGAACACACGCCATTTGTGTACAATGACATTCTGTTAGCAAACCGCACTACTGAGCAATCCCAACTTTATTAGATCCTTAAATCCTAATTTGTTGCAGGTTGACATGACATAGTATGTTTTGGCTCCTGCTGTTAGTGATATTGTTGCAATGAAGAAAAAAACCCATCTGTATCTTCCCACACAGTCAATGACTGTGAGAATCTGCGTGCTAATGGATTTTTTTGCTGCTCTGGAGTGTGAAGGCATTAAAATTTGTCTCTACCACAAACAGCATGAATGAGTATTCAGATTTTCTTGCTTTTTTTTTTCTTTGCTAGTGCTTTCGTTGTACAAATGCACATTTTATCGAGACAATTATGTTTCTCTAAAATCTTCAGTCTTTTCATTCAATTTTAAGTGTCAAACACTGCTATGCCATTGTAGCTGTTCACCAATCAGATGTTTTGAGTCAGACAGGAAACATTGGAACATTATAGAAAATAGAACTTGATAGTGAATGAAAGAATACTCAGGGAACACTTGTTAGCATCATTTAGGAAATACAAAGCAAAAGCTCAGATGACAGATATAAGGACTAACACTTCCACAGAAAGGACAGCACGTGGTAAACCTGTACCATTAAGTTTAACAAAAGAGTGCAGAAGCATCCTAATCCTAAGCTCTCTAGAAATAAAATATTGCTTATTAGCAAGTAAGGTTTTACGAAAACTTTATGAAGTATTGGATATCAACTAAAAACTTCTACCGCACCACAAAGACCCATAGTTTTGATAAGAGCAGCAGGGGAAGAACAGGCAATTTCTGATTCTCCTGATGCAATACTTTTATCTTTTGAATCTAAAAAGAATGCAGAGTATACAAATTAATCCAGTGCTTATTTATTAAGATGCATTATGCTCAGAATAAGGAAATCATGGTCAACAAGATTTTCAGCCTGAAGATTTACCTTTACTCTTCAAGTTGGACACTGGAAGGTTTGATGAAGAGAAACAGACCTACAACAGGCAGTAGCTGATATTGTCAAATACAGGAGAAAATTCAGGGCTTACTATTGGAAAGGCTAAGCAACTTGTTAAGAAAATCAAATGTCACACTAAGTACCGTGTTAGCAACTAGGGAAAACCCATTCTGGGTCAGGCTAATGCTTCATCTCAGTAACTCTTTTCAAGTAGCACCACCTTTTCATTGTTGCTATTGACACCCCAAAAATGATCTATCACCTCTAGAAGTCTCCTTGTCTCATATCAGCTTAGAATCCATTTTTGCATATGTGAAAGTAGAATTTTTTTCTACATACATTATACTTACCCAAATGGATTTACTCCTATTTTGGTGTGAGATCTTTTGTTTCTTTTCCTTTTCCCTGTCTACACTAATAATTGAGCTCAGCTGTGCTCTTATTGCTATTGCTATCAGCTTGATACAAACAGGATTTAGATATGAGTTGCCTACACCTTCTTTAAAGATCTTTTAGAAAACAGCCATCATACTGGAAATGCTGGAAATCTTCATCCACAGAAGCATTCAAAGTCAGGCTGGGTGAGGCTTTGGACAACCCAATTTAGTGAAAGATGCCCTGACCACAGCACAGGTTGAACCAGATGATCCTTTCTCCTAACCCCAAGCCTTCTATGAAACTATGATTAATCAATTCTTGGGGGCTAGAGGAGGAAAAAGTCACAACACTATAGCCTCCAGTCAGACTACTTTGTTTCTGAGTGGTCTAATTACACTTAGATAAACATTACCTAATCATGGAAATTTGTTACTCTTAATTCAGCATTTCTTCCATCCATTTTGCTGCCAATGCTACATACGTGATGTTTATTTCTTCTCCCTCAAAAAGCAGAGGAAGGAAAAATGAAAACTTTCATCTCCTCTTCAGGTGTTTTAAAGGAAATTGCACAGCTGGCAAAGAAATTCAGGAAGAAAGATGTGTTCTTTCAGAGTAACAAGCAGCATGATTCACAGATTGAACTGAGTGTTGGCTATGCCTAAATGAGCAATGTGATGCTGAGCACATTTTCAACAAACTGGTGTGCTATGTTCTCTATGCCACTCTAAGCTCTTGTCAGTTCTAAGCTTTGTCTATATTGATTTCAGGATGTCACATTCCAGAGACATCATTTTAACTGATGACAGAGAAATCACAAGTGATATTTTCCCAGTTCAAGAGATATGTATGGTCCAAAATGCAGCACATATGATTATGATATTAAGAACTGCAGAAATCAGATTGCATGCAGCATGGGTTGAGGCAGCAACAAAGTTAATAGCTTCCAATCTCAGAGGTTGGTGGTTATCAGAGACGTGACTGAATGGTAGGTCACCTCTTAAGAAGTGCAGCAAAGGAAATCTTGAAATTTGCTTTGTAAAACCCAAGCTTATGAGAATGTGAAACACACAAATCCTGCAGACTAAGGTCCCCTCTAATTCTTCATCACAATAAAATATGTAAACCAAGTGATTTTTAAAGATTATCTTGGAAATGTTCATTCCTTATTATGCACAACAGGATGTAAACACTTTAGGCTAATTGTACCTTGTAGGTTTTGTTAATACCTAAAAGCTGCTTGCTTTTTTAAAAAAGAAGGTATTTTAATAAAGTTAAGAACTTGATTTATGTCGTAATTCCAAGTTTATTATGAATTTTATATCTTAAAAATAAAAATTCTCATTTCTGATTAGGTTCTGTCTCCTTCACAAACAACAAAACCACTTTGACATATGAATCAACCTCACATCTACTTACTAGACAGATTCACTTTGTGGTTAATGATGTTTGAATGCTGCACTGTTCTTAGCTCAAGAAATTCAGTGCCTATTGGATAACAGATTGGGATTAGGACACTGAGCTCTGAATTTGAGAACACTGGTTTCTTTTACAGCTCTGAAAATGCTGAGGAAAAACGAGATCAAATTTAACACAGGTTCACAAAATGAGACTACTCAAATTTTATAAATGCAAATTTGGAAATAAAATTCAAGGCTAAGCCAATGGTTGGAAGTTTTAACTCTATTGTGATTAGAACTTCACAGCAGACCTACCTCATGCCTTTTCACAGAAAATTTGTGAATATTATAGGGGAAAGGAAAACATTTGCAAGTTGGATGCAAATGTTCCAAGTTCTTCTGTCTCCTAAAAAACTTATGCTGATCCAGATCACGTCCAACATACGTGCTTTGGCAAACCTTACTGTCTCAGTAAGAAGCTCATTGTTTCTTAATAATGAAAAAAGAGTAAACTAAAAGAGAAGTTTCTGAAACAACGTATTAAACAAAAAGAATTATCTGATTTTCAGAGGGGCTACAATGTCAATACCGAGCATGTAGTTTTCTGGGAACATAATTTCCTTTGAATGTACTGCTTGTTGCTTGAGCTATTGTAATAGCTCACTTACAATATATTGAACTTTGGCTTTATTTTTCCTGCTTCAGTCTTTTCATCTGAAAATCATCATAAATTGCATTGTGAGAAGTGAAATTCTAAAAGCATTTACAATTACAAATTTTAATATTCATCTTAGATCAATGAGAAAATTTACTGATTCTTTTTTAGAAGCAGCAATGGTTTATGTTATCTACTTCTCTGTTCTCAGATTTTGCAATTTGCTTCTTCATTGAAGAGTACAAGTTAGATTTAGATAAACACAATTATTTACATTCTTTTGCCAAATGTTTCTCAGATGAATTGGAAAACATTTATGTTCTGGATACCCAAAGGAAAGCAAAACTCTTACAAATATGAATACATAAAAATACATACAGAAAATTTTCATTTTCATTTTTGTTTTCCTGTGTTAGATTTGATGCACAGAGGGTGCCTGTCCATCTTTGGACTAATTTTGAATACTTACTTTCTTGTATGTTATCTTGCATATTTGACTTTAACATAACACACTTCTTTTGCACTTAACCATAGAAAGAAGCCTTGCAAGCTACTGTCACTCAAATACCTTATCTCTAAAATATCTGATTTGCTATCCATTATTACTCTTTGTCACTGCTTCTCTGCATTCTTTTTTCTACACATTATCAATTCATACATAGATGGTAATATTTTACTTATCTACTCTTCCAGCTCTTTTGTATTTCTTTGTCCTCCTCCAGACACGTGGCTAAAAGACTTCCAAATAAGCAGCTTACACTGCTATGCCTCCTCATTCCCTCTTTCTTTTTGTTAATAAGGACACCTCATTTACAATCATCAGACACAAAGATTATTTAAAAGACCCCTAAGAATCAAGAACCTAAAACACCAGCTTTATTAATCATGTTCTTTCATAAGCTCTCAGAGTATACGAAAACCTCAAACTAAAAAAAAACACCAAAACCATGAATTAATTTGAGTCACATTTCATGAGGAAGATTATGAAATGCAAAACTAAATCTTAACAGATTTCAAATAAATATATTAAACCCCCAAAACACTATTAAAATATTTAAGTTATGAGACTGAGGATTCAGAGGCTAAGAAATGCCAGAATTATAGATCTGTATTCAGTTTGCTGTAGTACAAACACACATCATGACAATCGCACTGAAACAATGGTCACAGAAGATTTATGATTGCTGAAAGTTTATAAATAAAGTCTGAAATAATGTTTTTAGGCAAACACCCAGGGTACAAATAAATAAATCAGACAAAATAGGGCTCAGTAAGTGGAACAATGCTTTAATTCTTATATTAGAGAAATTGTTGCCATTTACACATCTATACGTCAAGTCTGTTCTGTTGGAAGACTGCTGAACGTTTCAGTGTTCAGCAGCTATCCCATTCTTATGCAAAACTCACTCTGACAAAATATCTTTAACAACACAAGCCATGCATTCTGAGCACGCACACAAAAAAGAATAGTGTTCTGCTATGTTATTACACTGGAAGCAGACAGAAATACGTACTCACAGCATTAGTAAACAAAATATGGCAGTGAAAGTTTAGGAAAAGTTTCTGTGAAATAGCTACGAACCCCTGAAAAAATTCACAGTTTAGGATGCTTCAAGCCAGTTATGGAATTAACCCACATAAATCTCCTTAATTAAACTGAGAGTTCCATTGTATGACAGAGCCGGGGTGCATGTGCACTTCATGCTTGCTTGTGTTGAGGACAATGAACTTTCGCCCCCCATTGTCCTAGGGGTTTAAAGCTATCCAGTGTGGTGAGGCCAAGGTCATAGTTTCTGGAAGTCACAAAGGGTCCACACAACAAGCCAAGAAGCGTCAGACAGATACATGTCTGCAACAACCCAGTGCTTTTGGTAACTTATTTAATAATTTTGACCTCAGAGCTGAGGGCAGATCATAGGAAATGACTGGGGAGCAAATTTGGAGGTGTCCAAAAGAAAATGGAACCACCCAAGACCTGCCAACTCCAAGAAAATCCTCATAGATGGGATGACTGTAGACCAATGCATATGTTACAGACAAGGCCAACAAGACAATCTCAGGCTGCGATATGACCCATTTAAGTATGCCAGATTTCTGATCAGAAGACAGAGATGGCTTTGATCTGATTTCTTTATGGCTATGAAGTTGAGCTATTCAGGTTGTTGTTTTTTTTATAATTGACTGAATTGATGAATTAATTAATTTTATAATTGGTTGAAGTCAAAAGTATGTAATAAAACTCTCCCAGTAGATTGCACGTTTAAATTGAAATTAAGACTGTTAAGAATTCTGTTTTGTCCGTGGTATGTATGTATGTAAATACTATTTATACATAAATATACATATATATATTTAATGTTCTTAGTATTTTCAAAATGTAGAGTTCTATTTCTTTCCTAGTATTGTAAAGTATTCTATGTGGCCAGACTACTTTGTGAAACATAAAATATTTACATGTTTTTCTTATTCTTTCTATGTCAGCAAATCCAATATCATCTCTGAATCTTTCAAGATCAAGGACAGAAACTCACAGAGGAAAGCAGTGGGGGTTGCAGGGAGAAGGAATGAGGGAAGGAAGATGTAACCAGAGATATGGAATTAGAAGCTGGGCAAGAAGCCCTTCTTGGAGCAAGCTGGATCCTAGCATGGAGTGAGGAGTACTGTTGCAAAGATAGATGGAAGTGAACTGGGAAGATAAATGGAAGTTTGGATCCATTGGGAACTTGATAATATCTGGAAGTTAGGTGAAACACTGTGATACAGAAGCCACTAAAAAATACTGTTTTTCTATCTGATGCAAAACAAAGGCAGAACTCCAACAAGAAATTATCTATTGCAAATCTCATTTTCACAAGTACCTGTGCTGCAGAAAGAAGCCTGAATGATGCAAACTTATTAGTGAGCTTTGTTGAGGTGGATAGACTGAAGAAGTTCAGAGGAACAGAGCAAACAGGTGAGCAGGCTGGTTTCAAAAATCAAAAATCAGTCCCACTGAAAAAAGAGAATGGTCACCACCTTCACCACCAAGAATTTCTTCCTTATGCAATCTAAATCTACCTTCTTTTGCAGGCATGATTTATGGTCTATGGGCTTGTTTGATGAGATGGTTTGATGGCGCATGGGCTGGTTCAATGGACAGAGGTCAACTGTAAGAACTTCAGTAAGACTAAATGTTAGGTCCTGCACTTTGGTCACAATGACCCCATACAATGCTACAGATTTGGGCCTGGAAAACCGCATGAAGAGATCTTCACTTTGCTCAGTCAAAGAAGATAAAAGAAGTTGGTGAAGGATCTGCAGTACAAGTCTCATGGGGAAAGGCTAAGGGAACTGGAAGGAGCTCAGGTGAGACCTTATAACTCTTTACAATTGCCTGAGAGGCTTGAGTGAGGTGGGGGTTGCCTCTTCTTCCAAGCAACAGAGATAGGACAAGAATTAAAAGCTTTAAGTTGTGCCAGGTGAGGTTTAGTTTGAATCAGGAAAGACTTCTTCTCAGAAAGAGTGGTAATGAATTAGAACAGCTTGCCTAGGGAGGTGGTGGCATCACCATCTCTGGAAGTTTTCAAGAAAAGGGTAGACAAGTGCATGTAGTGACACAGTTTAGTGGACATGGTGATGATGGGTTGACAGCTGACTAGATGATCTTAGAGATCTCTTCTGACCTTAATGATTCTACGATTATTTGAGATGTTACCCCTTGACGTACACTCCATGATACATGAACAATGCCCACCCTTTCTGTAGGTCTCCTTTAGATACTGGAAGGCCACTCTAAAGTCGTCCTGGTGCCTTTTAATCTCCAGACTGAACAAGTCCAGCTCCCTCAGCCTATCTCCAAAGAAGAGGTGCTCCAGCCCTCTGATTTTCCTCATGGACCTCCTCTGAACCTGCTCCAACAGCTAGATGTCCTTCTTATGTTGGGTCCCTAGACCTGGATGTAGAACACAAAGTGAAAGTCTCACAAGAATGGAGCAGAGGGGGACAATCACCTCCCCTCATCCTGCTGGTCACACTTCTTTTGATGTGGCCCAGGACACTATTGGCTTTCCGTGCGGCAAGCAAACAGCACCAGCTAATACTCAGTTTTGCATCCACCAGTCCATAAAAGAAGTTCACTACAGAACACGTAACTTGACTTTGCTAGCATACAAGTTCATTTGAACTGTTTCAACTGAAGAGCCATTGTGTAAGAGAGACTTTGTTTCAAAACTTTAATGTAAAGTGAGGGCAAAAATTTCCTCTAAAGTTTCACTGAACTTCAGAGAACATAAATAAACAAAAAAAGACTGCACGAATGCTCCTTTAGGACAACAGAAGGAAAGCACTATGGCAGTGATATCAGGAAGTTGAAAAAAGCTACAGAGATCTAAAGAGATGAGAAAGGTTAATTTTCAAGACATTCTGCTGAGGTCTTCGAAATCTGTTTGCTGACAAATTGTACAGGTTTTTTGAAATTGGAGAATGAAGAACTCAAAAATAAGCTTAGATCATAAGCCCAAGATAGGCATGGTGAGATGTGATTCTATCTAAAGGCAGATAAAACAGTAAAATCTGTCCCAGCTGCGGTGTAGCACAGGGGAACTCAGAAGGCAACTAAAGCACAGAGTGCATCAAGTCCATAAGATGACTTGATAAAGGAAGAATCATTTAAATAGATGTGAAGAATAGCAGCAGGGTTGTATTTCAATTGCTCTGCAGTGTGCAGTCACTAGAAATGAATGGGAGAGATCTGGGAATTTTTTTGCATTTCTTGGTTCATTTCAAAAGCTGAAAATACTTTATAAACATTAAGTTACTGAGGTGCATAAAATGGTGTGGTTTAAAAATGAAGTAACAGCTGAACTGTGACTCTTTGAATGATAACAACAGGACAAGTGGAAATGGTTTTAAGATGAAGGAGGGAAGATTTAGGTTGTATGTCGGGGGAAGTTCTTTACCATGAGAGTGGTGAGGTGCTGGAACAGGCTGCCCAGAGAGGTTGTGGATGCCCCGTCCCTGGAGGTGTTCAAGGCCAGGTTGGATGGGGCCCTGGGCAGCCTGGTTTAGTACTAAAAAGGGAGGTTGGTATCCCTGCCTGTGCCAGGGGGTCATTGGAGATTCATGATCCTTGAGGTCCCCTCCAACCTCAGCCATCCTGTGATTCTGTGAACTTAGTTATTTCCTAATAACAGCTTCCAAATGCTCATATCACACATCATTATCTATTTCAGTATAAGATTAGAAAAGACTTTGAGCTAGCTAATACTCTTAACAGAAGCAGCAAGCAAATCCAGAGACTATTAGAAAGATTCAATGACTAAAAAGCAACAGCCAGGGCTTTTGATTTTCTGTCTCTCTGCTGGCACTCCCTTCCCATCATTCTGGGCTCTGAATCAGCAGCTGACTCAAACAGCAAAGGTAAAACCACCTGTCGCATTCCTAGTATAATTCTTAGAAAGGCCGTATTTGAACATGCATCTGGTACATCCTTGAAAAAAATGATAACATCTGAAGAAAAGGAAACACTACTAGATAGGAGAAGCAAGTACTACACATTAAAGTAAGAATCACATTAAAAACACTTGCTGAACTAATAACCATTTTCTAATCCTTGTTTTGTAAAGATGTACAGAGAAAAGGCAGGAATTCCAGACAGTAATTAATATTTCCTGTTTTCCTATGAAACTAACAGTCAAGTTTTAACACCAGATTTGTAGTAGGCAAGTATTATGAAATCTTGCAAAAAAAGTACTGCTGTAAAATAAGGAAAGGGAAAAAGGACAGAAAGTATTAGAAAAGAATTATGAAAATAGAAAGCTAGGAATTCAGTCTCTTGGTGCTTTCCCTTCAGAGATTTATATAATTTGCACGATCCTTGAAGAATTCAATAGTCTAAGTGTGTCTTGCTCATACTCAGGAGTTGTACGGAAAAAACCCCAATATCTAAGTCTACCTGAGACGATTTAAAAAAAAACAGAGCCTGAAACATCTCTTAAGATCTTTAACTGAGCTTATTCTAACTACTAACTGTGACTGCATATGAAAAAATGAGATTACTGACATGCACTCATCAGTGAATATAATTTTGGAAAAGGCAGGCTGATGTGAATGTCTACTGACCATTAGGCCGTGACTAATAAAACAGTAATGCAACCACCCTGTTTACCATCTAATAAACACTTACTATTGAAATCATATCCACACATTTTGTGAAACAAACATATGCTTTCAAAACACACTCAGAATATACACGAATCCCAACTAAATGCTCTTCTTAAAACTCATACTAAAAAAGGATCCAAACTGTTTATTACTGGAAAGCCATTAAACTATCATGACTGGGCAATCAGTTATGGATTTTGGGGGCCTCAACCTCACCTCTATTGAGCTGATGAACACCAGCTACAGTTAAAGTGAGATAAAAATCAAGATAATCAAGTAACATCTTGAGACATGAAATCCCATGTACTGCAGTTGAATTAACCCCAGGTAACATCTGGAACTCTCATCACTAAACTTACACTCATTATAGCACTCATAGAAATCAGTCTCTGATTTAAATGATTTTTACCTGTTTGATAACGTCACAGTTTCTTCTGTATGTTGCCTTTTTTTTTTTTTTAAGTGAAGTATGTGGAAATAAACTAAAGTATGTAAATTACAAAATCTGAACTTTATTTTCAAGGCCTTCTATCTGTTGTAAATTAATCATTTTTATTCTTACCTTAAAGAAACCACAACATAAGAAATCTGAAAAGCAGTTCTAACTTAGATGGTTAACACACGAGTTCTTGTCACATCATTCCTATTGAATCAGACTGGTGCGATCTGATGTGCAACCACTGTAGGTATGGAAAGGAGACTTTTGATTATACCAGGGAAAATACCAAGACACAGTAATTGACTTGGAACAATACAGAAGAGTACACTGGGTCAGCTGGACTGCTAGAGATTTTTCATACTAACAGTCAAACATCTATGGGATGTTTTAACATCTTCAGAGTGACTGAGCAGTTTTGGATTGAGGCCCCACTGCATTACGAGACGCAATTCAAATGATGATAGAAAAAGCAAAGATATGAATGAAACTGAAACATATTTCCTAGGGTAAATTTCTTAATCTGACTGGAGAAGATTTAAAATCCAACCTCAAAAACAGTAAAACCAACTAAGAGAAATACCAATATTATTTGAATCATTTTAAAATAAAAAGGATTACCCACATTAGAAAATGCACAAGAAATTTGCTATTTAGTAATTATTTACCTATTGTGATACTGAATGATAAATTGTTTTCATTTATTTACTGAAGTTCTAATGTTTCTTTGAGTCATGTATATTTCATTTGAATACACAGCAAGATGATTTAAGATGTCACACAGCAGTTCCTCAAGGAACAGCTCCGTGATTTCAAGCAATACAAAGTTCACAGGCAGTGGAAATGAAATCACATCAGAAATTTATGACAACATCTGTTATCCACAGGTGTTTGCCTATATAACTAAGCTTATGAATATGCAGTTATATACATTGTGAATTGTTTCTTAAGTGCATGACCATACTTTGCTGGAGTGTCCCTAGAACAATATTCAGGAGGCAACTGACAGAAATTAATCTATGTGCTACGTAAACAGCTGCCCAGCTTAATGTGCAATCACTTTCTTCAAAAAAAAATCTTAAGAAGAAATTGTAACAACAACACAGCAAGCAACAGCTGCTTAACTCCCCTATAGGATTCATTTAGAAAACAGTTATCAACAGTCTCATTATATCTTCATTTGCTGAACTGTATTTATTATTATTGATTTCACATTTAATGAATTCCTAGTTATTAAATATTAACACTAGTTGCTAAGTGCTAAGAAGCACTCGTTCACTAGATATTCTACAGAACCAAATTTTAAGATATTATAGGGAATAAAGATCACAGCATGTATTATCACACATCAAGCACATATCAAGTTTAATCCTAAATGCGGCAGAGATATCATTGATTATTCTCCACCTTCCGACATCTATGGACTGTAAAAAATTTAAAATAAAAAGATCAAAGTATAGGTGAGCAAAGCAGATCTTTGTTTAGGTTGTGAAGTTACACATTAGCTCATACTCATTTACCTTTAAAAACTTTTTTTTTGGAAAAACTTAAATCACTATTCTATACAATATGGAAGCAGTAAGACAGAGATACATATTAAACCCAAAGATACCTGCTGCTGAAATCCAGCCCTTTTCAGACAGAAGACACATGGGAAATTCTGGTCTCTGCCTATTTCCCAGATTCAGACACAGCAGAGTTGGCAGGCAAGTACTCAATGCCTCCAAGAGGATCAGTTCAAGCCATTCTGGACTGCTGGAAACTATCTAGTTGTACCACTACCTAGCTTTGTGCTGACAAATTGCTGTGTGAGTTATCTTTTTGTTTCGCTGTTCACTGCTGCTCACGTTTTTAAATATGCTCAGATGTCATTTCCACATTGCAAAATACACAAATTTAATGGCTGCCAACAGTTACTGCTCTACTTCAGAGTACTTTATTAACTGTGCTCATAACTTTCCAAAGCACCCTTCCAGCAGTGACAGATTCTCCCACATGCTTTTTCTTCTTTTTTTTTTCCCCTCTGTGAAATTTGAACATAGCCCTTTTAGTTTGAATTTTTAAGTACAGAGGAACCAATTACTAACATTGCAAATACTTAAAAGCAAGGAATGTCCCTTCAAAACTGTCATGGAGTCTGGTAGCCTTCCTTAAATCCTTACTTGACCTATTCCTCCTTTTCCAAGAAGCAGCAATGTTGGAGGCAAGTTCTGTTAACTTCTCTGTTCCTTAGTAAGCTGATGGCTCTGCAAATCAGCTCTTTGTGTTCCCATCCTGCAGCCAGGAAGGGGTCCCAAGGGTCTTTTTTGGTACCACTATTTCCTTCATTAATGTTTCTTATCTTTAAATAAATAAATCTGGCTTATTTCCCCCTCATCATATTAGTTTGCACTTTCCAAGTCAAATACTATTTTTTTCCCTCCTATTTTATTTCCTTGTTTTTTTTTTGTTTATAATAATAATAATAATAATAATAATAATAATAATGTTAAATAATAGTGCCAAATCTTTATCCTGATTGTTTGCTGTAATATTCTTCAAATGTAGGAAACAAAACAGAAAATTAAAGTTAGCATACATTTGCTCTCTTTCCAGGTTAATAATGAAGACAGAATGGGACTATTCCCATCATCAAACTCCCATCACCATACACTTTGTCATCTCTCTACACTGCTACGTGTGATTTTTTAATTATTATTTTAAAAGTACTTACATTATTTTTTACACCATGGGATCACGTTTTTATTCCAGTTACTGTGAATTAATGACAGCATCAAACGCTACACAGACTCACACCTCGCCTCTGACTTCTTTCAGACAAGTCATATTTCTCTCATTTTTCTCAGGCATGTAGAGTATCATAGAAATAGCCTTCAATTTTTCAGTGCAGTACAAGGAGAAGTAAACACTGAAGCAGGCTGCCAAAGGGGGCTTCAGAATCGTCTTTGGTGGTTTTCAAGGAAAACCCAGACAGAGCCCTGAGCAATCTGGTCTAATTCAGAGTCGACCTTTCATTGAGAAGATAGTTGGATTAGGACCTCCTGAAATTTCTTCCATGTGGAAAGACTCTAATATTCTAACTTGGAGCTCTTTTCAAGAAATCTGGTAAATTATTAAAAACAAACCCATCAAACAGACAGCAAAAGCCACCACTGGGATAAGCCTTCAATTCTGGCCTATATAAAATGTTTCCAGTTAGTTAGAAATTAACACTACATTACCAAAAAAATGGTGTTAGTGCTCACACACTGCAGAGTAATTACAACAATAGTAAGTATATTATTTCTTTTTTAATGATTCACCAATTTAACCTTTACTCCCTGTAATATAAAATATTGATTTCTTCTCTGTTACTACAATTGTAAAAAAATTCTACAGCAACAAGTATCAAACTCAGTCTCTCATCCTCTAAAGCTTTATGTGATGGGAATCATGCTATTTTTTTTATTTAATAGAACAGATAACACCATTTGAAATCCTCTTTCTTTCTTCCTAAATTTCCTTTTTAAAGAATGAAAGATTTTCTTAACATAGATAGCCTGCCTAACCACATCACTTTCATGCTCACACTTTTTGGGCCACCACTGGTACAGAAGTAAAACTAATCAAAT
This sequence comes from Centrocercus urophasianus, assembly GCF_019232065.1. NCBI lineage: Eukaryota > Metazoa > Chordata > Aves > Galliformes > Phasianidae > Centrocercus > Centrocercus urophasianus. Next base: position 68,523,086 of record NW_024884253.1, read on the forward strand.
ATCTTCATGTACCTTTACTTTCAGAGAAATCTGTGGACTAATTCCAAAATCTTCATTAATCAACCTTTGAAGAAGCAAATCTCTTCTTATGCAATGCTTCAACTTTACAAGTGTTCATTGTATCATCTGATGATGACTGAAAAGGCAAAAATTTTTTTTCACTTTGTTTTTATTTCATAAAATAAAATTAATTTTATAATTAAGCCATAGGTAAGGAGCAAACTGCATGCTTTATTTCTTCCTATTTTTTTAAACAACTCAATTATACTACATAACAGAACCACTCATATTTATATTTTGCAATGTTCACCCCTAGACAGCTTTTTTAAAATGGAATATCAAAAAAGCAATTTTAGCATATTTATCATCTAACTATTTATTCTTTTAAAAGGTACAGAGATGTTTTATATGTTATACGTTAATGGAGTGTTTGCAATTGTTTTGAATACATAAAATACTATGATAGCACACTAAGTTAATCCTGACACTTCTCCTTAGCTTCTGCCCATGTTGTATCAGCAATAGTGTTTAAAGCAAGAACCCAGCATGTATTTCTTAAATCACGCACACATTCTTACTGACATAACCGTGTGATCATGACCCACTTCACCATAAACTACTATGGCCGTGGAATAGGATGTAAATTATGAAATGCTTCTATAGGACAAACAGATCTGGAGCTGCTAGCTAGCTACAGTACCATATATCTTGTGATATCTCTCTTACGGGTCTTGCCTGGTTTGCTCCTTAAAAAAACAATTTCGAGTCCTATACATTTATTTGCCAAAACTGAAACATGAAAAAAAATGCACATGAAAAAAAAAAAAAAAAAAAACAGCAATACTTCGTTCTTTTAATCCTTTAAAACTACAAGCATTTCAGAGGTAACAACTAGAAATAGTAAAGCAGAACATTCATGAAAAGATGCCAATACCATGAGCTCTTTGCCAAGCATGACAACTATACATCCACAGTACACATCAGCTTTTGAAACTTGCTGCAATGTGAGCCACATTCAAACTATGCATGCACAGTAGTCAAGCAATTATAAATAGAATTAAAAGCCTGTTACTCAGGGAAACATACACCACATACACTGTCCTTCTTGAGGAAGATAATACACATCTAGCTGCTGCTCAGAAAGGTTAAGTGCTGATCACACTGGGACTCGTCTTGCATCAAACACACAAATCATTTATGTTGAATGACAAAAAACTATTGGGTTAGTTTCTATGAGACTGATGATGATAGGACTAGTTATTAATGTTGGCAGAAATGCTTTTCTCATTATTTTGTTTAGAAGGGATCACGTAGCCTCAGAGTCAGCATTATTTCTCCCACAGACGTTCCTTAAATTCAAGGAAAACTGAGCAATGATTCCAGCCAGACCAAGCACATTCCTGAACAGGAGTTACACTAAACTGCTAATACTTTGCAAAAATGAAATTAGAAGCTGTAATTAATTCTACGTGAATACAAAATTGTAAAATAACTGTCACAAAACATTAGGTTAATACTTTGAATGGGCACATACAAGGGTACGCATAAGACTGACAAACGTCAATAAATACTACAGGGAAACAAAACCATTCATAACAATGCATTAAATCTCAGGTAATCTTTATCTGGTGGTCTGAATGAAGGCTTTATGATTTTTTGGCTCATGTTAATATTGTGCAGAATGGAACGTACCCTTCATTCTCAAAAATGACATCACATTCTTCACCCTTTACTATCAACCTATGTCCTTGTGACAGAGCGGCAAGGCTGGATAGTGAAATTCACTAAGATACACATTAAAAAGCTATCATGGACCTCTCGTATATTACCTAGGGAATCAGAGGGCAGCTCAGAATCCACACCTATTCAAACTAAACACATTTTCCTGTCCATTAGTCTGAAGAAACATACTGCAGTATTGTACATCTCTTCGAGCTTCCTAATACAAGTCTACTACCTAGGAAAGCAAATGTGATCCTTGATTTTAAAAACTGTGGTCTCCATACTCTTACCAGAAAATGTACATAGAGCAGCAGCATTATGCTATGAATATGCATCAGCTCAAGTACTGGAGCACAGAGCTGTATTTCCTAGAAGTCCAAACACAGCTGGCAATTCCTGTCAAGAGACGTTATAGTCCCCTATGACAGAATTTCTCCTCTTCCTCAAAACCCTTAAAGACAAGCTCTTTAAAAAGATGCACCAGAAACTGTTTCATCAAAAAGTATGCCACTGCCTGTATACACACAGACAGGGAAAGGAGGTAACTTATACTTCATTAACAACTAATGAAATTCTTTGTAAACACAGAATTAACTGCATTCATACTACATCATGGTTACTACAGTAGCATCCCCAAATAGCACCAATGGGATCTAAACCTCATTTTAACATGTGCTCTATAAATGTACGCATATGCAAATATATAAACCATATTTTTAAGATCTTCCCCCTATAACAAAATATCCACCTCAATTCACAACACAAGAGAATAGAACAGATGGTTAGCATGGTAACTGTAAACTAATTTTACAGATATCAAAACTGCTCCCTATTATACTGTTTTTGAGATTTCCTATCACACCTCCACAATTTATAGTATGTAGCCCCCTTGAAAATCTTAATTGATCTTAAAAGCCCTGATTCTAGTCTGACACATTCACTTTACATTAATATTCACTTGTGCAGAAAGTATAGCAGAATTTCAAATCAATCAAAAATCCTAACATATACAGAAATTAAATATTATAATAATATTAAATTAAAAATCTTTGCAGAAGCAATCCATCCTCAGAATCTCTACAGTTGTGTTTACCTTCAAGGACAACACATTAGAATGAAGCAAGTTTGCTAAAAATTTAAGAAAGGAAGCTAGCACTTTCTCTAACATCTGTCAAGATTTATTACTGTTTAGGACATACTGAAGCTTGATACAAATGAATATGAACCTAACAGGTACCATGGCTAAACAACAGGGAGAAAGAAAGATTGAGAGGTTAACTGAATAGTCTTCAAAAAACCTAGAATTATGTTTAGGCAAATAAAAGAAAATGCAAGAAACTAACAAGTTAAATGGAGAAAGTGAGGCACTCTAAACAGAGGGCAAAACAGTAGCTCAAAAACAGCTTTCATAAAGGTATAAAAGTCAATGATAAATCACCTTTCAAACAAATATCAAGGGTAAAAAAAAAACCAAACACTCATGAGAGGATGTCTGCAAAATATCCTGTAAGATAAAAAAAAGTATGGTCATAAAGATGAAGCTGACAGCAGAGAAGCTGCACGTATTCATTATTTCCACGTTCAACTGAGAAAGATCAACAAGCTCTTTGTATGGATCTTGCTGAAAAACGGTCTCACATTAAATGCTTTAGGAAAGGGAATGGAACAACAACACAGAATTGCCAGGTCAGGACAGCACATACCTCAACACCTCAAAGTAAAAGGGCCACTAGCTGGAGTGTGCAACCTACCGCTTCAACATATTTGTGTTAAGGAACTGAAAGGTGGATAAAGTAATGTTAACTAATAAAGAGGAGCACTGCAGGGGATATGTGGGGAACCAGAAGCTCGTAAAATCTCAGTCAAATTTTCAGAAACTATGGAGGAAATGTGGAGCTGTTGAAACGCTGTTGAAACAGGTCTAGAGGAGCACTACTAAGATTATCAGAGGGATGAAGCACATCTCTTATAGAGAAAGGCTGTCACAGCTGGGCTTGCTCAGCCTAGAAAAGAGAAGGCTCTGGGGAGATTTCTAAGGAAACTTCTCTTGCAGCTTCCCAGTGCTTGAAGCGAGCTTCAAAGCAAGAGCAAGACTGACTTTTAACACAGGCAGATAGTGATAGGACAAGGGAGATTTGTTTAAAACTAAAAGAGGAAAGATTAGATACTAGAGGAAATTTTTTGCTCAGAGGGCAGGTGAGGCACTGGAACAGGTTGCCCAGAGAGGCTGCCGATGTCCCATCCTGGAGGCGCTCAAGGCCAAGTTGGATGGGACCCCAGGCAGCCTGAGCTGGTGGGGGGCAGTCCTGCCCACGGCAGGGTAGGCGTTAGGGCTCCTTCCTACCAAAATGCTCTATGAGAAGCTGAATTTATGAACACACGCAACTACATGAGCAACCAGAATTTTGTGGAGAAGCAATGGAGCTTTTTATTTTTCCAAAAATGAAAAACCTTGGATTTTGGAGTTCTAAGAACGTATCAGCTCAGTACTCTGAAACATTTGATAAATCTACATGGATGCAAATTATAACAAAAATAAGTATACTTGTATCTGCGAGTTAAGGTAAGCTTGGGAAAAGACAAAACTCTGGAATGGAGTTGTAAGAAAAGATTCTCCTCTCAGTTCTCTGAGGTACTGGTTTGAAGTGCAGATCTCCCAAGTAAACCTCAAAAATAGGCACAGCATATGCACCTCAAGTACAGTGATACGCATCAGAAAATCCTTTTGAAGAGAAATAGGTTTAATACCTCAAGAAAAGTGTTCTCCATACAAGCTTATGCTGTTTTCAGGATTGCTTGTTTCTTATCTACCTTTATCTCAATAGCCTCATGTCTGTAAGTGTAGAAAGGCTGCAGAGACTTACTTACTTACATACCACCACTGTACAGACATTCACCTGTCGCAAATCCTTACAGGCTTCTATACGGTCAAAACTTCTCTTTGAAAGACCCTGTATTTCAGTCTTGTGAAAAGTCTAATTTCAATTTTTCACGCATGCTTGTGTCAAGAGAGAAGGAAAAGAACTTTAGCTATAAGATATGGTCAGGGTTGTAGAATTAGACTAATATTCCTAGAAAAGAATTAGAGTAATATTCCTTCCTGAAGGCCCTTCACAGACAAATTTTCAGGAAGATATCATGTTCTTTGCCACTTCATCACTGCCTACATATGAATTCTGGCTACGAGTCTTTTCTGCTGAGAAACTGTGATGAGTATGTAGAGCTGTTTTGACACTGGTCTGAAAAAAAATTTTGTTGCTGATGACTTTGCTTCCCTAAGCTCTAAGCTGAAATAAACTGACTCACACTACAACAGATATCCTGGGTGATTTATATGGCAGAGAAGTAATTATGAAGCTTCTACACCATCTTCCCAGAGCAGAATGAAGGAATACAAACTGAAGAGTGATTACAGAAAAACTTCTCTGCTTCAAACTGTGAATCCTCACTGAGCACCTCCATTAACTTTCTTTATAGCCACTTGTCAAGCAGGAAAGAAAGGCTGTCCTTTAATAGGAAGTCTCAGTGTATCATAGGACTGAGGCAAACTAGATCTTGCATACTGAACTATTTTTTTTTTCCAATATCTGGAAAATAAACAGTTATCAATAGGTCTCATAGGATGGCATTCTTTTCTACAAAGCAAGTAAAAATAATCCAAAGATGGTGACAAACACATCAAGGATGTGCTGAATGCAGATTTGATAAGTGCAGTACAGGAGAGGAAACAAGCTAAAATTAACGTAGAAAGGAAGGTATAATTTATTAACAGATGAACATTGCCTGAATATTGACTAAAGAGTCTGCCTGGTACTTCTCAATGAATAGATGAATTCATTACACTTTCTTATGCTGGTTTCCAGCAGACAATTCAAACAGACTGTAACAAAAAGCATGTGATGGATGACGTCAGCTAATTCTCATGTGCTATCTAAAAAGACACTTATCAGCTGAACCTGTCCATTCAGGTCATTTTCTCTCACCCTTTATTTTTTTATCTGTTCTTTCCTGTTTTTATGGAGCCTGACAAAACTCAACCTCTTAAAGCCAATTACGAGGAAGCAAGTCATCAGCAGTGTTACACAATAGTATGTAAAAACAGCTCCACTAGATGTGAACTGATTTATAGGACTGGGCTGCTCTTTTTCTAAGATTAGCCTGTAAACTAGAGCCAGTGTTTTTCATTTTCTTCCCATACTAACTTTGCATTTGATCTGAAAATCTTTGTCTTCAAAGAAGCACTAACAGACAAAAACAACCACCATTCTAGTCTTTTCTCAGCTTACACGTTTCTCCTTAAAGGCCAGTTAATATTAGAATACTGTCCAGTAAGAAACTCATTTTATAAGAAAAATTATCTCCTACTCCTGGACAATTAGAAGTAAAAATAAAAAATAAAAAATCCTCTCGTGACCTACAAATTATAGCTAGAATTTTAAACATAGGAATGCACAAATTCATCCAGATTTTGGTGGGTCTTGAGTATCTCCAGAGAAGGAGACTCCACAGTCTCTCCAGGCAGTCTGTTCCAGTGCTCTGTCACCCTCACATGAAAGAATTTATTTCACATTTGTATGGAACTTCCTGTGTTCTAGTTTTCACCTCTTGTCCCTTGTTCTATCCCTCCACATCACTGAAAAGTATCTGGTCGCATCCGCTTGACTCCTATACTTTACATATTTATGAACAGTGATGAGATCCCCTTTCATTCTTCCCCAAGCTGAGCAGTCCCAACTCTCTCTCCTTCCTTGCATGGGAGATGCTCCAGACCCCTTATCATCCTAATCATCTTTGTGGCCCTCCAGTGGACTCTTTCTAGATCATCACTAGATTTTTTGAACTGGGAAGCTCAGACTGATAAGATATTTAGCTTTCAAACAGCATACCAGAAGAGGATAACCACAGATTCCTTATATCAATCTTCCAGTTAGCATTTTAGGTGTAACTTCCAGACCTTCATACACATTCAAAATGTTTCTTGTCAGCTACTATGGGCTAGTTACATAGAGAGGTTCAACTGAATCTGCTCATGAACAATATTTGTGCACATCCACACTCGTTATTTCTCACTGAGGAGAAACAACCTTCATAAAAAAAAGTCAAGAACTGCTGTGGCACCTAACTTCTATGTTAACGACCCAGATTCAGCTTTGGATCTCACAATTATGTCAGCCAAAGCTGAGAGGCAGGAAATTCAGCAAGACTGTATTTAACTGAAATTAATGAGGTACAATTTTACCATGCTATATTCAAAGACCTCAGGTCAGGACAAGTTTAAATTTTGTCATAGTCTTGACTGGGACAGTGATAATTTTTCTTCACAGAGGCTTGTTTGATGCAGTGTTTTGGACTTTTGATGAAAACAGTGGTGATAACACCTTGATGTTTTAGTTGTCACTGAGCAGTAATTATACAGATCCAAGCACATTTCAGCTTCTCATACAGTCCTGTTGGTGAGAAGACTGAAGGTTCACAAGGAGCTGGGAGGGGATGGAACCAGGATGGCTGACTCCAAATGACCAAAAGGATATCCCATATCATATAGCAACATTCTCACCAATAAAAGCTGTAAACAAAGAAGGATGGAGAGGGTAGGAGGAGGGGAGATGCTTGGAGTGATGGCATTTGTCTTCCCAAGAGACTGTTAGATGTGATGAGCTCTGCTTCGAAGAAGGCCTGCTGATGGGAAGCAGTGAATGGATTTTTTTGCTGTGATTTGCCTGTGTGAATTACTTCTGTTTTACAGGTAAACTGCCTTTACCTCAATCCATGAATTCTCATAATTGTACCTTTCTGATTCTCTTCCTGATCCCACCTCGGGAGAATGAGAAACTGGCTGAGTTGACTGCCAGGGTTAAACCATATCACTGTCATCATGCAAACATAACAGGTGGCACCAACTTGCACAGTTTTACTTCCCTGTATAGGGATTGAATTCTTCCCTTTATTTTAGCAGAATAATCCATCATTCTGTACCACCTTGTCTATTTCCTGTCATTAAAACACAACACTTACTGTAGCTAGGATCTTTTAGACCAGTTACTTTGCTACTCAACAGTGATGTAATCAAGACAGGCAAATTAGAAGAACAATTATCTGAAGAGCAGTGATAAAAAAAAAAAAAAAACAACAAAGTAACCTTTAAAAGCTTCTTCTAATAAAGGTTTGTAATGAATAGACAAGAGGCCACTTAGCTATCAGGCTTGCTATGCTCACTGTTTAAGAAGATGGAAGCTTCTTTTCTTTCCGTGGTGCATAGTATAATGACAATAATTAACATTTTGGAATTTATAAACGATTTTAAACTACGTAAGATAAGAAACACTCAGGACTGATACAAGCTATTTTCCATTTTATATAAGCAAAGTCTGTAATAAAGATGTAAAGGAAGACAAAAAATACTGAGACAGAAGGGTGCAAATAACACAAATGACAGAGAAGCCCCTGCTTTAAAATAGTTCTTGTATACTCCTGAATATCACAGTGGCTAGGGAAAAAATAAATAGATTGTTTTATCTTCTAAAAACCCTGGTGGCCACCAACAAACAGTTGTTCAAGATACACACTAGTATCCCACAGGATTTTAAGAATATGAGGCCAATTAGAAAAAAGAGCCAACACTTTTCTTGGTTTAATTCTTGATTCTTCTAGCCCATTTTTTAAATATATGCAGATCTGGGTCTCAGAAAAAAAAATAGCATACTATAATACACGACAAACATGTGTAAGTATCATGGTGCCTACTTTTCAATAATCCCATCCTGTATACAAATATTTGAGACTACATAAACGTGAAATCAACCAACCAAAACTGCCACCACCAAATAACTGTAAGACAGCACTTTAAATCAATGAAAACAAATCCCAAACAAGACACAGGTAAGTTGATCCTTTACCCACTTCCCAGAACAGTATTATCAACTGTTATAGGAAGAGTTCATTCTGATCTTTTTCTCTATTAGAGAAGTTATGTATACTAATTAGAAACATAAGTTAATAAGACTTTGTACCTGTTACAAAGAGTTAAGTTTAAAGCTACCTCATGAAATTTCAGAGACATTTTCCAATTAGCAGATAAGGGGATTAAGGGGAACAGGTAGATATCACTGTGCCAGAAGCAATCAGTGACAACAAAAACAATGTAGATCACAGATTTTCAAGACTGGCTGTAGAACAACCAATCATGAAAGTGATTGTGTCAAAATCCAATCTATCTCAAAGTACTGAAAATAGAACTGCAATCTGTATAAAAAGCATTAGGGTTTACAGCAATCAGAAAAGGAAAGGTTAGTTTCCTGGTAAAATTTAAACAAGAAAATATATAAGCAGAAACTGTTAAATATTGATTTATGTCTTTTTTTTTTTTTTTTTTTTTTTTTTTTTTTTTTAAAAAAAAACAAGCCAAACTGGATTCACAGATGCTGGGGTTGCAGAGCAATGCACTGACCATTCTGTGTTATGACATAGGCTGTCTTCTGTACTAAACAGCACTAATAAAGGATGAAGACTGCCAGAAGATATTTTCTCCTACCTTTTCCAATGTCTTACTTCTCCACAACACCTTTCACCATCTTTCTCTCATTCTCTCATACGAAACAAACAGTTTGTTTTTTTTTTTTTTTTTTTTTAAACAGAATACTGTAATTTTCGTTTGAAAATTCAGTAATCTCAGGAGTATACATAAACCATAGTTTATGCTGAGAATTCAAAGTATGTTTCAGCTATAGCTTCCTCACCTACCCACAGAGATAGAAAGTGATCGACTAACTCTCAGAGTGCTTTGCAGAACAATTTTGGTTCTGCACATTGCCATCAAAACCCTAAATGCCTGGCTCAAATGTGTACTGTATTATTCATGTTGCTTGCACAACAGCAGTGATACTGTAAGTTCAGTTGCAGTGAAAAGTGGCATCATCTTCAACACTAGGAGCTAAGAGAAGTAGAAAGCAATTTCCATTCTGTTTTATGTCTGTGGACCAGTAAACGTTAGAGCACTTATTGTGAATCAGATAGTACACCTGTTACAGTTGTTACAATCAAGAGCTCAAACATAAAAGGTAAATGTTTAGGGGTTCAGCCTTTCAAGAGGTTTACACCCTTGTGGAAGTGTTTCCTGAATTTCCTTTGTGTTCTTATACATTATACAATAACCTTTAAAAAAAAAAAAAAAAAAGTATTTTTTTTCCCCTGATCTCTTACTTACAAGGAGGCATTTTCATTCCTTTCCAATTATTTTCGTAAGGGTGTAGAAATCTTCAGTAAAATATAGACATCTTGGAAGAATGGTGAAGTGCTCAGGCATTTATGCAGTCAAAATGCCCTCAAAAAAAAAAAGAAGTGGACAAACTAACTTCATTTATTTAAACTGGTTCATACCAATGTATTTAAGTAAATGATTCAATGAGAATCATAGAATCACAGAATACCTAGAGTAGAGTTGGAAGGGACCTTTCACAGGTCATCTAGTTCAGCTCCCCTGCACTGAACAGGGACACCCAAAGCTAGATCAGGGTGCTCAGACTTTGAATGTCTCCAGGGACGGGGCATCCATCACATCTCTGGGCAACCAGTTCCAGTGTCTTTCCACCCTCACTGTAAAAGATTTTTTCCTTATATCCAACTAAATCTCCCCTCTTTAAGTTTCAAATAATTTCCCCTTGATCTATCACCACAGGCCCAGCTAAAGAGTCTGTCCCCTTTTTTCCCCGTAGTTTCCCTTTAGATACTGAAAGGTGCTCTCAGGTCACCTAGCAGCCTTCTCTTTTCCAGGCTGAACAGCCTCAGCTCTCTCAGCCTGTCCTTACAGGAGAGCTATTCCATCCCTTGCATCATTTTTGTGGTCCTCCTCTGGATGTACTCCAATTGGTCTATGTCTCTCCTGTACTGAAGACTCCACATCTGGACATTACTCTGCTACGGACTTACCAGCAGAAGTATCTACCTCAGCATCTTTTTGGTAAAAACCAAAAAAAAAGTCTAATTTCAATTATGCATTGTATTCCTGGCTTTGCTATCCCAAATACTCATAGGACTGACAAAGACTTTACTTTAGTATTATTAACTTGGTATTTAAAGAAATAGGAGACTGCAAGCAGGGATCAATTTTCATTCAAAGACATATTAGAAATGGTTTGTTAGTGCACCACTCTTTCTACTCAGATGGCAGAAGCAGTCATTATTTTGTGTCTTTGCCCCCTTCTTTCCATTACAATTCATTACACTGAAAACAAAACTTTGGCCAATAGTCAGTAGATCTTACCAAATTAGTAGTTACTGCTTGATAGAAGTACACAGACTGTCTTCAAAACAAACAGCAAATTGAAAATTGTAGTGTAAATCAGCTGGTAAAGAAAACCCTCCTTTGTGAATAGCACAGAGAACCAACTCCTCCCAGCGTTTTGTACCACAAATAGGTATATTCAAGTCTGGAGAAAAACTCTATGCTCAAATTCTATTAAAAAAATAATAGACTTTTCAGACTACAAAGAGAAATGCTGTTACACAACTCTTTTTTTAGTCACAAAAAAACTGTAGAAAGCTGTACTTCTTCATGGAAGAATACACGTGAATTCACGAACATGCATTCCTACTGAATGCATTTATAAACTTTTTTGACTAGAAAGAAGCGTAGAACAAACTGAACATTTTTCTTCTTCTTACAGTCAGCAGATACAGCAGAATCATTTAGCATACTTAAATCATTTTGTAACTTCAGAATATAGATGCAATGACAATTTCAGAGAACATTCAAATAACTTTAAAATTACAAACATTCAGGAATACCATATTTTAGTAACTCATTAATTTGTATCAACTTCAAATTTATTTATTTGTTGCAATGAGAACCCTACACACCTCAGTGAGTGCCCTTTTAAAGCGGAAGGCAGACAAGATTGCTAGCTCTTGTTTATTTAAGAGCAAGCCCTTTCCTCAGGACTTCCAAGGTTAATGAGAGAGCAAGCTCGGTATCACCTAAGAAAGTAACTGGAACATTAAGCTACTGCGTTCAGGTCAGCTCAAATGCTGAACATACTCAAAAATATTCATTAGCTTTCCCTAACATTTGTGAAGTGGTGAGAGGAAAAAATGCATTGCCTGGTAGGCCCCTCATAGGTAGCCTGAAGACCAAGTAAACCAGCATGAAAACAATTTCACATGGTATGCACATGTAAGAAGTCCTGCTTCACTCTCCTAGCTACTCACAGAACTCTGCACAGCTGTCATGGAATTCTGCTCTAAGTTTATCCTTTTTCACAATAGAAGTTTGTAGTTATCCCAAGGAAACTAGACTTGCATCTTCTTTTGAGTGTGAAAATAAGCTTCAGATGTGAAGAAATCCAAGCAAAGAGGAGGTTTTAGAGCTGAAAAATGCGACTGAAGAGAGAGCGGTATGCTCTGTCACACAATATATTGCTAGAGGCTCTAGAAATATTAAAGAAGTGAAAAACAAAGGTAAACACCAATTTCTACATGAAGGAACTGTTATTTGGCTGGGATACCTGCATGCCACAGTTCAATCAAATGCTTTAAGGAAATTAAAAAACAAAAAAAACAAAAGCCCTTCAGTGTCTTGTAGGTCATACCCAAATTTTAAGGAGCTTAACAGCTAGAAATACTTCTCAGGATTAAAACAGCAGGAAGCAAATTTACCCCTAGGAATACTGCTTCTCAGGGGTTCACATGCTAATCTACTTTACTGTAGCTCTTGACTGTTTTTCTATTTTTCCTTCTGACAAATTTAGAAGAAACACTTCAATGTCAATCTTCTGACCACTTTAATTCATACCAGTTTTATATTTGTTGCTCTTCTACATATTTTTAGTTACTTGTTAAAGATCGCTCAACTGCATCTAGTTGAAATGTCAACTGAACATGACAGGAAGAAACTATTCTAAGGAGTTGGGAGACTCAATTATTTGACTGTGCACACAAGTGGGATCCTTCACTTGGCTCTTAGTAGGTTTGCATTATTGCAGGGTGAGATTCCCCAGTGCTCCTGAGTAAAACCAGAAAATTTTATATGCTTTTATAACTTCCCTTTGTTTCTCAAGCTTCCATGCAGAGTCTTAATCTCTAAGACTGTAAAACATAACCCTCCATTAAGCAAGATGAGAGTCTGCTTCCAGCCGCAAAGAGGATGCATCTTCTTATGTAATGTAGCATGCAATTGTTTAAAATTACTCCACTACTCCTCAGCAAAAGGAACTCAAGTACTAAAAGCTGAAAGTAAAACCATAATCAGGAATAATAGTCTTTAAAAAATGAATAGGTGTGCTCAATTCAAACGTAATAACACATTCAAAATGAAGAAGTACTACTTTATCAGCCAACAATTAAATCTCACTTGAGTTGTCCTGTATGTCAAATTATTTTGTTTTGTTTTTCCTCCCAAGCAAAAATCTCCTCACAGATAGAGAGAATAGAATACTAATTGAGACAAAGTTTCCTCTCCAAAGTTTGGGCAAGGTCAAGTCTCATTTGTAGATCTTTGGAGAAGAGCAACATCTCCCAGCAATCAATCAGATACAACTAATTCAAAACCTATTTATTTCCTTGCCTTTTACCAACTGGAAAGCTAGTTTCTTTTTTATCATAAACTCTACCACAAAACAAAGATGGCAAACCTACATATCAGTTTTATTCAGGTAGAACTTCCAAATCTCACAGAGGCTCAGGGGAGACCTTATTGCTCTCTATATCCACCTGAAGGGAGGTTGTAGTGAACTGGGGGTTGGCCTCTTCTCTTGTGTAACTGGTGATAGAGTTAGAGCAATGGCTTCAAGCTGCACCAGGGTGGTGAACATTAGAAAATACTACGTCTCTGAAAGAGTGGTCAGGCACTGGAATGGGCTGCCCAGAGAGGTGGTGAAGTCAAGTCACTGACCTTGGAGGTGTTCAAGGAACATCTGGATTTTGTGTTGAGGGACGTGATTTAGTGAGAACTATTGGTGATAGGTGGATGGTTGGACTGGATCATCTTGTGGGTCTTTTCCAACCTCGATGATTCTATCATTCTATGATCTCACTTCCTCAGTGAGATGCCAGGCTTTCTTAAGCATTGTCAACTGACAAAAAAAAAACAAGTCAGAACAGCCTCTGTCAATGTAGAATTATATTTCCCTTAACGCATATTTGGATTCTTTATATAACATGCATGTAGAAGCAATCAGGTGCAGCACATGTCAGGAAGGATTTCTACCCTTACAATCACTGATCCAGATCTACGTAAGAATACACTGTGTCCAAAATAGAGTGTTAAACTACACAACTCAATAATGTGGAGAGGTTTTTTTTTTTTTTTTTTTTTTAAATACGTGGCTGATTTTTTTGTTTTAAAACAAGCATCCATACTTTCTCTGTTCTTGCAAACATTAAAAAAATAACGCTACAAACAAACGTGAAATTGTCCTGTTACTAAAACACTGAAAACGAACCTCCATTCACAGAAGTCTGTGTTTTATAAACATACGTAACTGAATTAAAATGACACTGCAGTTTACACTTTATAAGTAAGGGAATTCTACTGGCAGCAATAAAACTAGCAGCTACAATTGAATTTGGGTATGTAAAATGTGCGGCTCCTGAACTGATCATTTCAAAGCAGACAGAAAAGGTACTCTGTCAAGTACAAAGAACACTCAAGGATATGGCTAGCAGCTCTCTACCTGAGGTAGTGATGTGAGTAACAACCAAATCCTGGTGTCTGTTTCAGACCAAGTGCTTACCAACACCCACATAATGAATTTCAGCAGCAGCAAACAAAACAGCAAGCTGACTGAACTCACATCATACCCATCATTCAGTTTCTTAACACAGCAAAGCAACCTGACATGCCTCATGATGTATGATGAGCTGACATTGCACACTGCTCTTGGGCACATTCTGCACCCCACCTACACATAGACATGAACGTCAGCTCATCATACACGCCATGCATGCATGGGTTATGGAATCTATACATCTATGATGTGTTTGTACGACATATTTTTCATGTTTGTATACTTACATCTTGTATTTATACTATATTGAAGAAGAATGAAGTTCCCATGAGCTCAGTCACCAACAAATACTGTGCTTTGTGCTTCCACTTTTCTGAGCTATCGAGTGGCCAAAAAACGCTCAACTTACAAGCTTTGTTGGCTACTGTGTACATGTATACAGAAATGAATTTAGAGTAAACTTAGCTTAGCAAATACTAAACATGGAGTGGTAAAGAACCCTATCTTTTTTTCCTGAGTTAGCTGACTAGCTGAAGACTCAGATTCTTACCCTATTTGAATGATCCACTCTAAAAAAAACATAAATATTCTAGAAGCACGACTGTCACAGCAGTTTTTATTTTTACAAGATGACAGCATGAGATCACTGAATATAGTTGGCTACATTTGCCACTGAGTTTTTGTAGACGTCCAAGGCCCTTTCAGTTCTGCCCTTTGCTGCACTCTTTGAAATTGCTTTCTAACATCAGCCTTGAGCACATTTCTGCAAACATCTTTATGATTTTCACATGGCATCCTTCCTACAGACTTTCACAGCTGACCTATTCCAAAAGAAACTAGTCTCTTTATTAATCGCTGTATTTTCTACTGAGACCTGCTTACCAGAAAAGCAGCAAAATGTTCACATTATTGAAAGCAGTCTGGGGACACCAGCAATTATTTGTTAAGCAAAATAAAAGTTCCTGACTGATTCAGAGGTAGGTCTATGCACATAATTAAACGATTTAAATGCTTTTACTTTTAACCCTGATTTCCTTTCTACTTTCTCTCGTTCTTCCTATCTGTCTGCACTTCATTTGAAATTGAACATAAACTTTTTGAGGCAAGGAAGTGCATTTTTACATAATCATAACCCACACAGCAAAATGAAACCATTGGACCATTTAAATACTAACAAGACGCACCAAAATTGCATCACAAATTCATGTATTTACCTTTGTCTTACACGTAAGCAAGGAATACAGGCCACCAATCCAGCAATTCACCCAGCACTTTCCACAGCCTTCAATCTAAGCTGCATATTCTCACAGGAATTGCATCATTATCACTACCACATGCAAGTACTGAGAAGAACGCATTAGTCTTCAGTGGCTTCCATTTCATTATGGTTCTATGAGAATTCATCATTACAAAGCCTAAATGTTACATGGGTTTAGGGAGAATAGGGAACAAAATGTTCTTTCCTGATTTTTTCTTTTCCCTGAATTAAAAGAAATTAAGTCAAAGACCCTTTCTTTGGCTTATTTTACAACACTCAGCTGAAAGCGGCCAGATCTCTTCCCTACTCTAAACTCTGGACTAGAATCTCTAAACTCTTCAAGTCTTTGGCTTTCTAGAAAACTCAGTCAAGTGGAAACAAAAAACTCCCAAAGCAACAACAACAAAAACCCAACAAAAACCAATCCCCCAACACATTTATTCTGATTAGTTTCCATGCCATTTCTGGCATTTATTTCAAAAGAGTATTATTACTTTTCTGAAGTTACTAACCCAAACCAAGTGTCACCATATGAAAACTGCTGCTTGCTACTCTAAAAGTTTATTTGCTTTTCTTTTTTTACCACTGAGAAACTAGTTCAAATTTCAGCCTAAATAGAAAAATGGAAAACATATTTCTCCACTGGCTTAATTACAATTTTAAGGTTGGATCCATGACATCCAGATTGAAATGAAATCCATATTCTAAAGAAATGCTGGCAGCAGAAAGTATTTCTTGTTACAATGACATCTTAACTTTTTTGAGCGATAGTTCTCATGCACAGTTATTATCCAAGAAACACTATTTTCTTTTTCAAATAGCACATTATTATCTGTCCAAATGTAGTAAAAAAAAACCAAACAAACACAACAACTTCTAGCTGTTGTCAATAGACTGAGAGATTCATCTGTCTCTATTTAACAGACATACAAGAACATTTTACAGGAAATACGTCAAAGCTTTCTGTGCATTTCTCATTGCATATACTTTATGAATTTGACAGTGATGCCTTTGTAACATTTCTCTCCCTCTACACATCAAAAATTTCAAAGAAGTGGAGAAAAATATACCAGTAAAGCTCCAGTTTCTGGCTGCACTGAAAGCACATGCAGAACCTCAAGCTACTGCCTGTGATTTTTCTGAAATCCAACAGTTTTGAGTGAATACAATGTCATGAGAGATTTAGTTTTTCTAAGAAAACTGAAGATAATAAGGCTCTAAAATTCACAATTTGCATCTTGCTAGTCATGACCCACTGTTAAATTTCCATTTCAGGATTCTTCTACATTGCTGTATTTACTCCATTCAAAATTGCATTCCAAAGTAAATGGAATTTCCTCTTTGAGAAGGCTGTAAGATTTAGCTCATATCACTGGCATACTGCTGTTCTGCAGAACTGGGAGCTCTGAGAGTTGAGCTTTCTCATGAAGCCTGTGATACCAAGGAAATAAATCAATACCACGTGCACAAGCTCCATTTTCCAAAGAAGTTTAAAATGATAGAGAAGCATACTCATGAATAGTTTATTTTAAAATGATTCTGGAAACTTTCATGTGCTTCATTATCCTTCAGGCTATACTGAAACTGTCAACAAAAGAGTGAAAGGCTACCTTCGCTATTTTGAATACGTCAGCTGTCACCTACAAGCCCCATCATTCTTTTGCCATCCATTCCATTTCTAATCGCATAAAGGCAATACAGACAATCTATCATAAACGTTATAGAAAGTTTGATATATAGATTTCTTTCCTGAGTTTTTCCCCATAATTAATTTCCTTACGAAAAAAAGCAAAACTAGCTCTCCGCTTCACCCTTCCAAAATACTTCTTTTTCCTTTTTAGCAACGGGAATGCTTTTTCTCATAATGGATTCTCAAAAACCATTCATTAGCTGATGAATCCTACTATATTCTTAGTGTTAAAGTAGAAAAATGCACAAAACACTTCGCTAGAAATAGGTGAAACTAAGCCACGTTCAACATGATGTAAAAACAAATTCTAACCTAAATGTTTCTTTCAAAATGATGGAAAGAAGATACACATTCAGTAACAGACTGATTTTTATGTGAAGGAATATGAAACAGGACAGGAATCAGGCTTCCATACTCCCACCTCAATATATTCTGTGAAGCTGTTAGCTGCATTATTATGAGGCAAGCCTGGCCTACTAATTAACCTGGTGGGGATTAGAAGCTATTAGGCTCAGTTTCAGTGTACCCACATGCACAACTGATATGATTACAGGCATATAGGGGGTGATAAACAGAGCCCTAAAGGAAAGCACTTCCACCTAGCTGCCCTAAAAACTGAATCAGCAAGAGTCAGTAATTGGAAGGGAAAATCTGAACAGCATGCATTTTGAGAAATCAGCTCTTGAATTGTCCTGTGAAGCTCTGTCATACGTCATCATCACCAGCACAGAAGCTCCTACACCATTGCACACTGGCAAACGTGAATACAGTTCCTGCTCTCCTCTCAAACCTGTCCTCCCTCTGGCTGTCAGAATCCTGTTTAAATGACGTGCTCTATGCTTTTAATTACTTTAGTGTCATCACTGTTCTGACATCTTCATAAAGTGCATAAAAAGTGTAGGCCTGCCCACTGGTCATGCAAGTACATTTCACTTAGGATGTCCCCCTATGAGACGGCAGCCCTCTTCCTCCTATGCAGCACAACCAAACCACCACGTTTTCCGTTAGCAGGCCCAAGAACTGCACCCACATAAACAATTCACAGATTATCTGACATCCTTCAGAAGGAGCCTATGTGCAGCACTGCTCAGTGTAGGGAAGAGGTCCTGATGCATGTACAGGGCAGAGGCAGGGAGGTAACAGATGGTTGCTGGAGACATGCCACAGGAAATGCAGTGGCTGACAGAATCTGTTATCCCTCAGCAGCTCCAGCTCCAAATGAAAACTTCACAGTTCAGGATAAAATTTTATTAAAACAAACGTAGCTGCTGACAAACAGAAGAAAGCATTCCAAAAGGAAGACTAAGCATATGACAGAGATGTCACTGTTCTGCAGAGAAGATTTTATGTATTCAAAAGAATTCCTAAGTATGTGACTGGATTTGCCTGTATGGAGGTTTTACAAGTTGGTCACCTGTGGTAAACTCTGCTATGATGTACAAACACAGAGATACCATACTCCTTTTCTCACTTTTATCTAAAATCTACCTAACATCAGAACAGCTGAGGAATCCTTTGTGCACCAACTTGTGCACAGTTTCATAAGAGATTTCACAACTACTATTCTGATACAGAAGAACATCAAATCTTTCCTATTGGAAGCTGTTGGAAAAAATGAAAGAACTATGCAGAAAACTAAAAACCGGTCCACAAAGGGAAGCCCCTCATAAAAGCCAACTTCTTACAGGGAAAAGGAAAAAAAGCATCCATTTTATGGATTCATATGGCCATTCAAGACCATAATCTAAAGTATAGTAATATGAATACCTGTGGAATTTATTGGATCACGTCACAGAAAAAGCAGCAGCTTTTACTCAAGAATCACTTGATGCGAGGGACAACTGACTAAAACAGTTTCAACATTGTTTGTTTTCAGCTCCTGTAAATTTCATTTACAACAAAATATCCATCATGAGAAGGCCCAGATACCCTGACACTCAGGTTAACTAACAAGCAGCTAACTAAATGGGCACTCTACTTTTAGAAACATTCAGCTAAAGGTATTGACTCAGAAGGGATTACAGCAATCACAGAATTGATCCAGCAGGAAACTAACAACTCCAAATTAGAACAAAACCTGTAGGTTGCTCCAATTAGTCCAAATGAGTATTTTCTTCCTCTCACAAGGAAATAATCATCCATTACACAGCTGTTATGTGGTTACACTAAACCTAGGCGGTGTTTGGCAAGTTCCTGGTGAACCCCAGGGACTGTATGACATGAGAGTTCACATCTACCATATGTTTCACTGCCCACGTAGGCTAGACTAATGACAAACAAGGGGCTAATTGCTGACCACGTTCACAAATCCTGCACATGCTCTGAGACTTTCTGCTCACATGGAGATCCCTCTGAGATTTTTCTATGCTATCTAGGATGGCCCAGGCTCACTCTCTGCATTGTCCTGGCAGGCATATTCTGGGCTTCACTACTGTAGATCCCTCCAGGCTTCCCTGCAATGTAGCAGCTCCAGCTTCCACAGCTTGCAAGTGACACAGGCCCACTCTGCCACCACTCACAGCCATAAGCCCTGTTGGGAATGCATAGGACCAGTGGGCCTCCAGGCAGACATTTCCACACCCAGGTAGCACCATAGGCAGGTCCCCAGCTCATGGAGTGCACCAACTGGCTCACAAGCTCTTCTAGAGCCACAGGCTGCCTCATGGCTAAGGAAAAGCATCGTGTTCATTTTCTATCATTACAATTGCTTTGCTGGTGCTAAGCTCCCTGGTCTTGAACATCGCACCTAATATTTTACACACCAGCTCAGGTCTTAGGCCAGAGGAATCAGCCTACAGACCAATGTCCTGATTTGAGACACGATAAAAAAATAAAACAAAACCCACATTTTTTCATTGTTCTGACCTAGGTGATTTAAGATCAGTTCTTTACTTCGCATAAATCGTTTCATACAAGAAGGTCATACTATTCTGCACTTCTACCATCAACAAATTAGGAGCAGGACAGTCCCACACTGCAAAACTGTAGAAATAAACTGGTTGAATTTTGGAGGTGTACAGAATTCCTGGCTAGAAATTGTACCGGTGTTTCTGTATGGATACAGCCAGTATTTGGAAATGCCAGCACTGAGTTAGATGGCAGCGCTCTGAGAGAAATTATGGAGATTAGATGTTTTGAAGGACAATGGAATTACATAAAGAACAGCTACAGGCAATTTAGTTTTTGAATCATTCCAAGTCAAAGTGGGAGTCAAGAAGAATGCAAACTTCTTATTCTAGTATAAAAAGTTGAAACAAATAAGGCATACTGATTCAGCACTGTTTCTCTACAAGAATAACTAAAATATTAGGATTGTCACAGGAAGTTAGGGAAGCTAAGAAAACTGTTACTAAGAAACTGCCTTACACCTGCATTGTTGGCATTCCCCCCTTTCTCATGAACTAACATAAACACAATCACTTTCCTTTAGCCACATCAACTGACAGTGCCAAACGTGCAAACTCAAATTCTAAAAGGAAAAACAAAGCATCAAACAGCATAAAAGCAAAAGACAGTCCTCTTCAAAATGTAACACATGAATCAAATACATCATGTCCTGGTATGGAACAAAGGGATTATCAAACTAACTTGGAAATATTTTTAAAAAGCTGAAAATTGAATCATTATACCTTATTTTTGAGTGTACTTCAAAGTCCTCTTATTGCGTGTCAGTGTGCAGATCTTGCATGCTTTTTAAAGAACTTCTTTTACTCTGGCAGAGTTTGCCAAAGTGCTTCTTTTCACCACAAGTTTTTCCTTCCTCCACATTTCTACCTTTGGTGTGTTCACAAAACCTAGACATCTCATTCCTTCTCCTTTCAGCTAAGAAAACAATTTATTTCCAGGTCTTCTGCTCTCTAGTCTCCTCCTCCACTTTTTTTGCACAGTAAAGATAAATACAATCCCCCCAGAACTATAGCAGCGAGAGGTAAGCTAAACAGCAAACTGATAGCAGTGGTTTAAAAAAAGCGTAAAGAAAATATTCCACAGTAAGCCCAGAGACTGGGAGTTTCCCAGGCAACAATGGCTGCAGGATTTCTATTAGGATCAGTGGTGGCTCTTGGTTCCTAGGAAACCACAAGCTAAATGCTACAAATCGCGATGCATCTCTGCACTGGGTCTGTTCAGTGAGGAAGGGAGACCTCCACGAAGTCAAGAGAATGGCCAAGAGAATGGCAGCACACTAGGAAGAAAAGGCTAGGAGGCAGATTTCACACTAAGCTCTGACCTTGAGTGAACTGGCAGAGACTGGCCTTCTCTCATCTGAAATAGCCTACATGGAGCAGATTTTTTTTTTTTTTTTTTTTTTTTTTTTTTTTTTTTTTTTGAGTCAGACCGTTCAGTTCCCACAGCTACAAAGTTCTACCAGAGCCTAATAAAAATTCTTGACTATTCTTTCTCCTCATCATTTTTCGCTAACCTCTACACTCGAAACATGATTTCAGCAAACTTTTGGTTGTATTCTGTTGCAGAAATCCTCTCTCTCAATGACATGTTTTGTACAAAATGTATTGTTTGTCACTTGTATAAATTGACAACAAATTGGCTTTTGTTTCTTGCTTATTTAATAGCTGTACAAAATCACAATAATATCCAGCCTCAGAAGCCAACAATCTCTGCTCATAAGTTTGTGCGGCAGTGTCAAGGATGACTTTTCTTTTTTGAGACAATTCCAGCCCACGTGTCCTGATTTTAGCAAGTTTCTTGAAAGCTTTCCATTCATCCTCTCCACCTAATGTATTTCTCTCTCTTCCATCACATTTGCCATGGAATCAAGATTATCCTTTGAACTTCAAAGCACCTTAAAAACTTGCTCTGAACATCTATAAAGAGGAAGATCATTATTATCCATTTGGCTGATGAGATGTTCAAGAGCTACAACTGAGAAACTTTATCGTGCCAGGATATAGTAACAGCTTACATGAGCCCAATAAAGCCCGAAAGTATGATTCTCTCCCATGTTTTTAATGTCTAGTTGGAAGACATGCTTACAACATTTTCTAGCTGTTCCAGTCTGCCATCATAGAAAGGAACCACACAGATTTTGCATCTGTCAAAGTTTGCAAATGAACCACAGGATATTGAGCAAAATGCATAGCAAACAAAGGCAGAAATTGTACTGGGACATATATTCACCATTAGATGCTCAGTTACACCATTCAAGAGACAAAAAACAAGCTATGGATAGTATGAGAATGAGGCTCACTGCCCACCTGCTTTCTCCCCCTAGATGAATCAAGGCATTAAAAGACACAACAGATTGGAAAAGAAACAGTAGAAAGGACTTCATTGCTGTTCCTCAGGTGTCAGATCTGCATTACTGCAATGGGGAAAAAATTATTTAGGAAGGAGGAGATCTTTCTTTTGTTCTTCCATTTACTCAGCTGTGGACTTACAAACAGTATGTGAATCTCCTGCCACTTCCTTGTGAATGCCGTGTATCACTGACAAGTACATAAGCAGCCTTTCACTTCTCTTCCCCCAGTACAAAGGAAACAAATTACCTTCTGTTTGAGGCACAATATTGGTAGAGCTACACTTTCAAACCAACCAAGCAAAAAAAAAAAAAAAAAAAAAGTATTATCTCTATCTCAAAATTATATCCTCTATATATCCTACATAAATATCCTACCAAATAAAGTGGCTATATATAGCCTATTCTCCTCTGTTGGTGGCTTAGGAACTGTAAGAACTTCAGGACAGACTCATTACTCAAACTATATAGACCAGTCATCTATGTTACTGTGAAACCTAGATTGTGATGTTCTATGATTACAGTACAGTAGGTTTGTTAATGATAAGATCTTCTTTAACAACAGGATGGCAACAAAATGGAGTGGCGTTCTGCAGCCAATAATCTTACTAGTCACCGACAACAACAAGTGGATGCTAGTGCTTCATCAGCTAAAAGCACAGGTATTATGTCTGTACGCTCCAGTACACTCCAGGATTTTTTCTTCAAAGGATTTCCAAGACAAAGGAGGTTGTGAAACAGCATGAAACAATTTCAATACTGAAAAAAAGAGCAAACACAGGTGATGCTTTCATGCATACTGAATCAAACCTGATGCATCAGGGAATGACTTTACTTCTGTCCAGCACTTTTCCAGACATTTTGAGTCCAATGAGATGTAAGCAGTGGAAACAGATAGAAACTGTCGCTATACACAGCAGTGCGGTCGCACACGATATGTTTACCAAATTCTGGGCACTACTCCTCTACTTCAAAGATGACCCAGGTCTGGATCAGTTACCAGCTGACTTATTTTGCCCCATCCAAGTTGGATCTGAATACTCTTAAAGAAAGTCTTCTCTAACCAAAGTTTTCCAGGCAAAGCAGTCTCCTGAAATTCCAAATTAAGACTGCGACAATTCACCTCAACTACTTTAAATAAGCAGGCTTCAACCTTATTTATGTATAACAGAAAGGGGAAAAAAAATCTCTGCTTACTTTATATGATTTTTCATTTTTCTCAAAGCTACTGTGCTCACTAAGAATCTGTATGAAGAAGTGAAATTTTCTCTGGACTTGCTTTATTTGAATTTCCTGTATTTTTATGCTGTTTTGAAAATCTGATTTTATTTTCTTTTTAAGGTCAGTTATTCACAGAGGAAGCACAATTTTTTTAATGTAGGGCAAAATAAACCAGATATTTATTAGCTGAATAAACACAAGATATCTAATCAGATTAAGGACTTCCTAGTAGGATGTTAGCAGGACCTCAGAATTTGAAGCATTCAATTTCTCAAGGTATCTCTACACTGCCAAACATACATGTGCTCAGATCCACTGGAAATATGCTTCCCATGGCTTCCTCACTACCAACACCTTTGGAGAATTTCCACTTTACCCCTAATATCAGATGAGGCTAAGACAGACCTTCAAAAACTTGTGGGTGAAGAGATCTGCCCATCACACTGCATCACAAGGAACCAGGGAGGTGGATCTGCAATCCTTATTCTGCCACATTCAGATCATGAATACGAACTTCATTCCTCCACCTCTTGGGTTAAAGAATTATGCTCTGGTTCCCTGAACCGCTCCCCACTCCCACCATGGATATGTTCTCTGTCTTCCCGAGTGTTTTAATATAACACAAATCGTTCAGTATCAGAAATATAGCAGATGATAATTGAGTAGTAAAGGCTTTAACCTGGAATGTGGCAGACCTGTCCTTGTTTGGATAAGTAACTGCTACAAGCCACATCCCAGCAGGAAGGACAGAATCCAACCAACACCTCCAGCAGCCTGTTGGATTCTGAGAACCCCAGCCCACATCTCACTCTGAATAGGGCAGGACAGCACGCTGTTACATCAGCTGTTCTATGGTCACAGGAAGGCCTTCTCCCTCAACTGAAGCTCCTTTCTGCAGGTGACATGCTCTCCTAAGGGACCTACCAGACACATTCTCACAAACATGTCCAACCATCCACACATGCAGGTTTACACTTATCTTTCCACCTTGTTATACCATTCTACTGCCCAGCTGCTATTCAGTTTACAACAGACTAACACTATTTTAGTGCTGAGAACACTTGGAACAAAGCAAGATTAAATATATGGTAAAGACTCCTTCACCCTTTAACACAGTATGTTCCAAACTGTGTGTACTGATCCCATACGCAATTTTACTGGAACACAGAAGTTAACTAAAACTTATTCTATTTCTTTGACTTCTCTGTCAGAAAAGAAAGCTTTCTAACTTGCATATTGAAAACACAGCACATTTAAATACAAAAAAAAAAAACACAACAAAAAAAACCCCACACCAATGAAACACCAAAAAAATAGAAAGAAAACAGAAAAACAACAAGGAGTTTTGAAATCAGTAGTTCATACAGAACGTTCTGATCTAATTTATTTCCTTTCGTAAGTGGTAAGAAAGCCAACTTTTAAGTTTAGACAGCCAGAGCCTTCCTTTTCTGCTAAGGAAGAAATTACAGCCAGCAGAAATCATGAAAGGCAATGTTGACTCCGAATGCACAGAATGAAGCAGAAACATCTCTGGGCATTACAGCTCAAGCATGCAATACCTGGAAAGCTCCATCACTATGCTGACCTAAACACAGACAGCTGTAAAGGTAAGAGCTGGTGTGAGACAGCTCGATTTAGAAATGTTTACTTCTTCTTTATTTGCAACACAATTCCACCACTTGTGGTGATGTTTTGTTATTGCTGCAGACTGCACTATGGTAAAGAATGAACCTCTTACAACTGCATTCACCAAATCAGCCAGTTTCTTCAGAAGAAACAGTTCTAAGGGGTCTGAAACACATTGAACAGGAGTCACAAAACACAAGAATTGTTAACTCAACCCATCAAACCAAACACAGGCCCATTCATAAATAAGCAAAGCCAGTTACTACCAGATATCACTGATATGTATTTATCTGAAAGACATATTTTGGTATAGAAATTGGAAGGCACACAGACTGATAATTGCATACTGACACCTCAATTTCCAGAGCACCCCAGTTGCCCCACATTCTGCAGATGGGCAAACCTTAAAGAAGTTTTCAAAATTTAAAGGGCAGACAAATCTTTCTTAAATGAAAGCAGGGCAGAAAGATGTTACAAGCACATATATCCAATACTTTAAAACACCCACAACGTCTCTTGTTCAGAGTTCAACAAGAAATAAAACCAAGACAATACTCAAAAAACAAATACTGTTATTTTGCGCCCTTACTTTACACCACATTTTCATATAAGAAATTACGGCATGAAACAAATTCACCTCAGCTATACTTCATACTTCTGTTCTTCTTCTAACAGCAAGCAAACAAAATAATCCACTTGTAAATAAGTTGTCTGACGTTCAGCTTGTTTTTTTCCATACACAACTTAAGTTTTATTATCGACATGCAGTAAGAAAAGGGCTTTCCTTTCTAATTAAGATAAAGCATCAGACCCTCTGACAGAACACATGCATGTAGTTTTCACCATCTTCACTATGTCATTTACCAGCTAGCAGTCTGAGTAAGTTAAAAAAAAATACCTATTACCACAAACCTGATAATTATTCTGATTCTTTTTTAGAAATAGATGCTAAACTTTAAGATAATTAATATTAAACCATATTTTATGAGAGCTGAATGATGGAGAACAGATGCTAAGATAAAAATTAATTTGCGAAGTGTCAGCTCAGAACATATATGTAAAGCTGCAGTGTTTGCTATTCAAACTACATGCTGAAAACAATGGAAAAAGTTGTCTATTTCTGCAGTGCCTGCCAACCATTTTTTCAGGACTTCATATGGAAATCCCATCTAAACTTAAGAGTCCAGAAAACAGCATTCAGTTTTAGAAACTCTAATGGTTTATTAGGATAAGTACATTCTCTTCTGGGCATCTATTTTCCATCTTGAACTGACTGACATATAGCAAACGCTACTCCAAAGCCTGCAATTAATTTGTTTTTGTCTCACAGTTCACTCTTCCAGCAAACCTTTGTTTGGACCTCTGATGGAAAGGTTGACTGTGTCTGAAAATTATGCCTGCCACTCTGTAACCACTCATGTAAGTCATTTTAAAAACGAAAAACAAGCAAGCAAATCACAAAAGTAGCAATATCTCTGTAAAGAAGCTCAAGATTTATCAGTTGCTCAAGTCCATTTACTGGGTAACAAGATTCTTTCTTCTTGCTATACATGATATAAATGATAATCCTTTGAGGAATACAATGAAACTTGACACTACTGCAAATTTTTTGTGTATTTGAAAAAAATGTTCTAGTTCTCCTAATTATAGCCACTCCTTTTATCTCCCATATGCTGTACTATATAAATTCTGTCTTTCCTTACAAATTCAAATCTGTCATTTATATGAAGGTTCATACTTTATCCATATAAATCGGCCACCTCCTAACCACTTTTGTTTCTCTTCTCTAAACACCCTCCAATCTTTCAAAGTCTTTCCAATATCTGAGTAATCAATGACAGTTATGGTCCACAAGGTAGTCTCACAAACTGCTCTGCAAAGGCAGACTATAGCTGTTGCAGACTGAGGCACAACAACATAATCAGCAGTCCTCTTGAAAAACTTGCTAACTTCGTAATACTTTATAAGAAGCATTCTCTGCCAACAAGTAGAAGCAGCATCATTAAGTAATGGACATCACACAACCTCATTTGTTTGATCCATGGACCGTGATTCATATAACGCAAACCTCTTTTAGAGAAGAGGTGAAAAGTCTGAGTCCATTTAGTAGTGATCTTAGCAAAACAGCATTCAGTGACTGCCTGTAAGAGCTTATGTCAATTTAACCTGGATGCCTACATGCTGCTACTTTACCTACAAAAAAATCAGTACTCATGAATGCACAACTATTCACAGTACGAGAATGAAAAAACAGCCAAATGAAAAGTCTGCAAGAGAAAACCTTCTTTTATAAGCTCATTTCATAGATGGTAACTGAATATCAGCTTCAAAGCAATTGCAGAGCAACTCAGAGATGACCTTTTATTTTACACAGACATAATATCTAGCACCTGTAGCGATACTACAAATATGTTTCTGCATGATGGCACTCTTGCTGACATACACCTCTTAAGAACATTTCACATGGATTACTGTCATTTTTTTTGTGCACTCCTAAAGCAATCTTCCTTTAAGTTTGAAAATGAGATATTTACAAAAGGAAATCTTTTTTTTTCTTCTGCTAGCTTTTATATTCTGGAATACAAACACATCAAAACATTGAGTTTTTATTAAAAAGACTATTCCCCTCCGGTTACCAATATTCTTCTGACGTGTCATAAAATAAAAAAAAAAAAAAAAAAGCTGCTATTGGGTACCTGGTTACAAAGAACTTCCCATATGCTAAACAAGCAGAGATACCAGATTGCGAATACTGTTTTTTTAATGCTAGAAGAAAAGTCTTTACAAAATTTTTACTTAACATTTCCACCAATTTGGAGGGGTGCAAATTATTGGGTTCACTTATGTATGACATGTAACAAACTGATAAGTAGTTCACACCATCTGCCACAGAAAAAAAAAGTATAAATTAACATTTTTGATGGGCTTAAACTTCAGTCACAAAAAAAAGCCTTGTTCTCTTTTCCATCAGAAAATTAAAAGAAAATTACAAAGTGCACCAACAACTGCAGTCAGCATTTGCACTACCGTTATCATGGAAGTCAAAGCATATGCCAGAAAACTCCCTAATCTGTTTCTGTGTCTACTGGGCATATGGATGGCTATAAAATTTAGCTCTTGTGTCTTCCCTACGCACATGACCATATCACAACCGTATTGCTGTTGGGCATGACTAAGTTGTAATAGGTACTGAAAGAGCATGCAATGTAAAGATCATTTATAGAGAATTGTAGCACATACATTCTGCTATCACGCACTGGTATTAGAAGCTTGCCTAAGACACAGAGCGAAGCACAAACCAGGCCATAGGCTGTTTTACATTGCTCAGTCTCATTGTCTGATACCAGAAAATCCTTCTGTGAATATTAACCGCAGAAAACCCAACAATTGTAACAACTCCTGCCCAAGCAGTACCCTGAAAATTCAGTTCACAACGGTGAGAGTCAAAAGTCATAGCATCACTGCCATTTTCAGAGAAAATCACTTTCCAGAAGATTTGGAGGGGTGGCACTATTGAAGGCGGGCTAAACGTATGTATCCAAGACCACATCTATCATTTCATTTTCAAGAAGAGCTCATGAGAGCCTGCCGAAGGTAAAGCATCAGAATAAAAGTGTTATACAAAAGTTTTATACTTACCATCAGGTTTCGGGTCGTGGGGTTTTGTTGGTGATATTCAACAGCAGAAATACACAAAGCAAACTGCAATTTCAAACCTCTGCATGAGCAAGAAATAGTAGACAATTAAGGTTTCACCCACCTGGGATCTTTCTGAATGCTATCAATGGAAGGTGACCTAGCCAAGGTCCCCTCAGGTGGGATGGCTGGCCCAGATTTGCTGTATGGTGATTCAACAGAAGGACAATACTGCAGCTGTCGGTAGGGGTCTGCGTAATTGGAGGCTGGGCCTGCAGCATAGCTGGCCCTCTGGAAGGTCGCGGTTGCGTTCTGTGTGCCGTGTTGACTGCCTGTGCGCTGTAAGGGTACGGAGTCGACACCAGGGGAAGATGGGGCTACGACAGGAAAGTAGGGACAAAGTAAAAAATTGAGGACCTGTTCACAGAAATGGTTAACCAGGTCTAGGCAGAGGAAAAAAAAACACACACATATAAAACAGGGGTTCAAAAAGAATGAGAAAAAAAACAAAACAAAGAACATTGTCATTTTCAAAACCACTGAAGTAAGTAACCGTCAAATGAACTTCTAAATGTCATGCCACTTCTAGACTAGGGGGCCTTTACTTCAGCTAAATAGACTGTAGCAATGCTTTTCACTTGAGGTTTTACTTACACTAACCTGGGACAAAAAAAGCGCATAAAAAGCATAAAACTCATCACACCAGGGTTTACGAACACCATCAAATGGTTTTTGCAGCCTTTCAAGAGGTGAGCAGAAGGAATGGCCTCCTGAGCCTGATTTAACAAGCCAAGGTGTACTGTTCCTTGGCAAAGGAAATTGCCACAGCCAGCTGGAATTGTTATTCCTGGTGTCTGTGCAAAAGGTAAAACCAGATACCAGCCACTGACTGTTACTGTGTAAACTTGTGTAAACTTCTGTAACCTTCCCCTCCTCCCCCCCTGTATTTCATGATATAAAAGACTTACAGGCCTGCTACCACTACCTGAGTCTGAAAGAGAGCCAGGTACAAAGAGGCCAACAGATCTCTTAATGCACACCAATAGGGGTTGTACACCATGTTAAAGATTATTATCTTATCACTTCTGAGCAGCCTACTTACAGAGTTAAACTGATTTAACGCTTTTTCAACTAAAAAAATGTTACTAAACCCCCTCACAGCCCATTATCTTTCTGTTATGCAGCAGTGTATAGGAATATGGTCAACTTTGAGATCCTTACTAAATATACAATACTTTTAAACCAAAGTCCAAATGTAGGCATTTGGCTTTGCACTGTAAGGGCTAGAGAAGCAACAGCCACATAATCTTTAGCCTGAAAACAAATACAAATTAAAAGCTGGCTTGGACTGCTTACAATGGCAAGTGAATTCTTCATGGGTCCCATTTCCCCCCACATATGCAAGCAGGAATGGGCCTGGGTTCAGGACTATTTTTTGCTGAGTCAAATTCATACACAAAATTGTAGGCAAAACTGCATATTTGCATGATAGATGTTCGTAAAGTATTTCCCAGTCCTTTTTTTTTTTAATTAACATTTACATTGACACTTCAGGAAAGTAAACATTTTTGGTATGTTATAGATCCATGAAAGGGATTTTAAGCATCTTCCCTTTAAGCATCAGCAAATGAAATACACAGAGCTTAAAATACAATTACTGCAATTTTGTCTGAGCTACTATTTGTCAAAATTCACAGTTTACAAACATTCCAAGTTCGTATCAAACTCTGCCTTATTTTCATTTTTCCTGATTCTGAAGCATATTGCTCTACAATAACAAGTACTATCTCACAGCACTGTTACAAGCACAGAAAAGTGGAATTACCTTGATGTAAATTTTCAGCAAGATTTTAAGTACTGCTCTTAATTTTTACCAAATAATTCCTCATGAAATGAGGAACAAGACACATACAGACCTTTCTGTAAATCTGCATCAGTTAAAACGAAAGAACAATATTAGCATACCAGAACATCTCATGCACAAACCGTGCTAAATTCAGTGTTATGAAGACACAATAAAAACATCACTTTTTAACAGAAAATACACTTAAACTGAACATTTGGTGCCTTATAGGAAAAAAAAAAAAAAAGTGAAGAAGTCAGAGAATATTTTAGAAATATTTTTAAGGAGAGCAAAAATGGGGTTGTACACTGATACAGCTTGCTTTTAAGTATTGTCAGTATGCAGAACATGCCACTAGCTGTTGACACATCGCAGGGAGGATTGCATAAAAATCCTACAATGCTAACAGTGCAGAAAATAACAGCTACATTGTAACATACAATAGAATACATTGTAAAGAAATGTATTTACTTCTCAAGGCAGTTCAATGGAAACCATACTTGTTTTTAAACTACTTGAAAACTTTTCTTTCCATTTTCCCCTTTGCCTTGTTATCAAAATAAGTACTTACATGAACAGAAACTGTCACTCTAACACCTATGTGCTTTTTGAGTAACTGATTTATTTCTCAAATTATCTTCCTAAAAGAGAGTCTTGCTTCCTTTCAAATTTTATCACAATGAGCACAGAGCTACCAGAGTTGGAGTAGAAAAATGGAATAAGTCTGTGCCTTAGCTAAACATTCATTTCTCAGCTCGTTTGCCCAATGTTAGGCCGATTAAGCGTAAAAAGAACACACACAATCTGACAAACCAAATGCAAAAAAAAAAGCAAAAAAAAAACCACAAAAAACCCCCATTCACTTTAAAGTAACTTCGACATTTAACTGGAGTAGAGTCACTACCACGGGCTGTAAAACAGTTGAACTCAAGTAGACATTTTTACATGAATGGTTTCAAGTCAAACTAAAGCAAAGCCACCTTCTACCAACCCATTAGTTAAATTCTTTTAGCAGCTAGATTTACTGATTAACAGTAAGCCTATTAAACATAGTACTAAATGAGAAATCCCTTTGATTTAGCTCTTTAAACACCAAAGTCATAGTTATCATGCCTATTAAACAATGAAGTTCAGAAACCCATTTGTTTCACCAGGCAACATTAAATCACAGGGCACGCTGAGCAGACCAGAAAGCGTTCATGTACCAGACACATCTGAAGATGACAAAGCAACTACAGAGCATGCTTTTAAAACAGATTCACTTACTTGATCCTCCAACTTTCACATTTGACTTCTCACAAATCAAAAGTCAGACACAGCGGTAACTGTACAGCTACCATGACACACAGGTAGCTCCTCTCACGCTACCTGGACAAGGACCACGGCTTTGATCCAACAAAAGAAGAGAAAGAGGGGAGCTGTAGCAGTGTTCTGCAGTAGAAACACGCTAGCCCTCAGGCCAGTTTCCCTGGGACTTGGCCCATTCAAAACAGGAACGTGGCTGCCTTTGGTGCAGGATACAGAGCTTGAGTTTAAGTTTAACACCAAGGAAGTCTTCTGTAGCTTAGGCACTTCACTATGAAGTTTCTTATTATCAAGAAAGACAGTCAAATTTATTCCAGTTCTCATTTTGTTTTCCATTGTCTTCGCCCTCGCTTTTACGTGTTGTTTTGTTTAGTTGTTAATCTTGCAAAACTTCAGTGTCCAAATTCCATTCTATTCAATTTCCCGAGTTTATCCTCAGACTGAAAGGAGATAAAGAATTTGCAGGCAAGTCTTCCCCTTGCAGCCTCATAAGACAGCATCTTCTTCATCCATCCAGCCTTTGCTCTCAGCACTTCCACTTTTTAGGGCTTCCAGAATTGCACTGAACTCCACATAACCAACTGGAGAAGCTTCTTTCCCTTTATTGTCTCCATGTCCTCTCCCTCTCTCAGCTGTTTCTAGTTACCTTCTTTCTGCTGGGCCCCAACCTTCTCCAGATGCTTGCATTCTACGCATGGCAAGAAAGTTGCAACCTCCTCCCCTCCAGTTCCCACATGCCCAGCTCGCTGCTTTCAATAGCCAGAGCATGGCTGGTACAGCAGAGTGCAGTGGTTTGCTATCTCCTACTAGAGGAACATAACACACAGTACGTGGGAAATGCAAGCAAAGGGGAAACAGAACAGTTCAGAAAAAGGTCTCTTTTCCACCCATAAACATGCTACAGTTTTCTCAGGTACTGGCTATATTTGGCTATCACACCTACTTGTAATCAGTGTCTAAACACCGTTACAAGCGTGTATTCCAATTATTATTCTTTTTAACAAGTTTTAATAGATTTCCAATTGCATAGTAAGAAGGAAGAATTTACCCAAGTCACTGTGATATCATTCCTCCAGATGGTATCACAGGAGATGTTAGTTGTTCATACTTTCCTATCCCAAAGACGACACTATAGCTCCTTGGGAAATACTCAATATTAGTCTAACATAGTCCAAAATGCCATTCCTGTTTCTGTCAGCTGCAAAGAACATGCCACCGTTTTGTGGGGGGAACAATGCCATGCTTCACAGAATCCAAGGAAACATAACTTGTGCTCTCCGGATGGTCATGAATAATAAATCCTGTTCCAAAGGAAACAGTGATGATCTTCGGAGACTGAAGAACTGAAAGCAGTGCCTGCATTTACACATCCTTTCACTTCAATTTTCTAAGAACACTTTTTAGATCTGACATTAATTGTTACAAGGCTGAGTGTTCCTTCGCTCAGGAAGTTGATGCCCCTTCACTGATTTAGCATTACCAAAACAAAACAAAACCAAACCAAACTACTACTTTTCTTTCTAAGCTATGTCTCTACATCTACATCTGTGCATTTTTCTGAGGGGACACAAAGATTTTATGCAGATACTCAGAATCTTCAATCAACTGCATACTTTAAATTACTTCAAATTCTCAGCTCTTTGCCTCAAGAGAGAAATGATTACCTTTTTTGCAGGGCAGAAGCCATGACTTCCAAGTTTTTAATAGGCGAAAAACCAACCCCCTTCCACCTTCAGAAACTAAAGCATACTTCAGATCCACTAGATTTTAATTTCTACTAACTTACATAGCTTGCATTCTCAGGCTTTCAGCTGTTTAGCATATTCCAACATGCTCCTCTTTGGGAAAAAAAAAAAATGCTACCTTCAGCTCCTAAAGATATTCTGCCAAGACCTTTTCTCAGACTGCTTCTTGCCTCTGAATTGTATCCCTGAGTCTGGGGAGAACACACAGCTTAATTCATTTGTTACAAAGGCATTTAAATGGAGAAAGTATCAACTGCCAATGCCCTTGAAAGCAATTGACCTTTTAGAGATATTAAAATTCATCATGGGAGATGGAATTCAACCAAGACCAATTGCACAACAGGAAACACATACAACACTTCAATCTTCTGTACTATGAGGCCAGCTCCAAAAGTAATGCCTCCTATTTTACTACTTTGGCCCACAATGACAGAGATGGATGCTGGTGGTAGGGCAGTAGAGGTCGAACCTTCCCATCAATATTCCATTACATTCTGTTGCCACGTGACAGACAGCAGCAGAGGGGCAGTCTGACAGAATGAAGTATGCACAGGATTCTGTATGAAGCAAAGGTGTGACAGTGAATTCTTACACATGAAAAAAAAACAACCAAACACATTTGTCAACACTTGCTGAACATTTACAGAGACCGAACAGTGGACGTGAGCACAGTGAGGTGATAGTTGGTGCACTTTCAGCAGTGGTGACAGACAAAAAAAAGCCACATTCTGGACAGCCAAGCACAACTCTCACATCACAAAATGATGAGTATTTTGAAGAGCTCATCATCATGAGTCAGTGGATTATGACCAGGAAACCGTGCACAGAGCTGAATGTTGGCTTCAATGCTTGGGAAACAATGGTGGCAACACTGGAATATCAAAGTTTGCACAAGATGGGTCACATGACTGCACGTGCGGGAACAGAAAGAACATCATATACAAATTTGTCAGGACCTACTGAACCAATACAAGGCTGAAGGTGACAGTTTCCTGGATTGCTTCATTACTAGTGACAAGACATAGTGCCACCACTATGAGTTGGAATCAAAACAGCAGCGCACTCGCAGTGGTGACATGCAAATTCCACAGGGAAGAAAAAGTCCAAGTTGCAGTCCTCAGCAGGGAAAGTGATATGCACTGTCTTTTGGGATAGGAAAAGCGTGACTCTTCTAGATTTCCTGGAAGCTGTACAAATCAGCAGTGCAACGCAGAGGTCAAAGCTGAAGCCTTGAATTTCCAGAGTCAGTCCAGATAACCATTCTCTTGACCACCAGGACCCACACCAGCCTGAAGACTGTACCATTCTTGGCTGGACTGTTCTACCATACCTACTGTATGGCCCAGATCCGGCATCTTCTGACTTGCATCTGTTTGTGTCAGTGAAAGATAGACTGTATGGGCAACATTTTCCTAGCAACAATACCTTCATAGCAGTTGTGAAACAGTAGGTCACTTCTCCTGGAGCAGGTTTTTTTGTTTGTTTTCGTTTTTAAATACACCAGTGCAGCCTGAAGGCTCTTGTTCATGGCTGACAAAAACACATTGCCAATGGTGATAACTACGTTGAAAAACAGTGTTTTCTAACTGGGAATTTGCTCTATGGAGTAGAGGCATCTTCCTCTTTGCATCTGTTGTGGTTTCCATGGAAATAAAGAAGAGGCATTACTTTCAGAATGACCTGTGTACAACAGAATTTCTTCCACCTTGTGCACAAGGGATATAATGACAGTAACCACTATAAAACCTGATTAAAAGTAAAAAATACACAACTAATGCTACTGAGTACGGACAAGCCTACAGCAACGAAGTTTCTGCTCAAAATTAACCTTCTCTTTAAATCCCTTTGTTAACTTTCCAGCTAGCCAACAAAAAAAAAAATAAATTAAAAAAAAAAAAAAAAAAAAAAAAAATCAAATAATCATAAATTAATCATAAAATCATAAATTAAGTGAATAAAAATGAGATCATCACAGATGAAAAGTTTCCAGTTCTTGGAAATTTTCCCTTTTCTCCTTCAGATTTTGACTTCTTTTTGTTTAGTAAGCTAATCCCAAAGTTTAAAAACGTTATCAGACCGTGTTCTTTAGGATACATCACCAAGTTTCAGCTACTGTAGTTTATGTTTTCTGCTCTGGAATACAGTTATTTTATTAGTAAATTAACTATAACTGCATTACAGAGTTGGTACATACAGTTATACAAATCAAACACACAGTAAGTTCTGCAACTGAAAGCTTGAAAGGTGCTGGATACATTAAGAGGGAAAACTAACATCTTGTTCTACTTGCAGAAACTCCACACCTGCATGCAAACTGCTAAGTAGCAGGCAGTCTTATTAATATTTATATGCATACACAGCATTAAATTAATAATGGCCTGATGATTTTTGAAAGATTGCCTTTAAACACAATGCTGCAGAAAGAATAAATTCTTAAAAGCATCAGTCCTCTTGAAGACTTTATTGGATAGTTACCTCAGGCATAGCATCGTTTTCATTCAAAGATTTACAAGGAGATTTATGAGAAATGTTTGCATACCTTATTTCATAAAGGACAATTCTGTATTTAAAAAAAACTGCTGAAGTAAATAAAAGAGAATATAGTCTTCTATCACTAAAATTTAGTGTGATCAGGCCTTAACATACCTCAGACTACACCTACAGAGTAAACAGATGATTAATACAGACAGCTTCTGACAGAGTAGCCACTGTATTTTCTCAATAGTAGCAGGTGAGATTTAAAGGATATATACTTGCCCTGAGATTCAACGGTCTCACCAAAGTTTTATATGTATGATTCTACTTTAATAGGTACTAAAAATGAAGGGACATCTGAGATGCGTTCAGACATTTTAAATCATTCCGCTATTGGAAAAAAAAATTAGAAAATACATATAAAACACTACAAATCTCTGGAGATACCCTGTTTGTGAGACAGAGGAAGAAGACTGCAAATGCTGACAACGTTAACAAGTATCTATTTTGAGCAATGGAGAAATCTGGGCTATCTTCAGACAGCTATGATTCCTCAATAGACCTTAACCATGGGCTGCATAATTTAAAGCTATAAGTATCTTACTTGGAGGAAAATTCTCCACTACAAGGAAGATACTGACAACAGATTACGAAGGTGAATCTGTGGAATTTTCACCTTCCACCACTTCCCTTCCTCTTCCATTGCTCTTGCTTTCCAGGAGCATAGAATAACACTGAAATTAAAAACAATGTCTTTCATAAGCCTTCCTCCAAGTTGTAAATACGCGTGGAAAAAAAGCACCACATCCTTCTCAGACAGGATGTCACACAGCCTACCTGGCAGACAAGCAGCACAAAAACAAATATACAAGAATATAAACACAGATAATGCTTTACTAAACACTCAAGATCTGTCAAATGAAATAAGATTATGGCTTTTCTATAAGGTGATTTGTTACTCACTATGCAGATCACTATAGTATTTTGTGCTCATTTACTTTGTAGTGAAGATTTGTTCCCTGCTTGCCTCCTGTAATTCTCTCTCCCAAACCAATGTTATCAAGAGGATGTCAGTTAGGAATACAGGTCTATTAACAGAACATCACCAGACTAATAGAAATGCAGTGGTAGGAATAATTTTTCTTTTTAATCTCCCTGAAAACATTACATCCTACAGCCTAAACTTCATGCTGTGTGATTTACCAGCATGATTCTCAACCTGCAGCTGTGGCATCGCGGTATGCCAGCGCATATCACATCAACTGGTGACAAAACAGAAGACAAACCAAACCAACCCAACCTGGCTCCCAGCCAGAAAAAAAGAACGAACACAACCTAGGCAGGAGGACATGACGTTTGCTATTTATAACTTAAGCAAGGTAATTTAGGACTGAAAAGAATAAAGAAGCAGTTTGACAGGCAAAGCACTTAATGAAAATGGGACAAATAAGAGCGGTTTCTTTTTTCCTGTCACTTTTCCTTTTTAGCTGAAAAGTAAGGACTTGAAGTCCCAAATAAGAAGAAAGTATTTCTGAAACTGAAGTTCCCTTGTTACTTCCAGAAGAAGTATTTATAATACAGGAAATAGCATGCAACAGGCAGCTTCCCATTAGTAGTCAGATATTATTCTGAAAGCAAAGTAAAACTATACTAGTGTACTCAGCAATACTAACTGTAAGAGTCTGAAAACACCTAACTGCATATAAAAAAAAGAGAATATTTTCCTATTAATTATCTCAAAATTCATTTCACACAGAGTCCAAAGACCATGGAATTACATCCTCACACTTCTAACTAAAATCCAATTCCATGACAAGAGGCAATACTAACACAGACTGAGAAAGAATCAGATAGCAGTAGGATAACTGCATTATCAACTGCTCTGTGAAACCTGTCCTTTGGTGACGTAGGAGACTGAAATTCCAAGTTTGATTTCCGGAGTCAACACTACATCTGCTAGTCGCCTTGCAACTGTAGAAACACTTCCTGTGAACAAAGCCCACTACATGGAATTCATCATGACAATAAAATTGGATTTCCACAACATCCTTTTTATGTAAGTCCTATTTCAATGTCAGAATTCTGTGCTGATTTCTCAGATTTTTTCAGCACATTTAGGTAACATACAGTTTCAGCAATTTTGAAGGACTAAAACTCACAACTTTCCAAGGGGCTTCTTGCTACAAGCTATTGTAAATGACTATTGAAAAGGCACCTCTCAAAGCAAAACAAATGTGTTTTAGGTATTGTCTTAATAATATTAAAAACTACATCATAAGCAATTAAAAAAAAAACCATGACAAAACCTCAAAATGCTTTAGTTAAGATGATTAGAGACCAAATTCATCTTTGAAAACAAAAGAATAGCTACCAATTTGTGACACCTCAAAGTTACTATAAAGCAGGCTTAACTATTCTTAAAAGATGAGAAAAATCACTGTTTCATTGATTCAGATATCAGTTTTCTTCATACGGACAGTTTTCCAAATACTAGAGAACTGCTTTACAATATTAAAATGAAAATCTTCACCTTGAAATAATGACGATTTCTAAAAATACCAAACACATCCAATACTTTATTAGATGTGAAGATACATATTCACAGTCCTATGAAAACAACACACTCAGGATCAAGTGATGCATTCTTCATTGTCTCCTGTAAAGAATAAAGGAGCTAGGAGACGTGGCAAAAATTTGGGAATCAAAGGAAGACCAAGCTGGACCAGCATTTACAAAAACAAACATACAGCAAGTAAGATACTTGCAGCATCAAGCTCTCCATGCAACGTTCTTCCTTGACCTTGTTGTAAAAACTGAAATCAGAAAAAAATTGACTTGCACATCTTGAGCATTTATGACTCCCACAGGCTGCCAGCTGCCATACTACTAAGAAAGAGCCTCCTGTTTGCAGAGCAGCAACCAGCCCTGGAGCAAGGCAAGGTGCCGTGCTGGCAACAGAGGACACAGCAGGAGAGCAGCAATGTGTTGCCAGCTGGCACAGCTTACCAGCACCAACTCCATAGTGTTTGACTTCTGCTTACTAACGAGATGAAAATTCAAATGGTTTGAGAGTGCAACACCTTCTCATACAAAAAATGAAACCCCAAGGACCAGAGGCAAATGGAGCCTGGACCTATTACTGAAAGTGGGAGGTGAGTGGAAGCCGTACACTTGGGCAGCGATCAGACACCAAATAGCTGGAATTGTATGGCCATGCTTTGCTTGTGCCAGTTAAACAAAGACAAAAAGAGGCTGTCAGAGCCATCTGAATGCTTTGCAAGCAACAAATGAGCGTTGCCACAAAAGACAGTGGAAACAATTTTGAAGGCCTGTTCCTATCTGGGACAGCAGCAAAAGGGGGGTTTTGCTTCTTCCTCTCCTGCCTTTCCTTTGGGCTCTGAATACACACTTGGTCTTCACCACATGTTGCAAGAAAGCCACTACCTCACTGACACGAAAAGGAATGCTCATTTGGCTTGTAAATCTTCCCCTCAGCTCCTGCTTGACTTCCAGGATAGCAGATGCCAGGGCCAAGAGCAGCAAGTGTGAAGCAGCAAGCATCAGCATGGATCTTCTTGCTTCCCATCTAAAAGCGTGTCTGACCCCTGGCACAAATCTGCATCCCTCTTTGTTCAGAAAGAACTCTAGGTTATCACAGAAGATGACTCCAGGGCAAACACTGCTTCTACACCACTAAAGCAAGACAATACTCAAATAAAGATTATTTTGTAAACAACCAAGAACAGTGCCTGATGTAATCATGGCTCCCACCATTCAGCCAAGGAAGCAGCAGGCAGGAATGGGAAGGAAGACAGGAAAGCAGAACACAGCATTCACCCAGAAGCTCAATAACACTTCTTACTTCCCACAACTTTTCCTGTACTGCATCACAACAGAATGAAATCCAGGATTTTTCCTGCTGCTGGTAAGTGCCAGAACAGACACCAGGAGCAACAGGCTCTATGCCTGGTGTTTGTGTGTGTGCTGTGTTTGCCCCCTGTGCCCTTCACTGAAGACCAAAAGCAAACACCAATCATTGAAA
Source organism: Centrocercus urophasianus (assembly GCF_019232065.1). NCBI lineage: Eukaryota > Metazoa > Chordata > Aves > Galliformes > Phasianidae > Centrocercus > Centrocercus urophasianus. The sequence continues at coordinate 68,563,622 of NW_024884253.1, forward strand.
GCGCTTGCAGCAAGGACATTCCTGCCTGGTTACTGCTGCTGAAGCGTGACATCCTCCTGGCACAGGACAGGTCAACTGCAGAAAGCTCTTCCCTCCAAAGAACCTCCCCTTGGACTCACCATGGCAACACTGCTCCTGGTGGTGGCCTCCCTCCTCACACAAATCCAGCCAACAAAGAGCCATGTTTCTGTTTTGCATTTGCTGTCACAAATTTCATAGGCCTCTTCTCTTTGAAGAGTATCCTCTAACACAGCACTCAGGAGCCCAAACAGATCATGCCATCAAAGCTTTTAATATAAGATCTTCAGAAGTACTATGCTGATGGAGCCACAGAGTGCTGGTGTGAGCATGCTCAGACCTGATCTAAAGGACAGGAGGCGACAGGAGAGGCTGCAAGCTCCCTAGCTGCAGTACACAGGGACATCAGGCAGCTTCAAAAGCAGCAAGGAGAAGCAATGCAGGAGAGCCCTTGCTACACACACGCACCCCAGCCCAGAAACCATGCTTCTTATAAACACTTTGCTTCCTATGCTAAGTTACCATACAAAGCCAATGCAAAGTTTGACTGCTTATCTTTCCACCACCTGACCTTGTTCACAATAGAAATTTCATTCTGGGATCCTCTTTTTAACCTCAGGAATGCCAAACTTGTTCCACCACAGACTCCAACCTCTCCTCCAAGATTTTTCCCTCAACCTCTGAAAATAACAAGAGTGCTCCAAATACTGGGTCCAAGCACCCAACACTCACAGCTAATGTCATCTGCCTGCATAAACCCTACAGAGCTGCTAGACTTCCTGTGATCAAGCTGTGCCACCACGCATTCCTCATGGTGGCCTTCAGGAGCAGAGGCAGTTATCGACCTATGCACCAAGGCAACACTTCAGCTTTCTCCAGTAGTGTATCAGGGGAGCACTGATACAAGGGAGACATGCTTCATAGAGCTGGGAGGACAGGTTCATTCTTGTTTAATTGCTGGCTCCTCCTTACCACTTGAGTGAGGCTGAGGACAATGATACTCACCTTGAAAACCAAGAAACTCTCTTCAAAATGCTCAACATGTTCTAAGCTCAACACATTCACAGCTCACCAGCAACAGTCTTGCTTTTAAAGAGCAGCACATTTTTCAGCTGATAAAATTCCAGGCCCAGCTTGGGGAGGGTCAAGGTAAACATATTTACATCCCATTATTTCCAGAATGCTGGGAACATCATTCTTTCAAAGCTTTTAATAATGTTACCAAGAAATCACATCCTTTTATGGAAGAGGGCTTGTTTTCATTGGTCCCTTGGTGAAAGGGACAAGTGCCTTTATGCATTTCCAGACAGAGTGTTGTCACTGTTGTCACAAGGATAATAACAACTGATCTCAAAGCACCTACTGTTGTCACAGCCATGTTCCTGTACTGTAAGTCAAAACCAGTAGCCTGGTACCTGAGACACATCGCCTTCTCTTCAGAAAAACTACAAAAATTTCATGCTTACAAAACAGCCAGATTTCACAAACTTGGACTTGATTCATGTTTAGCATGAATAAAATGCCAACAATTGATTTAAATAAGACTAAAATATTAGACCTAACCTCCAATTCCACAAACTAAGCCAATGCATGAGAGAATAATGATTCTGCAACCTGTGCTGGCTGTAAGCAAATCTTTTTCCTCTCTTAAGTAACAACACGCTTCAAATTCCAGCAGCACTCATGCAAACATCCCACCAAATAAGTTTACCATTACAGCCATTAGTTCACAGTTTAAATGAATAAAGCAATGCCTTTAGGTTTGTAAGAAAAATAAATGAGATGACTGCTTGGAAAAAAAAAAAAATCAGTAGTGTTATTTAGCTAACAAATGAATTCCTACTCAGTAAGTAAATTTAGAAATTTATTGTGAAATGCAGTGCAAAAGTTTAGGCTACTACTTTTTACAAGAGAAGGCACAACCTTTTTAAGGCCAGAAGGGACTGCTACATAAAACTACAGGCCAAGAAAGCCTATGCAGCCATTGCTGTAAAGATTGCAAGACTATTTTTAGCTAAGCTTGACAGGAACACACCCAATCATGACTTGAACTTCAAAGTGATGAAGAATTTGTCCTGCCCCATCTGATGTTATGCTGAGAAGATGTTCTACAAGCTTCTACTACTTTGTACCTTCTGCAATACGTAGCCCTTAGTGTATAACTATGGTCATGCATTTCATTCATTAGTGAAACATGAAATTAAAAATACATGCTAAAAAAATGTAGCAAGCACACTAAATTCACAGTGTGTTACTTACACCACAGAGAAATCTTAGACTATCTTAGAATTCTGTTCACTGCATGTTGATTCACTCAGGCAATGAAAAACTGAGTGGGCTTTATCCTCAGTTGTGTAAACATTCCCAAATGCAATAGCTACTTCAGAGCTCAGAAAAGAGAGAGGCGATGCCTATTTTAAAAAAAGAAAGAAGAAACATCTCCATTCTGCGTCAGAAATGTGGAAGCTTCAAATTCAGGAGGAGTTCTCTCTTTCCAAAAGAGAAGTCATAGAAGCAAATGGCTTCCAAGTATAATTTGCATAACTTTTGTTTCTGGTGTGAAATGTCAGCTGTAGAGAAAGAAGATTAAAAAAAAAAAAAAAAAAACAAAACAACAAAATCAGACTTCATCCAAAGTCCTTCAGCTACATTTGCCTTCTCTTTTCTCCATCACATGTGAAAAAACCACGTGCCATCTTTAAGATTAAAGATACTATTGTAACACATAAGAGAATGAACTACAGTCTACAAAAAAAAAAAAAAAGCAGGAAGTTCTAAGCCTGCCCTCCAATGCGTTTCATGCACACAAAAGAAACATAATTTGAACAATCTGCATTTATCTTCAGGGAGTACACAAATTTACAACTCTTCTTTCCTACACCAATAGTGAAAGCAAATTCCTATTCAGTCTGAAATAGGAAACAGGCAATGAAGAACTGAGAATGTACACATGCTAAACTTAAGTTGGATTCTTACCACTTTCTTCTACTAATTTGAGAAAAGATATATAGCCTCCATATCTGAAGCATGCACATTTGTGGCAGAAGGAGCCTGAGAGCTGGTGTGTCCAGCCCAAGATTCCCTCTGACCACTGACTGCTCTTCAGGCTGGTTGTGCAAAAGGCTGACAGCAACCATCCATACTGTGCAGAGCAGTGGATAGCCTGGCATGCCTCCAGCCCTGTTTCTGCCAGTGATAGCATTATTAGGGAGGGGAGATGAAAGTGAGGGAGGGTCAACAAAACACAGAGCTGGACCAATGTAGCAGTTCTTCAGGATAAATCTGGAGAAAAGCTGAAGTCTGAGTCCCAGATACAGCAAAACAAAATTGACAGGGTTCATTTCTGCTATCCAAACCAATGTCTTTGGGCTCTTCCCTTCTGAAAAAGCTGCTTTCATGTATTACCCACTAACATCCTGTGATCCGGTTTCATTCACTATAATTGTGATCTAGTTTCACAAGGTTTCCTTACTTACAGAAGTGCCGTGAAGACAACAGTCACAAGAAAGCCTGCTAGTTCTGCACAGACTCAGAGGACATTTTGCAAGCAAAACAAGAAATCCATTCAATGCATGATCGTGAAAGAGTGCACTGCATACAAAAGAGGCTGCACATGGAATGCAAGGATTAAAGCTCAATGTAAAAGTTGCTTTATTTGCTACCACTACTGTCCAGTGACTTAGACAGAGTCTTGGTCCCAGTCACGAAAGAACAGCAATCTTTCTTCATATATACACACACAAATATGTCTACACAAAACGTGCTACTGTAGTTTCTTTCACTGAAAGGAAATACTCTTCACAAAGCATAAAGTTACTTTTGTTAAGTAATGGCTTAAAGTACTTTAAACAACTACAAAGCTTTAAGTAGTTAACTAAAGAATTCTGTGATTAACTTCTTTAAGTATTTCTCTTACTCTGAACACCCAAAACTTTCATAAAGCATCAGAAACCTCAGACATGCAAGAACTGCCAACTCTGCCCTTAGAAGACTTCAAAAATAAAATAAGTTTTTTAAAAAGTAAACTATCTAGCTCAAAAAAAAAAAAACCAAACCAAAAACGCAACACTTTTTTCTTGACGAAAACAGGAGTGACAAGAGAATGGACAGAATCTTCCCTATTTGTTTTTGTTGCATTGATCGAAACACTAGAAATACTTGCAACTCCTCAGGCAAGTTTTTCTTACAACTGCTTTAGGCTATTTTGGCTGTAGCACATATAAACTCTAATTATTTTGAGTATTCAATACCATAAATATCCCTGTTGATTTGAATCTCTGTGAGTTTCAACATACAACTACATTTCACTTGGTTGAGTGGACATTCTGCAAGGATGACACCAATGTACTTCATGGGCAATCATTATATGGATAAAACAGGGATGCTAACAGCTTTAGTCAGTGCCTTAGTTCAATTTTGTGTCTGGGATCCTATGCATAAGCTTACCTGTGCAGGAGAGAGGAAGAACACATACATATGAATCACTTGAAAGTCAAATGAGCAATCCTTTAGCTTCATGAGAAAGGAACTTTGCAGTCCCTTTGCAAAACACAAACTTTGCTAGCAAATAAAAATAGCAATTACTCCAGAGATTTTTTTTTTCTTGAAGACAACACAAAAGATTAATAGAAGCACTCTCCTTATGAGTAAGCCCCCTCTCCAAATTAGCTTAAGCTACTGTATACAGCACTAAGCATTTCTACGTTTTGTGCATGCTTTTAGGGTTCTGTTGATAGCTGCATCTACACAGGTATTTTGTTTTACTGACATGCACACAATCCACGTTGTTTAACTCATCAGAAAGAGAAGAATTAGTAGCGAAGAGTAAGACAGAGCTCATAAAAGACAATCATGCAAGTTATAATCACCTACCTGTACTAGTGCGATATGTGCCTGTGTGTGCTGGTTGCAGAGGGTCCCCCTGACTCTGGCTGAGACTCCTCATAGGGGGCTTCTGATAAACTCTGTCTTCGTAAATAGGATCTATATGATGTTCTGGAGACTGCAGTGCCCTTAACTCGGAGCCAAGGTGGCTGTGCTGGCTGCTGTAAGATGCCCGAGACCCAGCTGCAAATAGATTTAAGAGACAATTAAGATAGCAGAAAAACAAGCAATAAATACAGACGGATTTAATAAAGTTAACTTGAAAGTTGCAGTTCAAAAACAACCAAAAAGCTTTCAATATACAAACAGCGTGCAACAACAGCAGCTAGTTTTGTTCACTTCAGTTCCATCATCCAGCTGCCCACATCTAATGCAAAGTCTATTTTCTTGGAAAGAAGTAACACTTCAGAGCCATATTGTGAAAGGCCACTAAAAAAAAAAAAATCTCCCATAGGCATGGAGAAGGGGAGAAGCCGTGAGATCCAGGCAGGCCCTGAGCCCAAATATGACCACAGAACAATCACGAAGGGGGAGAAGAACAAGAATCAGGGTCAGAACTGGCTTCATGTATTATGCCCATATCTTAATCTAATCATGAAGTAACTTAAAGATGATGAATAGATGTAGTTGCACGAAGGCTGATCTGTTTGCTGCTTCACTGGATGTACACCAGAATAGTTGAGTCTTACCAATATTTTTGCCCTCTACGATTTAAAAAAAAAACAAACAAACAACCTACTGCTATGACTTTCTACAACTTAAATCCTCTAAAGATGAATAAATTAAACATACCATCTGGAAACAATACTGCAAGGATACAACATCAAATGGAACCGCACAAAATTTTTTTTTGGTACTATTAGAATATTATTTTCTACCATGACATTAAAAAGAGACTTGTATACATTTCTAGCTGTGATAATTACTCTTACTTGACTTACTATTTTCAAGACTCCCAAAGATAGTCATGAGGAAGGCAAAAAGGCAGACAACTACGCAAGTAACACTTGACAAAGCAGGGTCTTACACCACTACGTGATAAGGTGCTATTTAAATGTGTAGAAACGCAATCAGAGATTTAACTACCACATCCCCTGCTGATACTCCTGTGAGATTAAAATCCTGGATGCAGGATTCTACTAACTCAGCTTGGGCTGTCCCTACAAGCTGTCTAGCTATGCCTGCTGGAATTCTCTACCACATTCATTGCATTTACAGTTTTGTTGCAGACACACTAAATAGTAAGAAAATCCAAAGCAAATACATAAAGTGATACACAGTACCAGTACAGGATAGAAATGAAAAGAGATGCACAGAATTAGTTAAATCTCATTAAAATTGCCTGGAGGAAAAGAGTTTCTTCCATTTCCTTCTTTTTAATCAGTTTGTGCCACATTCAGGTTTTCTTTGAAAGTTTTCAACATACATGCATGTGTTAAGTGGAATATCCTATTTGCATTTTTTTCCCATCGAACATTTTTTAGACTGAATTGCCATTAGCACACTACTGCAAATTTCTTCTTGTTCCCCTTATTGGAAAGGATCTCAAAGACACATTTTACCTAGAACTACTGGATTATCCAGAAAGTTGATATTACTCTTCAAGGAGTATGTTCTTCATGATCCACATTTTCAAACACTCCTTTAGCCCTGCATCCAAGAACAGCAAGAAAGGCCTGGATTGGAAAAGACCTCAAAGGCTACTCGGCCCCAACTCTGTGCCATGGGCAGGGCTGCCAGTCACCAGCTCAGGCTGCCCAGGGTCCCATTCAACCTGGTCTTGAGCATCTCCAGGTAGGGGGCACCACAGCTTGTATGGGCAGCTGTGCCAGCCCCTCATCACTCCCTGAGTAAAAAAGAAAAAAAAATTTCCTCCCAGTATCTAATCTCATCTTCCTTCTTCCAGATTTAAACAATTCCTCCTTGTTCTATTATTATTTGCCCTTGTAAAAAGTCAGTCTCCCTCTCGCTCATAGAGCTCCCTTCAAGTTCTGGAAGGCCACAATAGGTACTGCATCATATGGTGACTGATTTTCAGAACAGCCCCACCAAAGCATACCATCCTTCGGAGTGGTTTAAAATACAGCCAATAGGGTATATATTCAAGTTTTTTGCATCAGCTGTATTTACTGCATATCTGGTTCAGTCTGTATTTTCTGAAAATCGATAGGAAAAAAACGAGCACAATGCTTCAGTGGTTCAACAATGTATCAATAGAACAGACTTGATACAGAATAGAGAACTATACCTCCCTTCTAGAAGTAGAGCAAGCCTTCTCTCCATTTACAAAGTAATAATGCTCTTTGGAGCAATAGATTTTCCTTGGAACTCTGCTCCCAGTGAACAGAAATAATTTTTTCCCGTTGAGCTCTATGGCAGTATAATGTAAACATTAACAAGCTCTCATTATGCTACTCTTCTAGTGAGGTAGCTTTAATTCTTACTCTACAATTGTACTAAATATGCAAGTGTCAAGTACAGTTCATTAATAAAAACAAACACCACAGTGGTATATTTGATTACCACACATACTATTAGGGCTGGAATGCTGTTGGACTGAATAATAAAGATATGTATCACTGGAGAAACTATATTACAGATCAAACAAACAAGACAAAGAAGAGGGAATAAACAGCAAAAGAAATTCGTTACTACTCATCCATCCTCCCCAAGACATTTCAAGATGACAAAGCTTTCAACAGATAATTGAAGTACTTTTATTTCACAAACATAGCCACCGTTAAATCCCAGAAATGAAAGCTAACAGAACATGAACCATTCTAGTATTCCTCCTTTTGTATCATGAGACTGTTACTGAAATGGTTACTTCTATCACCTTATTAGACAATGTCATGGATTCTTCCTTAAACATACTGCTTATCACCTTCAAAGAAGATACGTCTTACTCTGGATGTGTATATGTAATTTTTGTGTTAAACAATTCATGGACAATGACAAAACCTACTCTGTAAATAAATACATACTTTTTAAGGTAAGTCCATTAAAAATATTTAATTACAAGCAAAATCTGATACTTTCCCATAGGATTTGCTAACCAATTTTAACACACAATTTCCAAACAGTAAGACATCAATACTTAAACACAAAATACTAGCACCCTTCAAAGGTCTTAAATTTTGTAAATAAATAGATAAAAAGATGAAAAATCAAGATCACTTTCAGTGTTTTTTTAAGCTACTGTTTCAAAAGCTGAGATAGTTTTGTCTTCAAGTAAAATTTCTATTGATCTCTATTATTTATTGATATTATAATACTTAGATACTTACACATTTATTTATGCATCTACACTTAAAAGCAACAGATTTTACTTCATGTTTTAAGTATTACAATAACTAATGATAATGCTGTAACATGATGGAAAGCACAACAATAATGACAGCAGAATAGCAAAGTCCTAGACTACCACAAGTGAGACTTACTCAAACACAACAAACTCTAGCACAGACATAAAGAAAAGAAGCTGCTTACATCTAGAAGACTTCAAGTACACAGGAACCTCCAACAAGATACCCTTGTCTCTACTGCTGACACTTAAATGAGGTCTGGGAAGAGGTGGATCCTGGCTCCACCACTTCTGGTCACTCAGATACACTGCATACAGCTGAGCTCTCCTGGGTTGGCCCTGCCTTCCCATCAGGTGCTCAATCACTGGGTCATTTCCACTACACCAACCAAAAGCTATTGGAAGAGAGGTGTGACATCTGCTGCTAATGCCAAAGATCAGATTGATAACTTCAGAAGAGCTAACACACAATTTACAGCTGAAATTAACTGTAGATTTGTAGGTTTTTATATCCAAGAAAATGAAGGGCTGCATAACGGCTTTCAGACAACTGCATCCCATTTCATCTCTACGCTCAGCCCTTCTCCATCATGTGCTGTTATTATGGAAGACATTGAAAAGAGGGTTAGAATAATTGATCAAAACCAAGGCTGTGAACTCAGGAAAATTAATGCCAGTGAGAGAAGGACAGGGATAGCATGACTCCTGCCTGCACCTCTAGGTTAGCAGCAAATGGCTACATCCATTACAGCCTGATGCTGTCAGCTGATCTGTATTGTTTGCAGCAAACAATCTGCATTAATGCAGTCTAAAGCTTGCGAGATCCTGAGCAGCAACAAGGTCAGAATGGAAAAAGCAGTGATCAATATACTACCAGGAAGTAATAAACATGGAATTACCAGGCCCATTAGTATTCTCACAGACAAGGAGGCTCACTACTCAGAGAAATTGCTTCCCTGAACCTGAAGCTATCATGAAGGCACTGCATACTTCAAACTGTAGTTGCCCAAGCCATGTTCTTACCAGCCACCATGCCTTCAATCTGTCACTGTAAGTTTCTTGAAACCACAGCAGTAATGTGCACCAAGTCCATGCATATCTTTCTTATATCTGCAAACAGGTTAATTCCCTCTTCCCTGACCAGCCCACACCAACCAGTAACACCATATTGGTCTTGTGAGACTACAGGGCATCAAGTCCATTCAATACATACAAAAATCCAAGGACAACTAATTACTAAATCTACAGTTCGCCAAGCTGTTAATTGTAAATGATGCATTTAATGAGAGAGTATATACAAAATTCTTGTAAGCACATTTCTGAAGAAAGTTCTTTTTCTCCCTTCTAGTTTAAAAAAAAAAAAAAAAAGTACTGAGAAGAAGAAAATTTATTTAAGTGCTGAAGGAACTACAGTTAATTCCTAAGTTATCAAACGGTGTAATCTTTAGTTTAAAAAAAGGTTGAGAAATTATTTGATTGCAGTGTTGGAGGTGCATGACAGCAGAATGTATGGAGAAGACTAAATGGCTCTACAATAGCTACAAAAGAAAAACAGAAAGAAAGCAAACACGATAGGCTGAAAAAAATCCAAACGGTACATTTGTTTTAAAACAGAAAATAATTAACTGTAAGAACAAAGATACAGAGATTCTTCTCTGTTCTCTAAAGTGTCTAAAATAAGACTGACTGAAAACGGAATGCCACTCTTTTGCATCTCTGTGGAGCTCACAAAAACAAACAGTGGTCAGGCTCCAGGAGAGGAAAAATGTGAGCCCCCAGACAGGTGCATCTGATTATGGCTACAGAAAATCTAGAACCAGCCAGGTGTTTTTTAGAATTTTCACTGCATGAATATACCACATTCCTAGAGGCTTTGCTCTCTTCCTGCATCTAAGGGGGGGTAACAGAAACCAGGAGGTAGTGCAATCCTACCTCCTGGAGACTAAAGGGAATCTCTGTTTTTTATTTTTAAGAAAAGCCCTACTAGATGAAGATTTCCATGTTATTCAGTGGTATGGAAAAATGGTTGAGTCCTAGGAAAATATTTTTGGGGCTCTTTATTTTGAACAAAGTCTCGTTTTCCAGTAGAAAAAAACTACTGTAAACAGACAAATGTAACATGAGAAAAATACACAAAAGAATCCCCAATTCCTTTTTCAGACCTTCTGTAAGCTGTCATGGAAGTAAATACAGTAGACACATTTAAATGACACTGGTAATCCAACAGTTTATATCAACATAGTAAACTGCTCCACTGCAGCATTTTTCATTTTAGTAAGCTAGAGTATTAAAGCTATTCAAATTAATGGATACACAGGCAATTATATATGTCTTAGAATGGTTTTTATTTGTGCCCTTTGTGACAGCCTGTCATAGTTTTGTGATTTCTGGTTCTCGGTATTCCACATCATAGCATCATGTGGGGCACTGGGAGTTTAACAGTTAGTGCCCCACATGATGTTATGATGTGGAATACCAAGAACCAAAAATCACAAAACCATGACACAGCCTTTAAGAACAACCCTGTCTTGCTCAAGCTCTACAGAGCCCTATGAATCCATGGTACTCTGAGCAGCTGTAAGTGCAAGAGCAGATAGGGTTGCCCTTGTTTCCCGGAATTCAGAGCTCATTAGAATTATGAAATACACAAGTGGCAGCCTCAGCATGAAGAAAACTGTCCAGATTTGACTGGATAAACTATTTAGCCCCTCATTTTAAAATCTTCCATCACAAAACAGTCATCAATGGCCCTGTTAAAGCAGCTTCCTTATGTCTGTGATAGAGGAATATCAATAATGAGATGCAAGTTGAGAGTAAAATTCAATGTCCATTATATTACAATAAGAAACAATTACCAGTAATGTGTTTACACTGGTTAACCTAACTTGATTACAACTGCACTCATTTCAACACATTTTATCTCTGGCTACATCAGGCTCCAAGTATCAAGCTCGGATTTGGAATGCACTACAATGCAGCGCACTCAGGAGATGTGATTTCTTAACAGGATTGACCACCCACAACTGCCCGTATAGATTTTTCATTTCAAGCTTAATGACAACATCGCTCATGTAATTTGTGATGAGTTTTTCTTAGATTACAAGTCAAAAAACACAAAGAGCCACCCACACAATGGTAACACTGTAACAAGACAGCAATAAGACTACAGGCACAGAAACTACTAGAGAAGCACAGCATGTTTTTTGCGTGCTTTTGAGAGGATAGAAAGAAGAGAAGTCAGGTATAGCTTCACTACAAAAATGCAACATGGGAGAAAGAGGATATAAACAGTAGGATTACTGATCTGAACTCATACATAAGGAGATATTTTATAGCCACTAAACTGTCTTGGTTTACTTGTAAAGAAAGTAATGTGAAGCCAGGTGCAAAATTAGAGCACTGATGGAAGAGGAGGGAAAAGAAATCAAACATCTGCAACAAGAATTTTGGTAAAATACTGACCTTTTCTGCCAGAAATGTATGCAGAGACCTCTCCAAAGTGCTTGTCTGATAACATGCATCTTCTCCTTATACCATCAGAAAAGAACAGTATGATCTACAACAAATGCTACTGGTTCTACATCAAGAAATAAACTCAGAAAACAGGGTTATGGCAGCACAACTTGATAAAAAGAAAAATACCAAAGAAAATGCCTCTAACCTAAGTGCTGAAAGTGAATGCAAATCACCAAGAGGTGACAGATGGTTACATTAACTAGTAAGACGTGACAGGCCATATGGCAGGACCAGCTAATGCATACCTCAAGTGCATCAGTTTGCGCCCCCAGCACACCAACGATCTGCCCTAACAAACCAAAATAGACTCTGAAGCGAATTCCCTTTGATTCGAGGTGAGCTTTTTCTTCAAGTTTTCTCATCTGTTTAGGTTTTATATGCGCACATTCTAAATATACTGATTTAGGTATCAAGGCTGTTTTTTTGTTCCTGTTGTTTGGTTTTCACTCAAATATTGAAATAAAGATTAAGGAAAGGAATTTCAGAACTGAACTAGTTTTTATCTTTATACTCTTTTTCCCATTCTCCTTACGCCACTCTGTTCATAACTCAGGACTCTTCCTACAAATAAAGGAGGTAAATAATTGATTTATCACACAGGATGCCTTTCAACTCACATCTAGCACTGGATGTCTAGAAATAATGACGTGTTACTTTTACATCTGTGATCCATATGAGCTGTTTTGTGATCACCTCTCCTAAAAGTCCTCAAGACTGCAAGAACATCCTTGCTTCACTTGTCAGTATCTTAGGCAGCTTTTCTTCAGGCTTTCCATTTAAAAGATTGAAGTGCAATATATTGACCAGTCTGGGCTTTTTCTTGTAAACTATCATTGCACTGACAAACCTATTAGCAGTTTCACATTCAGGAGTGTAGTTCACACCCTGGAAATTCCCAGACACAATTTGTCTGCTAACAAGATTACGGGTCTTAGGAAAGTCTCCTGAAAAGAGATTGTCTCGGGCTGCTTAAGGGACACTGCAAAACCCACCTCTGACCTCAGGTTTGTACTTCTCACATCACTGCTAAAAATAAAGGAAGAAAGCAAAAAAAAAAAAAAAAGAAAGAAAGAAAGAAAGAAAGAAATTTGTTTTAAGTGCAAGAAAGTTTAATACATCTATGTAAGAGTTTTTAGGATAAATCTTATCCTTTCAAAACTAGTTTTTATGCAAAATGTTGAAATTAATTATATTCCTAAGCGCATTTAAAAAAGAAACAAAGAGAAGTATTTTCTTCATTTTTCCATGTTTACTTTTCAGTCGTGCAATGTGTTTTTGCTGATAAGTTATGGTTATCAATTCCTTTAATTCTACAGTGGTGCAAATCTAGGAAAAAAGAAAATAACCTGAACCAAGCATTCTTGTTTTCTCGCAAGCATTCTTCCTCCTGCAACTGTCCTCATTCTGCTGAAAAGCATTCACCTGCTTGAAACATTTTATCAAAAATAAATTGTTAGTGGAAGAAGAGTAGTGTGACTAGGAGCAAAGAGATAAGAGGCAAAGATAGCCAGGAAGAAACAGCAGATTAAATGTGACAGACAAGTTCAGGGAGATAATTCCCATTTCATTTCTGATCTAGGGAGCTGTCACTGAAGAGAGAACAAAAAACTACAACTCCCCCAAACGAACCACTACTACACAGCAACACCTTGCCTTCAACATGGCAGAAAGTGAAAGACAAAAATCATATATATGAACTATGAACTGCATGACCACACTGGGTGTGATCCTCAACAGGCCCAACTGCTATCACTTCTTTCACAGGCACTGCGAACCAAGAGCAGAGCAGTGAGCCTGTGATCTCCAGCGCCAGGTCTGCCCTTCTCTCTGGGGTTCTTGGCCTTACAAGGAAGGATGTTGGTACACCTCAGCAGCAGCAGTGCAGGCTGCACGCCTCCTCATCCACGGATCATTGCTGCCAGCAGCCAGGGTGATTCGCTAAAAAGGCACCGCTGCCTCCGCCAAGGCAAAGTGGGCTTTATCCCAGTGATGGGAGCCCATGAAAACTCCGTTTGCTGATTGTGTTTAACAACATGGAAAAGCACAGCCTCTAAAAGACCCAGCAGCTCACAGCCCTTCCCCTGAACCAAGTGGCAGCTCAACCAGCCTTCAGTGAGCAAGTTCCCCCAGCAGAGCTGGGTGTGTAGTGGGGAGCCAACTGGAACAGACATCTAGCACCTAAGCCAGACCAGACAGGGAAGTCTCAAACTGGCACCAAAAACACGTGGATTAATGACTCTACTTTGCAGAAGACTAATTCTCAAAGTGAAAACAATTCCCAGAAAAAGTACCAGCAGAAAACAAAACTCTCTGGGGTTAATGAAGCATCAAAGTCTATCCAACTACAACAGCCCTCCACTGGCCTTTGCTGGGCAACGTGGATTACTGATCTAAACATACTGGCACTCCTGCCTGCTCTCTGTTACAGCAGGTACTTTTCCTACTAACAGTGAAAATGCAAAGAAACTGTTCCAATAAATCTTGACCATGCATTCATCTTTTAAAAAGATGCTTCTCTGTTGAATATTGCACGTACCTCTTTGGCAAATGTGACATTCTAGATATACAGCTGAAATCTAAGACACCACACTTGGGGTTTGCTCACAGAAACAATTATGTTTGCAACTTATCTTCTGTAATTCCTTTTAGAATGAGGCCACGCATTATTAGATGTGTGAACAATATTACATTTTGGAGATTTTATCTGTTAACGTTTTGTATTCAAACTTGCATTTCAGCAGGAGAATGGAAGAAAGCATCAGATAGCACTGTTCTTTTGTGTCAAATCATCTCTGATAGAATTTTAAGCACTTCCTCTACCCAGCGGCTTTCTACTCCTCAGTATGCATTTGTTAATTCACTGAGACCCCAGGTGCAGGTTTGTGATGCCCCAGGGGAAACAGGTCTATTATCTTTGTCTTTTTTTCAACCTCATTCAAGAAAAGAAATATTCCTTGGATATTCTGTAATACACTACTTACTCATCAAGTTTTCATCATCCATTGGAGATTCACTGCATTAAAAATATGAGTAAAACAATGCAGGTTTTACTAAATACATCAATTTCAATAAAATCTAACTAAATTATTTAGTTATGCCTGTAAAACATGCAGACCACTGATCACTGACTTGACAATTACAGCTTTTTGTTCAACAGATTGTTATAGTATTACTCAAGCTGTTTTAGGTTGTTCCCATTACATGTGCATTGAGACCTCTGCTAGAACACTTAATAGTAATCTCCTATTATTAAAATCATTATAATTTACCACAATTCTAACAGGTCTGCTCTGAATAAAAGAAATGCTGACTGTAGAGACAAAGAACAGTAATACTGCTGCCACTGAGACCACAAAGGGCTTAAGGACTGAAGCAAAGGTTATACTGGAGTAATTATTGCAGTTTCTACCAATAAAGTTCTCTCCTATTCCATTATGTTTATTAGCATGGCAGCAAGAATAGTAAGCTTTTAGTATCAAACTTCCAGGAAGTCAGAAAAAAATTCTTACATAAATCCTTCTGCAACAAACAACAGAGGAAACAAACAGAAAAGAAAATGGATGGTTACAGATTTGAGTAACTTATTTAAAACAAACGAACAACAAAACAAAACAAAAAAAACAAACCCAAACACAAAAAAAACTCAGCAGAGCAGACCATACAGTGTGCCATTAATCTCACTGATTCTGATTATCCCTCAAAGCATAGAAAGAAAAAGACCAAGCTGCCAGAGTCCAGTCATTCAATTAGAGTGTAAGCTACATAGGTTGCTTCAAATGTAATGTACAAAAGATACAAAGCACACAATATTACTTGATAAATTCTCAGCTAGTATTTTTCAATGGAGGCATCACCACTAGCTGAGCATATTTGCAAGTGATGAACAAGTGCCTGTGTGTTGTGCTCATAAAAATCTGTACCAATGGAGGTGACCCACTGTTGCCACTGCTGAAATGCACCACTCACTGCCTCACTGTGCTCACAGCCACTGTTTGGTCTCCAAAATGCTCACCAAGCATCAACGAATGTCAATGGATGCTATTTTTTCTGCATGGAGGAATTCAGTGATGCACCTTTGTTTCATCCACACTCCCATGTCAGATGCCATTCTGCCACGCTGCCCCTTTACTGCCATCCATCACACAGCAACGAAATGGCATGGCAATACTGGTGAGAAGGTTCAGCCCCTACTGCCATACCATCAACATCCGTCTCTGATGTCGTGGGTCAAAATCATAAAATAGGAGGCGTTACTTTAGGAGCAGCCCTCATAAAAAGAAATGGCCACGACAAATGCTGAAAGGGAAAAATGGTGACAGAAGGTCACCAGCAAAAGAAGTGCAGACCTAAGGTAAGAAATACAAGGAAGGTTCTCATGATAGTTAAGAACAACAGTTTGCAATAGACTGTTGGAGCGGTTCAGCTTCAAGGAGGACTTCAACAGCAGTTTCAATTAGAATGACAAGATACACTGCAGTCCAAAGGTGACAAACACTTTAGGGATTTTGAACCACCCCATAATTAGTTCCCGATTATTCATAAATGCAAATTAATATCATTTGCATACCAAATGGTTACCTCATCTGTGAAACCAATACTTCCAAGATCACATGACTGGCTGAAGACATTTGCATAAGTTCGGTCTGATTTTACAAAAGCAGCCTGAACCCTACTGCAGACAGGGAAAAGCAGCGACGTGCATCACTGACACAGTTCAGAGAAAAAAAGACTCTGGACTGAGACAGTAATTCTTGAATTCCCAGATGCTCAGGACAGGATCCCAAGCAGAACAGGACACAAATTAGATCACACTGAAGTAGGCTGCTATGTTCAGCATTAGCTTCAGATTCTTGTCAAGGTGCAACAAAGAATGACACGAACTAGACAAGAATTTCACCTTCAATCTTAAAGAAATGCACAATTTTGATGTGCTTGTTCAGAAACCAGAGAAGTGCAATCATGAGTTGAGAGCCACTCTAATGTTGTGATCGGTTTCAACTTTTCAAGAGAAAACTGAAGAGCATTAGATAACACAAAGATCCTGAACACAAACCAAACACATCACAGCTGGCTAGTGAGACCTAAAAGCAAAGCCTGCTGTGTGAAAACATGCCACTAATGTGCTACTTTTGGTCACCACTCCCTCCATGATCAGATGCTACCTCCCCAAAAGCTATCAGACACTTGATCTTGCCTTTGAAAAAACGCTGGGAAATCTTTTACCAAATTACTAACTCTTGCTAGGATTCACTAGTAGCCTCCATTTAGAAATTGTAGCTGTATAACTTAGCAGCCTCTCTCATGGAAAGGAAACACAATATCCATTCTTTGTACAACAAGCTTCTTAATGTCTTGAAAATTCAGACAAATTAGTTCAGAAGAGGTCTGGAAAGAGTCTTTCCTGAGCGCAGAGTTACAGTTGTGTACAGCTCCTTGTCTAAAATCCTAACCATGCCTAACACTCACAGTTTTGCTTGGTATAAGATGAGGCTCTGAAACACTTGATTGTATTTCTAAGATATGTATCTGATTCTAAAATATGATTCCTAAGATAAGGTCACTCAGGTTTTTCCTCACTCTTATTTTCAGCCAAAGATCTGTAATTTGTAACCAACCATGAATTGTGCTATTAGCTCAACTCATCTTCAAAACTGGGCAATTCCTTTTACACAGGATTTATCTTTTTCTGTTCAGCAACTGTTTCCTCATATCACTGTATCCAGAAGTTTCCTCGGCATATCTGTGGGTCTTGCGCCAAGAAAATATATTGAAAAAATATTTTTCAAGTGGCCCAAAGAGTTCCTCTTGTGGAACGTTATTAGTCACATCCTTCCTTTCCACTAATTTTATCTTCAAAAAGACAAACTGAGAATTCTCCTTTGACCAGGTCCTCATCCAACTCCATTCTTGCAAGAACATCCATCTTCTCTAGCTTAACTACGTATTTCCCAAGTGGCAGAAAATGTGTACTCAGTTCTGATGGGAAACAGACATCAGATATAGTGTAAGAAAAGATCAGTAAGCAAGTCATTCTAGCACCATCTGTTTTTGGCAAGCTCATGTTGCAAATTACCCCATTAACCATTTACTCTTCAGTCTTTTATTTTTCTCTCCATCAGCTTTTGTCAGAATGTCACAAAGCGCTGCTCTTAGCCCTCTCTCCCCTTCCAAGGAATCCAATTTACCCTCCTTTGCAAATCAAATTCCCAAGCCTTCAGAACCAAGCCTTTGAAGAGTTTCTGGCACCTTTTGGTGAGCCAACTTAAATCTGTATCCCTGCTGAAAGAAGGTGGGAGAAAGACCCTATGGAGCGGGTTCCTTGTATTTTCTTGACACAGGAAACCTGCCCTAGCACAACAAAGTCAGAGCTCCTTCCCCATCTTTACTTTTCTCCCAGGCAGCACAGTTTAAGCCCATGGGTAGCTCTAGTCCTAAAATCAAAAGGTTTTACTGCCCAAGAACAACACAGCTGGCCACCTGATAAAAGAACTGGGCTCACAGCTGGGTAGCAGAAAGAGGCTAAGAGGCCGCAAAGCAAGATACAAACATAGACTATGTAAGAGAAAGAAATACGATAAAGTGTGTTCAAAAATTTCCTCACATAAAATGAGAGTTGCCTAAGATTCACAGCTACCTGTATTAAAACTACTATGGCACTTTTCTATCCTTCACTTACACACTACAAGTTACTACTTGATGCACTTGTTAATAAAATCCACGTCATCCAACTGGCAATTTCATATGCCATGCCTTATAATTGTTAGATTAGTCATCTCTTGGTCCTCCTGATTTCAGAATATTAAATTCTGACTTTTGATTCTACGCACTTATGATAATAAACAGTTCCATGAATTCATTATCACTAGACTATCTCCTTCTGCCCTATGTAATACCATTTTTACTACAGACAAAAACTGTCCTGTCTGCTCTGGGTCTACACGTAGGCAATCAAGTTCGATCCCAGTACTACAGAAAAATTGGTCTCATCTCCACAACTGCGCTCAGGGAGAATTTGGCCCAATGTAGTTTCTGTCAGCCACCACTGACAAGTCCTGTGAACACTCTGCATCTCAGCATGGGCGTACAGACACTTTTCCACCCACGCTTTAGCTTTAAATAAAGGGAACCTTCCTTATTTCCTCAGCTTGCACGCTTCCTACCATAATTAACCACTTTACTTTTGATCAGAAACACCTGCACTGCTTTAAAGCTGCTGCGTACACAGCAGAACCAAAAGCTGTTAGATAGCCTACCACAAGAGTGCTTACTTTGCTCACTGGTTCTGCACTGACTTCCCAGATCACAACCACTTGGTCTGCTGTAGACAACATGTGTACCACAACAAGAAATTGTTATTCCCATCACAATAAAAATGAAAGTGTCTTCTCCCTTCCCTTGAGTATACAGAGAGCACAAGGGACTAAAGAGTTCTCCTCCTGTTTACTGAGCTTTACCAACAAACACTTCCAGACTATTGCATAATGCGTCACAATGGGATTTCAGACCATGAGGAAGCTACAGCTTAGACTTCTGCACCCTTGGTCCAGTGCACAAGCATGGTAAACAAAATCCAATTTACATGACACAGTACAAACACTTCCACTGGTGTCACAAAACCTAAGCATCAGAAATTGGACTTCATCTTGCTTAATGCTCCTTATCCCAAATAACAGCACTCCTTTCTACTCTAAGCAGACGAGCAGATGAGTCAAGGTCAAAGAGACTTGGGAGGGTCCAGAGTCACACATTTGTCAGCTGGAGAGTCACCTCAAGGCCTTAGAGACAAAGCAGAACAGGCAAAGGCAAAACAGCATTATCAGCACACCTTGAAGAGCCAACCACTGAGACCTATCACAGCCCATGATACTCCAACTGTTTCATGTAATCTCCCAGCCTAAAAAAAATAATACAGATCACAGAATCACAGAACCACCAAGGCTGGAAAAGACCTCCAAGATCATACAAAAGGCGTTATCATTTAAGGGCATCAACACTAGCTAATGTCTTTTCATACTGCTAAACAAAAGTTCCAAGAAGTTAGGTTTCCAAAGCACTGTTCTTCAACTTCATATATTCTGTGGGATTTCAGTAGAAAAAAAACAACAAACAAAAAATGGAGAGGATTCCAGATCCTCTGATAAAGCAGCTCTCAACTATGGACACTGACTTCTCTGCTTGCTTGCTGCCAAGCTCTTCCCCTATTTCTTTTCAGGAGTTATACAAGCATAGACTGTTGAAATTCTGCTCTGATACTTAAGAAATTTCTTCAAGTGGTTTGCGTGCTTATGAAAAGCCCTCGAATCCAGAATTGTAGGTTTTACTGCTGAAGTTCAAGACCAGAGGCCAGAAACTGCATGCCAGGTTGTATGGTTAAAAGCAACAGCAAAGGCTTTGGCAGCACTGATCTGAAGCATCTCTGATATTGTATTCACCTAAAAATCCAGAAATAGCCACTGACACACTGTTTCCCACATTTAGGCAAACTACTGCAATTTTGTGCCAGTTTGATCTGTTTTCAACAATGCTGTAAACTGGTTTTCTTTGCCCAGGAGCTTGTTACCTTAAAATAATTACCCTTTGAAAGATCATCAGGAAGATCAGTTGCATGATTTACCATATAAAGAATAGGAATCCAAAGGAAAGGTTTTGACCAGGATGCTAATTTAGACACATTTGCAGTGTTTACTCACACAGGAAGCCAAAGCTCAAACTCATTAGCTCCAAGACATACCCATGCAGATGGAGCCTCCTTACTTGGTTCTGTCAATTACCCCTCTTCTAAATTCCAAGACAGATCTGAAAGATGCAGAAGCAAAAACCATGGTAATAAGAAATTTGAAAGACATCTACCTTATGCTTCCTACTTTATTGCTGAAGACTCCCCCTTTCAGATGTCTTCTCTAAGGAGGACTTGAGCATTCTGGTAAACATTCTAATTGAAATAATTGATAACCTAATTATCACTGAAGGAATAAGTGGAAGCAGAACTAGTGGCAAGGAGAAGCGAACACTGAGATGTGTATTTCTACCAGCTGCAAGTCCACCATCAGCACTTCTATCCTCTGGGTTACAATCAGAAGAAAACTTGTGTCCAAAATACTACTAGATACCTCAAAGTATTATTTTGTTTTGCTTTCTTGTCCAAAAGAAAGAGTCTCAAAACAAAACAAGAGTAGAAGGAGGGAAAAAAAAAAATCCTGTTTGTCAAAGAACAAAAGGGCATTAACAATGTTCTCATGTATAAAGGCTCTGAGAGGCAGATATAGGAATTTTCCAGCTAATAAAAACAAAGAGAACCTAGAAAAAAAATCAATGGGAGACTATTTTGATTAAAATTAATGAAGCTATTTTGTTCTCCCTATAAAATAAGTACAGGATTCTGTAAAAATAAAAGAAGTATAGTTAAGGGAAACAGCAGAGTGTCCTTTTTATTATCATCAATTGATTTGATAGCCCAAGTCTCACTGTTTGTAAGTTAACAGCAGAAAATCCAAAGATCTTCCTTCCTTACTTGTCCAAAAAAGACTGCTTAATTGGCTCAGCCCTATGTATCAAAAGTATGATTTAAAAGCACTAGAAACTTTTAATTCTGGGTGGTGCAGATCTCCTGGGGCTTAATGCTGAGATTAACGTCTTGCTTGCACTTTCACTATTTGCAATGCTCTGTTCAAAACCTGAATGGTGACGCATGCTGTGAAAGCTTACCCACATATGTGAACACTGGCAGTCAAAAAACAAAATTTTTGCTTGCGTTAAGTTTAAATTCCTTGAAGAGGCTGATGGTAACTTGGCTCAGCGCTAACACTGATTCTAATACTAACTGCTAAAAGAGCTATTTCTTCCTCATGTAGAGGCATGAAAGAAGAAGGTGGATGCAGGTAGACTCTCAAGCAGCAATACGGCCATTCTAGCACAAATGCACAGCAGTGTGATTTTGTGAGAATTTGTAATGCTAAGCCAGATTTTTTTTCCACTAAGATGGAACGATTTAATGATATGCAGATGATCTGGTATTTCCATGCAATTGAAAGGAAGACTAAATCCATGACAGTGGTAGTATCAGTTATCCCATACGTAGTCACATAAGCTGATCTGTTCTGTGAACTTGTCAACACTCACCAACAGCAGTCTTACCATAAACAGGAAACCAGGTTCAACATTTCACATACAATGAAAAGCATACAGAAGGAAAAAGGGCAAAAGAGGGTTCCAGCAAAGTGTGAGAGGAGCAAGACACGACAGATGAAGGAGCAGAAGGAATCAGTTAAGACCCTGATAAACTTACAGCTCTTTGCACTATAAAGACTAAAAAGCGTATTTCTCTATTAACTTGTGCCACATTTTTCTGTCAGCAGTATCACAATACTGTAATGTTAATACTGCACACGCATAGAGTTCTAACTCAGAAAGGACAAATGACTTCTCTTTCTTATTTTACAGAGACCAGAAAGAAGGTTCTGCTTGCAAACAGGAGAAGGAACATTGAAGGCTTTTTTATAAGTGGTATCAGGAGTGTCTATGGCACATTCCAGCTCTTGTCTCAATGCTAGATGTCATAATGACACAAAGAACAGCTGCATAAGGTTTTACCACCTAATATTGCACAAAGTGATTCATATCAACACACATTTCTTAAACCTAACCCTTCCGGTGGGCTGAGAGAGTAGAAGGCAGTCTTCAAACATATCAGAGGGCTGGAGCACCTCTCCTATGAGAACAGGCTGAGAGATCTGGGGCTCTTCAGCCTCGAGAAGAGAAGGGTCTGGGGGACCTTATAGTGCCATTTCAGTACCTGAAAGGGCCTACAGAAAAGCTGGGGAGGGACTTTTTGCAAGGGCAGGTAGCAACAGAATGAGTGGAAATGGTTTTAAACTGGAAGAGGGCAGATTTAGACTAGGTATTTGGAATAAATTATTTACTGTGAGGGTGGTGAGACACTGGAACAGGTTGTCCAGTGAGGTTGTGGATGCCCCTCTCCCTGGAGGTGTTCAAGGCCAGGCTGGAGGGGGCTTTGAGCAACTTGGTCTAGAGGGAGGTGTCCCTGCCTGTAGCACAGGGGTTGGAACTAGATGATCATAAAGGTCCCTTCCATTCTATGATTCTATAATTCTCAGTGTTTTCCTTGTAGCTTTCAAGAGCTGTTTGTAATAAAGCAATGCCTAGAACCATCTTTCAATGTCACAGGTGTCCCTAGTCTTCCCTAGGAGGCATGAAGAGGCAGAGAGGTTCTGCAACACCAGGGCTGCTCCCCATCACTTAACCTGAGGCACAAACTGCCTCAGCAGCACCCTTTCACTGCCTCCTCTCCCCGTGGACTTAAGCAAACCTCTTGGATTGTGCATCTGATTCCTGCCAGCAGGAGATGGTCCAAAGGAATATGCATACTGGGTTGCTGTGCGATGCTCAAAAAAAGCAGCCCCATGTTTCTGTTGCCTTCTGCCCTGTGCAGCCCTTACACCAGTCAAGTCTGGCCAACTGGCACCAAGCAGCACACAGCATCTCAGCCCACATGTGGTACAAGCAAAGGAGAAAGGTATTACAAATATGATTAGTGGCTTGAAGCATTTCCGATACGAGGAAAGGTTGAGAGATGTGGGTCTGTTCAGCCTGGAGAAGACTGTTCATAAATATCTAAAGTGCAGGAGTCTGCAACATGGGAAGTTCCAAACAAACGTGACAAGAAATTCTTTATTGTGAGAGCGACAGAGCAGTGGAATAGGCTGCCCACAGAGGCTGTGGGTTTTCCTTCCCTGGAGATATTCAAAAAACTACCTGAACGCTTTCCTGGGTGTTCTGGGTTTCAGTAGGGAACCTGCATTAGCAAAGGAATGGACTAGATGGTCTCCAGATGTCCCTTCCAACCCCTATGTGTCTGTGATTCTGTGATTTACAGACTGGGCTTCCTGAACGCACAACACTGCTTGAACTGCTGTCTGAGTTAAATGTAGGAGCAGCACAGATCAGACAGCCACTGCCAGAACTGCAATTGCAGATCCTAGCAACAAAGTAGCCAGACCAAGAATAAGCCCAGCAATGGTACAGTCACAAGAACCTTCAGGCATACACAAACGCATGTACACTAGGCAGCAGTAATTGTTCAAGTGCAACTGGACTGAAATACATTTCTGAGGATGTTTCTACGGTAACTTGGTTAAAACTGAGTTAATGCATGCTTTTGCATATCTTATTTTAAATTCAAGATGCAGTCTAAAAATTACCTTTTCATAATCTCAAGTTCTTTTATAACCTCGTTTGTAGGAAATTGTTATAAATGATATCATCTCTTCAATCAAGTCTTACGGTTTCAGTTTCTACGTTGAACATTTTCAGCTATGATTTTAAGAAATGTTAATCACACCTGAAGGTCTTCTCTGCTAATCACCTCATGCTGGTACCAACGCTGTTCTGCGTGGCGCCTTGAGACACAGCACTACTCATGAACCAGGCAGCTCCTGCACTAATTTCTAACATCAGGCAAAAAAACAAAACGAATGCATTATTTGTATTCCCAGTAATTACTACAAATATTTTTCTCCCTGGTTATAAAAAAAGATTAGTTTGAGTAACATCACCCCTGCAATGACACATACATACCACTGAAACTTTGCATTAATCACTGCAGGCAAACCATTAATCAGTGCAATGTGGCAACTACACCCCACTCCTCCTCCTCTGCGAAAGAAAAACTATCTTTGGGTGCAACGAACAAGCAGCAAAAATCCCACTTACAGGGCACCAACTTTTCAACATACAACCGTTTGCTCTCACTGGTTTCTAATGCAATGATTAGAAAA
This sequence comes from Centrocercus urophasianus, assembly GCF_019232065.1. NCBI lineage: Eukaryota > Metazoa > Chordata > Aves > Galliformes > Phasianidae > Centrocercus > Centrocercus urophasianus. Next base: position 68,588,138 of record NW_024884253.1, read on the forward strand.
CTCCCGCAACAACGCAGTCAGCCTGCTGTTCCAATACAAACCCTGCTCTGAGTAAAAACACTTACAGAAACACAGAGACAGTACAGTAACGAATTCTGCCTAAGTAGTATCCCCAACACCTGATCCTGTCTAACGCTAAAGCATACATTAATTTTAAGCCTCTAAGTAGCCCATTGACTTCAGCGCAGCGCATCCAGAAGAAGCCTAGAAGATTAGTCAAGCACTTAACACTGTTAGCAGATGTGCAACTCCCTGAATGGCTGGGAGGCCACAACGAACGCTACAGAATGTTAATGGAAAATAATGGAAGCCAGTACACAGGAGGGATCTTTTGCAAAAGAAAGGGTCATGTGACTGAGATCCTTCCAACGATTACTTGAGAGGCATATCATCACTGTGGGGGAAAAAAACAACAAAAACAAAAACCAAACAACACAGTATTTACTAAAACTCTGTTGCCTCCACTGTTTGTTTGTTTGTTTAAAGCAGCAGTACTATTTCTGCATGTTTATCACTCCGCACTTACTTGTAAGATTTTCCATTTGTTAGAAAATTAGACACTGAGATTTTTGCCTAAGTTAAAAGCAAATCCCTAGATACAGAGCAACTCAGACTCATGATGTGTGTTCTACTGGGCACCACATTTGGCAAAGTTTGTGCTGTTTTGCAAATGTATTGCCAAGTTCAGATGATCAATGTTCCCTTCCCCACGTTAAGATCTGAAATGCACACCCAATCATCTGCCCATAGGCTTTTCTTTCACCCAACCCCTTCCATCAGTTACATGCCACTCCTCTCAATAGGTCCTGCAGAGAAGCGGGGAAGGAAGTACCTACACAATGCAAGATGCAGCAGAAGTCTACAAAGAGCTTTTATTTAAAAGCAACATAACTTTTATACACATTTACATAGAAAGCCCCATTATAAGTACACGTATGGCCACGATTTGCCAAATGGCCAAAACCAGCCCAATTCCACGTTGTGGCTTACGTCTAGCGTAAGATAAACAGCTTCTACCGCTTCTGTAGCACTGAGGCACTTCAGACACATTATGGTGGCCCTTAAAGCACTGTAGAGCAAGTTTTATTCCAAGTAATATCATGGTTAATGTGGCAAAGCCATAAGAGATGCATTCCAAAAAGAAAGACCCAGTACAATACAAACCCCACTGCTAAAATTAAACGAAGGGAAACAGGGACTGGGCTCGTTAGAAATCTCCATAACCAAATACTTCTCTCCTAGAACAAAGATAAGAAAAAACAGGGGAATACTGGCAGTGAGTACTCACAGGTGTATAAATTTCATATTGTATTCTTCTCTGTTCTGTTTACAGTGACAGCTCCCTCCACGCCTATTTAGACTCAAACAACTCTTGGTATAGCAAGAAGATGCAAAACTCCCCAAAATACAAAGTCTGACATAACTCTACATCTTCAATTTGCCCTACAAAGGGGGTATTTAATACTTGAGGTCAATAGCAGCTGGCAAGAAGTCACACAAATGTAACAGCTGTATAAAACACTTCGAGAAGTTGTTTGAAAAGGGCATAATGAAGACTTGACAACAGGAGTGATCAAACTGTGCTGAGATCTCTGCTTTGGCATCATTCAGTGATGCTGTCTTCTTACACATTCTGAACTTCAAAAATGGGGTTACATTAAAAAAAAAAAAAATTCCAATCCTCCTTCAAGTTTTAAGTAGGGAAAAAAAACAATAACAGTTCTTACAAAAGGAGATAAATCAAAGCTATGTTTTATTATCTGCTCCTTTAACCTGCATTTTTTTGGCACTTTACAGTGCGATTGTGTCCCATGCCAACAGCCGCTGGATGGGGGGGGTGGGGAGATGGATGACAGAGGGAAGAGGTTTTAACTCTGGTACAAAACTTAAGTACCTGCCTGCTAAACGCAGCCCAACTCCTTAATATATCCTATTTATCTCCACATCTATTTATGTCACACGGGAGAACATATGAGCATAGCAGCTGTTACTATAGCAATGAAACTGGAAATTTTGAGAACACAAAAATCCACCACCGAAGGATGCTCGGAGTGGCAGAGATGGCTCAGGGAGCCAGCGGCTCGCTTATGGGGTCTGCACGAAGTCCGTGGTTACCGCGGAATTACATCTGGTCGAGCTCCCGAAGGCGCACGCGGAGCCCAAAGAGCGCTACCGATACACAGTTCTCTGTACCCAGAAGTTTCCGCCGAGCGCTCCCGAACTCTCCCGATGCCCACACCCGGGGCAGCGCTCTGCGGGAGCTCCCGGCGGCAGCGGCACATCCCTCCCGGAGCCGCGGCCGGGCTCACCCAGCGCCCCGAGCCGCTCGTTCCCCCGCGTCGGGAGACTCAACGCGCCCGAGGACGGGGCCGCGGGCAGCCAGACACCCTGCCCTCACCCACCCCCGCCCCTCTCCGCCCGGCCCCGTCCCCCCGCCCCGCTTACCTGCGAGGGAGCCGGGCCTCTGCAGGGTGGCGGTGGCGTACAGCTCCTGGGAGTGCTTGCTGTACTGCTCGGCAGCGTGAACCAGCCGCTTGGTGGGCGACAGAGTGGCGTAAGTGCCGATGGTGGAGCTTAACTGGTGAATAGGAGAGGAGGAAATGTTAGACTGGACGGTGGGCGGGGAGGTCACTCGGATGGGGGACGGCGACAGTCCCGCCGAGGAGACGACGATGTTGATGGGCGAGCTGGTGCTGTAGGACTTGGCCAGGCGGCTGGGGGACTGCTTCGGGGAGGAGAGGCGCTGCGCGCCGGCGTAGGCGGCGCCCTCGGCGGCGGAGCCGGCCCGCGGCAGCTTGGTGGGGGAGCCGCCGGGCTGCATGGGCAGCGGGGAGCTCACCCGCTGCGCCGGCAGCGTGGAGCTGGCGTAGTAGAGCGCGGCGGCGTGCTGGGGCTCGGGCAGGTGGAAGGCGCTGCCATGGCTGGGCGCGAAGGGCTCCCGCGGCTGCGGGGCGGCGGGCGGCGGCGGCTCCGTGCCGCCCGGCTGGGCGCCGCGGCCCCCCGGGCCCTGCTGCGGGAAGGAAAGGCAGAGGCGTCAGCGGGGCCGCGCGGGGACGAGGAGAGGCGGCGGCGGCTCGCCCGGGCCCCCCCCACCGCGCGCGGCCCGGGGCCGAGAGCCGCGATCCGAGAGCCGCTCGGCGGGAGGTGCCGGGGGGCTCGGGAGCGCGTCCGCCCGGAGCTCACATCGGCGACCCCGGCCCCTCTCGCGGCCCGCCCGGCCCTGCGGGAGCGCAGCGGGGAGGGAGGGGCGGTCCCGCTCCCAAAGCCGGCGGCCGGCTCCCATCCCGGGAGCGGGAGCTGATCTGCGGTTGTTAACCTGCTAACATCCGAACCCGCCGGTCTCCGAGCCCCGCAGCGAGGCAACTCGGCTCTGCCGACAGGCACGCTCGTGTTTCAGATGTTCGCTTGTTTATTTATTTAGTTTTTAACTTTTTTCTTATTCCTGATGATGCGGAGGATTTACATGAAACCTTAGAAAGTACTGCAAATCCCGTGAGCTGCAGTTCGAGACCGGCCAGAGCCTCGCCCCAACGCGCACCTCTCAACGAGGCTTCTTGAGCCAGAACTTCCTTTAAAATGCAAATAGTGCATTCTGTGACTCAGCTCGGAGTTGCAGTGAATGCCAACGGCAATGCTGCTTCACATTTAAAGAGAAACGTAGGATTTTTTTAGTCCCGTCCTACAGGGAAAAAAACAAAACAACAACCAAAAGCAAACAACCAAGTAAAACAAAATCACCGCATTCCAGCAATGAAACTTGGATACCCAACCGAGGATTTTGGTGAGGAACTGAGGACGAGACAAAAAAGAAAATAATCAGAACAATGCAGGTATGAGGCTCAAAATGCCACAAACATGCTTCTTTCAGTGTACACCTGCTGGAGATGATTCCATCCTTCGCTTTTTTTTTTCTTTTTTTTTTTTTTTTCTGTCTTTACCTTTGGGATCCCCAGAATTGTTTTAGGGATGGCCAAGAGGCTCCGGAGGAGCTCCCTCTGGCTGTTGGTAGCACTCAAAGCACTCAGGCAGCCAAACTGTGTGGTTTCTGGAGGCTTCTATTGCACAAGACATCTCTGTATCCTTATGGATAAATCTGATAAAAACCATGCCCATTCTAAAGTATGAGTCCTGAGCGGACATGGGGATGGCCAATGGAAGCAGTCTGTTCATTGCTGAGGCCAGCAGGTAAAAGCAGCGCAGCACAGATACCTGTCTTGTGATTGTTACAAATGGCCAACATCTCCAAGTCACTCATTTGAGGGACTCGTGACAAAACCAAGGAATGCAAGCAACTGGGAACATCAAATAACTTGTAAGAGCTGCCTGCATTCCGGACTACTTACAGTCTTGAAAGAAAAAAGAAGGGCTAACCTGAAAGTGACTTCCCAGTAACGTATTTGACAAGAACACATTTCTCATTTTCAAGGTTTAAACTGTACGGCAACATCTTCTATAAAACAAAACCAGGCTGCCAAGATTTAAGACAACATGTACAAAGCAAGGCTCACACATGACAAATGGCTGTTTGAACCAACGACATTATCCACTGCTGCTTGGTAATAGATTTTACTTTTTGAATGGTTAAAATGGACCAACATTATAATTTATTTTCTAATATTCAAAATAGCTCCGAAATACAATAATACAGACTGTTGCCAGTGTGTTCCCTGCAGACTGATAACTTGGTTTTATGGATTTTAGGCAATCCTTGTCAACATGTATGCATTATTTCTTTTTCTAATCTACTTTTACACTGCTTGGCGTGTCAAGGATTTAAAGTAATTAATTTCAAGTAAACCGATATTATCCCATATTCCTAATAAATCTCTATAAAGCTGTAGGCATTTTGTAAGCACTAATTCAAAAACCAGAAATCCCACTCTCTGATTGTCTGTTACAGGGAAAAAGATGTAGCAGCAGACACAAGAATTAAATGCTTAATTAAAAACCCAGTGTGTAGCACTTTGTGGAAAGCCAAGCATTTGCTCCGTGTGAAGGAGAGAACTTTGGATGAACAGATTGCAAGGAAACGTTAGCATGCAGTAATTTTGGAGATGTGACTAATCTCAGACCTGTCTTACATTTATTGTGAGGTTCTCATTTTTTCTAAAGGATCAAATACATTTGCATTCTCTGGTTGTGCTTTCAGAGGCAAAATGCACTTTAGTTTCGGGTTTCTCCCTGCTTGTAGCTTAAGACAACAACACAGATACGTCATTGTTCCTCCTGCGATCCAACACTACACTGGAAGAATGAAATACAATGGTATTTGTTCCATTATTTTTCCATTTATCTGTTATTGCTGTCAACCTGATAATGAAACTGTGCTTAAACTAATAAATTGAGAGCAAATTTGCTTTCCAGTAGCTCTATCCTCATGCATTAATCTATTTCATAGACGTGAAAAAAAAAAATAATCAAGGACTTCTTTCTTACAGCCCTGCAGATATCTCTTCTAATTCTCAGATATCATTTTTCTGATATCCCCCAAAAAAGATTCTGTTTTGCTTCTTTGGATTCAATGTATGAGTTCCGCTGTATCCTTTTTCACAGCAGAAGTAAGTGAAAAAGCATGAGAATATGAACATAAGTATGAAAAATATTTTCTTATTTAATATTGTTAGAAAGATCATTTTCTACTGACGCTGACAAAAGAAGAACTGCAGGCCTCTGTACATAAAATCACTGAGGGTTTCCAGTTAGGTTATGGTAGACTGATGGTCTCACTGATGTTGGGCTGCCAGCATTCATGTTTCAAATACTCTAAGTTTCAGGACACCAGCTTGTTATTTATTTATTTACTAAATAATTCAATTTAAATAAAACATTTAAATCAGATCTTTACCTGAAAAAGATGGAGTGAAAGACAGTGCTATACAAGATTTCTGTTTTATAAAGAAGAACCGAGAGGGACAAATAACCGAATTAGTTATTCTGCTGGAAATTATTCATGGATAAGGAGCTACAAGTTCCTCAATGGTTAGACAGCTTAAGCAACACTTTGGGGTCAGCTGCTGATTACTAAAACGTCAGCATGTTGTTTCTTGGAGGCTGCTCCCAGCGGGAAGAAAAGTGTGTGAGACCAGCAAAAAAACTGAACACGAAGTCTCAAAGAATCAAATGACCAGTATGGATATATTAGCAGATGCAGCAGATGTGTTTTCATCTAAAATCCCTTCCCGTTATTTTTTCCTTAAGCATGCCAAAATGCAAATCCAAAACCTGGTATTCCATACATCTATACTTCATAGGTGCTAAGGAACAGAATGTCTGTCAATGCGGCTGGCCGAGTCTCAGATATAACTCAAAAGGCTTCAGAGTCATTTCTTGGAAAAGAAATACAATTTCCAGGAACATGCTGGAAGATTTGTGTCATGGTACCAGTTGTCCTTAAGAAACTATGGCTTGTGCTCAATGTCCTCTATACTTCCCTGACCGAGAGCAGAAGAAACTGAAACATTCTGTTACCTTTGGTAAGTCTGCATGCCTTTGGATGTACTTGTATCCAGAAGCATTTTTAGTACTTGGCAGGCTTAGGGATGAATAAACCAGTTTTCAGACTGCTTTTCTCTCTGGAGCTCTCAGGGATTGCTTGGCCCTTACAGTCTCAAACCCCGGCACATCTCTTTGAGGCATAGGTAAATTCAGGAAAAAAATGCTGCATCTGGTGATAATGGATGCCGTCACAGCACGCTGTTGCCTATGAGGAGACCTTTCTGTGGATTCTAGAAAGGACTTTCCAACTGGACTTTGTGGAAGGCATTCCTCTAGGCTGCTGAAACACCACAGCTTTGGCTTCTTGAATATCAGTGGTTGTCGTCAGCTTTAGGCAGTAAACTTGATTGTCCTTATCGGGATTTTTGAGAAACGCTGGTGGTCTCTTAAGTGTCCAGCTCTCTTTTATAATCCATGTGATGTTCTGTGCTCTTTCAATGACTGAAAGTCTTCTCAGTTTATTGAGATTCCTTTTTTGTTTGTTTGTTGCCAGCTCAAAGAACCCCCCATATGGCTTAACTCAAGGTATCACTCTCTTCTGGTCCAAAACTTCCATCAGCGCTCTTCTGCAAAGGGCAGAAGACATGGAAAATGCTTAACATTCTCCAGTCTTAATGATGCAGACTTCAGTCCTTGGGCAGTACCCATGGGTGGATCTTTCTTCTCCAGGACTGCTATGATGTCATTTGTAAGTTCCTGATCTAACCAGGAAGATACCATCTATGTTCAGATGCACTTCTGTGATAACAGATGCTGACTGAACCTGTGAACCCTTTACCTGTGACCTATTTTATTTTTCTCCCAATTTCATCACAAAGGTCATGAATGATACAAGATCATCTCTACACTGTACTTGCAAAGCATAGTCCAACACTATGAGGAAAACATGTCATCCTACCTGGTCCTATCACAAAGGTTATAGATATAGATAAATTTCTTACAGATGAATTTGGCTAATATCATCACAGTCTTTACATCAAGAAACAGAATTTGTGAGATCCTTTAGGCTGTCCAGAGATGGCCAAGCTCTGATTTTAAAGCAGCACTGCTGGCTGCAATCACTAACTACTGTAGGATCAAACCAGCATCATGCAGGTCATTTTTTTCATTAACAGAAACTATTCTAATGAATTGTTCCCCGGGAATGTTTGTAGTAAGAGTGATCTGTCCTAAGGTTTCATCGCTTCCTTTACTTCGTGTGGTCATGTTTGGAACCCAGTTTTAAATGCCTCATCACTGCCACATCCTACCAGAAGTGAAGTCCTTATTTTAGATTTTGTTTGGACAGAGTTTCAGGTTGCTCATCACCGGACTTGTGGCAGGAATAAATATCTTCTAATTGAGAAGGGCCAGCATAGAGTTTTTATTTGGCAACTAAATACATTTTGCTGCTCTTTTCCCTACATTCTAAATAAGACTAGTGAAATGCAGTGGTCTGTTGAATAACTAACTTATGACTTGGTTGGAAGAAAATGGAGACAAGTTCAAAAAGCAACTGTTTCAAGGCTTTTTATTTTTTCTTTTTAAATGGTTTTCAAATTCTGTGCCAGCATGTCCAGATGCTTTTGGAGCATGGGATAATAGCACAGTACTGATTAATCTTGCTTGCTGCCTTGGCCTCTGAGAAGAACACATGATCAGCAGACTAAAAAAAAAAATCTTCATCCAGAAGTGCTAATTTGTTCCACTTCCTTTCCCTTCCCCTTGCAAGTACACGGTAGAACAAGCTGGAAACCACTATTTGCACTCCATGATGTGTTTTATATTCCTGTAATATCCACAAGGTAAGTTGACCATCCTCAAGATGACAATAAACCCAATTATTTGTTCACAAACTATGTATTGTCCAAAGAGTGTTCACTCACTCATCTGCAAAATCTTTTTTGTCACAAAACCCATTACAGACTCTTTGCAAATACCATTCATTTATCAATATAGGGTGTATCAGGATATGGATTCCAAATTTGAGAAGCTGTTTTCAGCTGAGAAACAGAATAATTTCCTGTTTGAGAAGCAGTTGCTAAGAAATTCTGTTCTTGTAGCATTTAAGAGATAGAAGTTTAATGTTCTGTGGTAGTCAAAACAGTAGAAAAACTCTATGATTTATGACATACTCCTCCAAACTGACAAAAATGTTATATTGTACTTTGCAGTTCTATACAGGAAATCCCAAGACTAATTAGTTCCTGTTTTTTATACAATTGCATTTTCAGAAATTGTTCCTGCTGTCACAGCTGGCCTTGGGACTCTGCACATATTTTCCCACACATTCGGTCTATCATTCATGTTCAGAGATAGCTATATTCCTTGCAAGCAAACAACAAAGGAAATTATCATTATCTGAACAATTATGACTCCTGAGACTTACTTTAATTATAATAGGGACAGCAAACCAATTCCAAGGATTGACTTTTTTTCCCCTTAGTTATGGGATCAGCAGTGGTTGTATTTAGAATTTTTTAACTGAATCTTTGTCTTCCTGCTCTTTTTAAATACTTTGTATTAAAAATAATTTGTATTCTTTTTTTTTTTTCCTATGATTTTAATTCATAGTTCACATGGTTGTTAACATTTTGAAGATATGTTTTAATTTAAGTGAAGCTGCCAAGTATCTTTTGAAAGATATCGACACACACTATTGTTAGTATTTTCTATGAGTTATTTCTCTGCTGGAACACCTACCAGAAAATATGGAGAGATACAGAAAGAAACCTTATCTTCTGCCCTCTCAAAGCAAAGAAAATAAAATAGGAAAGGTTACTTTAGTAACTTAGTGGTTACCTTACTAAAGGTAACCAGTTCCATATGAATTCAGTGATTAATGCATTTTTCAGAACTAAGCAATGGCGGTTCAGTGTAATTTAAATGACAGAAATGTCAATCGCTGATTTTTTCCTCTCTTCATGACAACAAAATTTATATTAAGAATATCACTTTTTTGAAACTATGAGCAATTGTACACTTTCTCTTTCTCTTCTGTACTTTCTCTTCGTCATTACTTCTGATTTTTGTTTTTTAGATTCTTTCTCCCTCCACTCTTCTATCTTCTTTTTGTTTCTGTTGTTCTTACAACCTATTCCTTTTATATCATCTTACTTCTTTTTCTAGCTTCCTTGCAGAATGCATCCCACTCTTTCAGACTAACCACGGGTGTGAAGCTTTTCACAAAGCATAACTCCCAACCACACCTGCATAGGCTACTACTGAGTATTACAGCTAACACTCTTCTTTCCCACTGGAGTCCTGCTCTCCTTTGCAGGTTCCAATCCCTAACAGCATAAGGGAAGGAGGTGCCTGGTAAACACAGAAAAATCCTGTGACCTGGCCATTACACACATTTTAAACCCTTGATAGAAGTACAAACCCAGTTTGAAATGAAATCTAACTGTGCTTTATTTAATTTTTCAGTCTTAGAGGAAAGAGGGCTTTTCTGAGCAAATTGGGTGAATGGAATATTGTATGTCTCTTGGTATCCCACAAGCTATGTGCTGGCTATATAATGCTTGAAATCTCTTAGCAATTTAAGGCTTTGAAATTCAAATGCAGCTCACTTCCACTGAATCTTGAATTATAAAATGTCCTAGTGTCACACTGAAATGGTCTGCTGTACCATGGCAGATAAGTTCTAAAAAGAGAAAATAACCTGTTTTGACAACATTCAGTCTGACGTTGTTTATGTACAGAAGTATGAATACTTTGAGAAATTTTGGTTTAATTTTGGTTTAAGTGAGAGGCTTTAATGTCATGCTGAAAAGCAGGGAAGATGAGAGAGGGTTATGTGCTAGAAACTGAGGGAATCGCTCAGACTTTTCATGACTATCTGAAGCAAAGTTAAAGTTTGAAATGTCCATGTGGCTGTTTGACAAGTTGTTCATCTTAAAATTCAGAGAAAGAAAAGCAAAAACTGATTCTTACAAATGGGATTGAATGACAGCGCCAAGCTCTACACAGTGTCCCAAGCAGATTTTGCATCTAGCATAAGCCTGGCTCTGTTTTTGTTCTCTGGCATGAAAGTGCTTTCTGTAATAATCTGATACCAACATGGCAAGGCCCTGACCTTATCTGGGTCAGCAGCACAGAATTTCATACTTAAATGACCAAATATTAGACCACCAAACACACAAGCAAGCAAGTAAAAACAGCATGTAAATCTCCTTTCTCATCAGGATTACTCTATTATCTTGAAAGTCAAGCCTCTTTAGATGTGTGAAAATGACAGCAGTAATTCAACCCTGCAAGATGCCTCAAAAGCAAGACAAAAAGGCAAGCATTGGAAGGCAGGCAGTTCTCCTTCCTAAGTGTTCTCCTGCATGATTTTGGGTGTAGTTTTGGGATAGAGCAAGGCAGCAAAGGGCACCTACCTGGCTGTAGCTCTGGATGGCACCTCTGGGTTGAGTGCTGCGGGCTGGGAGTGGGGCGGCTGCGGTCTCGCCCAGGGCGAGGGTCTGGTTGCTGTGGTAGCTGGCTGAGTACTGGAAGGAGCCCTCAGGCTTGGTGTTGAGCTGCAGAGCACTCTGCGAGAGGAGGCTGGGCCCTGCAAGGGACAGGTTGGAGCCGTCAGTCTCAGGGAAAGAGCACGCACCTGGTGGCATTTGACATTATCAGTGGCATGCCACATTTTAGCTTTTCAGTAATAAAAGTCAGGGAAATTAAAGTGTCTCTTTATCACTCAGTCATCAGTCTTACACTGTTCAAGCCACAGACCACAACTCTTTCTTTGTTTTCTTCAAGAAAAACAAACCATCTGGTAAAGAAATCCTAAGCCAATTGATAGAGAAGTCATGTTTTACAGCTCAGAATACTTTACAATTTTTTTCCCCCTGCATAAGCCATGTTCATTTCATTTAGTTACACCCCACTGGTCAGTATAAGAAATGCCAATTTGTCCTTCCCCATGCCCAAGCACATGGCATCTATTGACTGTAGCATGCACACAGGGATGCAATACTTCAGTGCCTGTGGAGATAGATGACAGCTGTTAAAATATTAATAGCTCCTCTCATCGTGTCAGGCTCACCCTGATCTTGGTGAATTTTTGATGACTATTTTGTCAGCCTACCTTATCTTTCCCCTTGTGGACGCACACAGTAGGAGCGCAGAGCACAAGCAATGATCTCAGATGAGGGCTGCCAAAACCAAAAGGTGCTTGCAGCATCAGGAAAATGAACAGTGACACTAATATTCCTCTACCTGTTCTGCGAAACAAAAATGTTCCCATATTTGTAGAATCGTAGAATCATAGAACCTTTTGGAAGGGACCACTAAGAGTCATCTAGTCCAACTCCTCTGCAATGAACAGGGGCACCTACAGCTAGATCAGGTGCTCATGGCCCCCTCCAGCGAGACCTTGACTGTCTCTAGGGATGGGGTATTAACACATCTCTGGGCAATCTGTGTCAGTGCAACCTCTTCATTAGGTTTGTTAGTGCTGACATAGCATCAACTGACATAGCAGACTCTGATTTTGGCTGTGAGAGCATGTACTGTGCAGGGAGAGGCTTGTTGCCCAGCCCTGTCAACGTGGTTGAGACAGGCCCTCGCACTGCTGATGGTGAGTTTCTCCTGGCCCCACACCTTATGCCATCTCTGATCAGTGTCTCCTAGTTTTCCAAGAACGAGTTGCCTGCCATGGTGTCTGGGTCCACCAAGGGAAGTGAAAGAAGAGGAATGACGAGGGTTAGGCCCTGGGCACTGCACACACTACAAGGCAGCGTGGCTTCACCCAAACAACTACAATCTGTATCCAGTAGCTCTACAGGGATGAGACGTTCAGGTTCTGGTTAGCACAAACACGCTCATGAGAGCACAGCAGGTGGTACAAAGCTTAAGGGATGGGAAACAATGTTGATTTAGCTCTGATGGAACACATGAAAAGTTCAGTTTTAAAGAGAATTACAATGGTCAAATTTCAGTGAATTTTACGGTAAATAATTCCCAATACATCTCTAATACAAATGCCAAATTTTATATCCTGTAAGTCTTTGCTAAGAGGATGTACAGCTGCTCTACAAAGATTTCCATTTAAAAAAATGTGCAAACAACCCTCCTCCTCTCCAAAATTTACATGGAAAATATTTTTTCCCCAGCTTGTTCCTCAGAAATGGCAGACTCGTTATAACTGACATTTTTCAAAATCCAACCTGGATGGCTCATATTATTAAAAAATAAAATAAAATTGCAGTATGCTGTATGGTAGTGGAAGTGTTCACACTGAAGTGCAGACAGTGATTAAGACACTATTTTATATAACAACATAGATTATTAATTGCCAAGTTGATCTGATTAATCATATTCCAGGTATAGGAGAAATTGAGAAAGTAAGTTCTGGTCCTTGTCCTTTTCTTACAAGTGCAGAAGGAGATAGCTCTGTATATGTTGAGAGATTATTAAAAATGTATCACATATTTAGGAGAGTTGAATTAATCCTGCCTGGGTGCTTATTAATCCAATATACTGGAGCTTTCTATGCTGTGACTCTGCAGTAAGTTCTTCTAGACATTCTCCATTTAACAGGGTTTGTTGCCGATCTTGTTCTTTAATAAAAGAAACACTTTCATAGATTTATTTAAAGATCATAAAGAAAATAGAGGCTTAGTTTAAAAATACATATTTTAGACTATGTGCTAATCTTTCAGATTTTGAATTTTCACTGAAAATTTGCCTGCGATCAAATGATGTGATTAAGTGCAGAAAATTCGTAAGAGTGTAAATTTCTCAGGAGGCTAAAAAAGTTGAAGTGAGAAAGAAATTTTTGCACATGAAAGTGTTTGAACTCATTCTTAAAGTAATTATGCTATGACATTTCTAAAGCTTAAATAATGATTAAACTATCACATGCTATGAACTCAATATGTTTAAATTTTCATTGCATCTGGCTTTGAAGTGTTCCTTTTATATTACTATTGCTCATCAGGGGATGTACATAGCTGGCATTACATACATGGGTTCCCTGCACAATTTAGCTTAAATGCTTCAGCGGAAGTTAAGAAACGTATTCAAATGGGGAAGAAAAAAAGCAAAAAAGTTTGAAGCACACAGTTGAGAACTCACCAAATACTGGATAATCATTTTTATTTTGCACCTTAACAAGTAGAAATGAGCTAATAATTTACACACATTTGAGTAATTAAAAATCCATTTGAAAGAGACAGATATTTACTTTAAAATAAAACCTCTCTCAATCAGAATGAGAATAGTGGCTGCTTGCCTGCAAATAACTAAGCCTAAAAAAGCATGCAAACTGCAAGGTACATTTGAGATCAGAGTGATCTGCAAAAAAGACAAGTTCCTTTTACAGGATTTAGTGACTACAGGCCTGTCTTGTCTGATAGGGAAAAGACAGATCACCTCTCCCATCAGAATTCTTCAAATTTCAGTCTGAAGGCACAGAGAAACCCCCTGAAGAGCCTGCAGCTCGACAGAAGAGAAGAAAATGGTTTGTTTGTGTACAGCTGTACACAGGCTTATCAATGGCTCTCCACAGCAAAATACTCTTTCTACTCAGCAACAGTTTCAACTCTGCTGTGTTAGTTTAAAAACCTGTGTATGCAGTTATTTTTCTTTTGTTTTCAGAAGAGTTCAAACAGCTGAAAATTCTCTATTTTCTGTCAGGTACTCTAAATCAGCAGCATGAAGAAGACTAGGCGAGAAAAAAAACAGGGGAATGATGGACATGCCTACAACAGGGAGCCAAACCAAAGTGAAACCTTGAGGGGATGGAGAGCAAAGGGCTTTGCCACAAATCAGAGAAGACAAAGGGGGTTTTCCTTTTCAGTCTGGAAACCTGTCTGGAAGGCATGGCAGAGTTAGAAGAAGAGTCACCCATTTGGAGAGCGAGGGAAGGGGAGAGGCTTCTTCCGAAGCTCTTCTCACTGTATTACCCACCCTTCTTACTGGCAGTTGCGTTACAGGTTGGTACTTTTTCCTCCATTGAAAACCTAATAGTTTAAGAGGTTTGGAGTGCTTGCATGCACATGTCAAATTTAATTTGTGCAAAACAGGGAAGGGGAACAGATCCACTGCAGGACTCTGGCCTACCTTGAATCCCACCAAGTGAGGATTGCAGCACAAAGCCTGTTGCTACCTTCCTGCCATATTGCATTTGAGAAAACAAGCAGATTATGGCATTACTATAAACGAGCTGATTCAGGGCACTAAATATGGTGTATATGGCTGTAAATATAAGCCACTGATGCACAGACTCCATTGCAGAAGAAGTGTGTGACACTGATCTATTGGCAATGGGGGATCCAGGAGCTTGCAGAAATGTGAGGCAGAAGCTGCTGCAGGAGCCTCCCCAGGCACAGGCAGGGATGTTACTGTGCCCTATGCCTGTTGGGGTAAGGTGCTGCATGGCAGGATTTCATCTCTGACCATTGTTCTTTCTGGTTAATAACACAATGTGCAAGGCTGCAACAAGCTGCAGTGTAGATATTTAAAAAACAAGCCAAGAAAATGAGTGGTCTTATATGATAACATTATTATTAATTCAGGGACATGAAAGTAACATTTGGTCACAGGAAATCAAAGTCTCGCAAAGAATCTCGATTATAGTCATCCATGGCTATGTTAAAAACGGGAAAAAATTATGAAAACATTTGTCCTTGTATTATTTTAATCTTTTGCCTTTCCTTTCTGCTTTATTGAGACCACCTCCTCCTCCTCCTCATTCCAGTCTTTGGTGAGCAAAACAAAACAAGCCAGCCAAGTGAAAACAAACAAACAAAAATCCAACAAAATACAAAACATCATTTTTGAATGATTTTTTTTTTAAGTTACCCTTGTACAGTTAGTGTTTGCATTCAGAGATATTTTATATAGCTATTTCAGAGCAGCAGAATACTCAGAATACTAAGGTACTTCTAAGTACCTGCAGGCACTGTGTGCACTCTAACAGTGCTTTCTAAGGCAGTAGAGAAATAGTGACAGAAAGAATACACAGAAACTTTTAATTCTACTTCATATTTAAGATGTGATAAGAGATTATAGACCATTAAGGGGAGAAAAAAAAAAAAATAAAAAAAAAAAAAAAAAAAAAGGAAAGAAAAAAGGTGGTAATGGAACAAGAAAATTGCACCAGCAAAATTATCTTACTATAGTTCTCTATTTAGGTCATACTTTATATTTTCTCTTTTTCAAACAGTGTTTGCAGTCTACTGAAAACAAGATAAAAGAACCTTTGTACTGTTTGGAACAAACATATAGTTTGATTTTAAATGGTATTATGTTGCTCAGCACAAAAGCTAGTTTCACTTGTACAACTGACTTTTTACCTACATTTCATCAGAACAATCCCACTTACACATTGAAGGAAGGTCCAGAATGTCCTTTTTTGAATGCTCAGAAACCCTCAAGGGCTGTATAATCAATGGATATTAAGATGTTATAATCACAAAAAGAACAAGAGAGTCAGGCAAAGTAGACTAAGATAACAAGAGAGAATAAATGGAAGGCTTACCCTTATGCTAGGCTCACCTATAAAACACCAGAAGAGGGGATCTCCAGACAAGATCCTTCCCCACTGGTAGCCAGCTCTTAAATAGGTCTAGGAGAGGTGGAGCCAGGCTCCAGCCCTTCCGGCAGCACAGGGGAATTGCCTTCAGCTGTGCTCCCATGGCTGACTCATGGCTCGCCTCAGGTG
Source organism: Centrocercus urophasianus (assembly GCF_019232065.1). Lineage (NCBI taxonomy): Eukaryota > Metazoa > Chordata > Aves > Galliformes > Phasianidae > Centrocercus > Centrocercus urophasianus. Next base: position 68,604,273 of record NW_024884253.1, read on the forward strand.
ATCAATCAGAGGTTCAGGCCGTGACTCAGCAGTTCCCATACAAGGGCTAAGGCCACTATATTCAATTTCAATGGAATATGCCTGGTAATTTCAGTAGGAGTCAAATCAGTTTGTAATATATTTTAAGGTGTATAAAGATACATTAAGGTGTAGGAAACTGAAGCATGCTTACAGAGGAAATGTATCAACTGAACTCAGGGTACAAAACCAATGTAAAAAAATACAATGATGGTAATGAATAGCCATAGTATTAAAAATGCAGTAGAGAAAGAAAAGAAATGGAAAGATATTTCAAAAAAAGGCAAGAAAGGCCAAAGTTAATCACACAGTACTGAATTTTGATTCTAGTGGGCAGTCCTTAATGTCTAATGGGTCTTCAGGGAGGGATGACAAAAAATTAGGCATCACAGCAATCAGGAATCTAATAGCTAGGCAACCTGGTTCAGAATCAAGGACCAGAGGGAATGGCTTCAAGCTACGGCAGGGGAGATTCAGGCTGGACATGAGGAAGTATTACTTTTCAGAAAGGGTGGTCAGGCACTGGAATGGACTGCCCAGGGAGGTGGTGGAGTCACCGACCCTGGAGGTGTTCAAGGAAAGGCTGGATGTTGTGTTGAGGGACATGGTTTAGTGGGAGCTATTGGGAATAGGTGAACGGTTGGACTGGGTGATCTTTTAGGTCTTCTCCAACCTTGGTGATTCATAGAATTCTACGAATTCATAGATTCTACGAATCGGAGCTGGTGAGTCATGACCTATTCTTTTCCTTTCTTTCATAAATAAGACTCAGTCTGGCAAATACACAGTGGCAGTGCTTAACCAAATCTTATCCTATAGTGTTCATAAGCAGAAGAACATCTCATGAAAGAAACCCACTAGGAACTTGTGGTCCAAGGAGATTAACAAAGGCAGAAGTGAAGCAGCTGCATAGGTGCCAAGAAGACGTGAAGTTCTGAGAGACCAGTCCAGTATCTTTACACTGAGTAGAGGTGGGGGGAAGAAACACATCCTATTAAGTTTTGCTATTTGTAATATTATACATCCTCAGTGAGGAATGTAGAAACAAATACATGGCATGTGATAAGAGTGGTACAAATCAAGTACAGTATTGTTGCTGAAGTATTTTAACCTACAGGACAGGGAGTTCAGGTAGTAGGAATCTGAGGATTAATTGCATTACAAACTCATTGAACATGATATTTTTTCAGCCTTATATCTTAGAATCATTGCTTGTTCTCAAAGTTAAATAGCCAGGTGAATGCTGGATTACTGTGAAGGCGGAAGTCACTAAAAGAAGCCAAAGAAATAGTTCCCTGTGGTGATACTAATGACAGATGATCCCTACTGTCTGCCAATCAATCATCTGAAAAGTTACTTATTTCCTAGCTGGGAGACTGCAGTATCTCATGGAATATATCACGTATTTTTAAAAGTTGTAGCTTCACAACCCATGACAATTCAAGATAAATTTTTAGTTCATGTGCTATAGCAATTGTATGGTCAATTTTCAGTATGAAAGAGAACTAGAATTTTACATTACACAGCAGAAGCTATCATGTAGCAAGTATTCAATAATACATTATCTGCTAGTTGTTAAATTATCAAATAATTACCATATAATGACAAGTTATATAAAGTACTGTATTATTACAAGATAAAGGCATGATTAATTCAGTATTCTAAATCTATGCAATAATTACTTCTGAATTGGATAAAATAATTACACTATGAACTGCAGACATATACACCTAGTCAGCCTCCATGCGATAATTACGTGCTTGTTACTTGGTTTTCCATGAGAAGTTTCCAGTGAAAATATCATGCAAGTAAAAAGAGCAGGATTTTTTCTGTCCTTAAGATTTAAAGTCACTTGGATTACTGGGGCAGCTTTCCTCTCCAATTAAGTGCTAAAACGGAGCACAATTATTGTGTTACACATTTCCACTTGGTCAGTCATCTACTGCAATGCTAGTCCTAATTGACAAAGGAAATAGACCAAAACATGCTAAAACGAACGTTTAATTAGCTCACATTCCAATTATAAACAACACTTCCCTCACCTTCGATCAACTGACAGAAGTAGTAATGATAAATTATAGAGCAAGTGTAAATAAAGTGTTTTTAATTAGTGTAATTAATCACTTCACACATTCTTCAACCTGCTTTGCTCATTTGGGTAACAGTTGAAAGAAAGCACTAGCAAAACTCTTTTAATGTCCTTCAAACATTCATTTACAAAGTTAATAGGTCAAGGTGCCTCACATTCCAGTTGGAGGAATCATCTTGTAAGTGTTCCTTAGTAGTCCTAATTAAGGATTTCAAATACCAAGATGTCATTGTTTACTCTTTCTTCTTCTTCTTAGGTCATTAAGGTTTTGTTTGAAATATTGATTTGAACTCTACAACCTACTTTTCCGGTGTGTTTAAGAGTGTATATTCATGAAAAATAGTTGCTAACCACTTCTAAAGTTGCTTGCATTTGTTGCCAGTTCTGCAAAGAGATGTATGATTTTGAGAGATCTAATAAAATGAAACATTGGCTCAAGTACCTTTAGATGGAGCATTCAGTTTCTGAATGCTCAACTATAGTTGGAAAGCTGGAGGAATGCTAGAACTGGACTGAAAGGAAAATGAAAACTTGGATAACTCTGGATGGTAACCTGCAAGGTTGTTTCCAGCATATTTGAGGGTAGTGTAGAGGGGACGATAGTTACAGACAAATTCTGTGGCATCTTACTGGTATCTCCCATTTTTCAAGTCCTGCTCTCCTAATCAGAAATAAATTTTCCTTTGAAATCAGAAGGGCAAAGAACATTTGTTTGTTCTCAAACACTCCCTTGCAGCATGGCCTATTTCTGAGATCATCTGAAATTTTTTTTTTAAGAATCTCTGTTGCAGATATTATTTAGGACAGTTCTGGAAAGCTGAAAAATTCAGTGGAGAGAAGGTGAGGGATGCCCTGCAAAAGATTCCTCAGGTCTGCAAGCCTGTGGGGATTGCAAGGGACAGCAAATTGTTACTTAAGCCCAGCCTTATCTCCTTTCTTCCCCATTTCCAGTCTCTGCAGAACTGCAGTTGGAAGCAGCTGTGGCAGCAGTCAGTTGTAGGGAAAAGTCCAGGGAATTAGGTGGGAGACCTTTGTGGTTGTCATAAAAAGACAACATTTTCTTCATTAGAGGCAGAAAAATGAAAGATTGGACCATGGGAAAATGTAAAATCCAAAGGAAATATCCAGCTTGGCCATCAATATGTGCTTGAATCAGGGGTTTAGTATGCATTAAATATGATGAAAAAAATAATAAGGAAAAAATTAAATAAATTGATGAAAACAAATCCAGTTAGCTGTGACTGGTCAAGCATCCTGTAGGAAAAGGATTTTCAAGACAGCTGTTAGTTACATGTCACATGGAAGATAATATGTAGCTGTAATATAGCAGTAACAAAAAGCATTCTCCCCACTTTCCCTTCAGATAAAGATCTGTACTAGCAAAGTATTTCAAGATCTATATTCTAGGAGATATTCAATATTAAATATGTAGGTGACTGTGTTACAATAAGGAATGCCAAAGCTGCAACGTAACACAGCTATTCCATGGCCTAGTAATGTACAAAGCTGAAAAAAGTGTAGGTGAAGAAGCATACTCAAAATGAAGAAATAAGTGATAAAACTTTGGATACTAAAGTAGGTTTCTTATTATGAAACAAACATCCCTTCAGATGAACGGCAGCAACTCTTAAACAAGTACACAGAAAATGAACTTGTTTTACAGAAATGGAAAGTAATTTATATGCAGTACCATGCACTGCCAACACCAAGAGGGCTATGTGCTACCTACAGATACAGAAAAGGGCTGTAGTGTTGTTACAGAACCTATCTGTAAGCACTGGAAAATAGGCTTCAGTGGAATGCGTTCAGAAATGTAGCATATGTTCATTTTCATTCAAGACACCTATAAATGATACATATCAGGAGATAAGATGTAAAAACCAGGCTGATGACATTATGTAAAGGAACAATACAAGGATATCCCTTCTAACTCTCTGACCTAATTACTGCTAGAATAAAAGACGAAGAGCACTTTCTTTCAAGAGTAAGTGAACTGGGAACAGAAAATGTTTTCATTACATACTAGTTATGTGCTTTTTCTACAAGATAAAAATACAGCCATTATTGTAAGGAGAAGACGGAAGACCTCAGTTAGGATCTGAAATAATAAATCACTACTGCAAGGGACAACAAAGTACCACAAACATTCGTAAGAAGTAACAGAAAAATGTAAGACTTGAAGTGAAAAAGCCATTTAGAAATTCCTGTTGATGACTCGTGAGCAGCTCTACAATCGAGGCTGCTAGATACTAAGCACTACCATTGACTATCAGGACTCCAGTGCACTATTGCAAGAAGTAATATCCTCTCACACTTCTTTGTGCTCTTGCATCCCATCCTAACAGTAATGAGTTTGTTTTTGATTACTGATTTTTATTTTTATTTTTTTGAATGCTCTTATTGGAATTCTTGAATGCTTGACTCTCTAGGTTTCCAAGTACTGCATAATACTAGTGACATATGTCCAGATAAGAAGAATCTGTACTTGATTAAGCCAAGACTACAAAATGGAAAATATGAACTCCAAATATTGTTTGGAATTGTTTCAAACCTTTGCACACTCCAAATACATATTGCCCAGTAGTTAAAATTCACTTAACTGTACACCTGGGAGAGACAAGAAAAGTAAAAATAGCTGAGCTAGCTAAAGAATTACATAAAGGGAAAAAATTTCTTCATGGATGGCAAAAATCTGTAAGTGATAACTTATGAATGTAACAGAATGAACATGAATTCTGGTGAATTCAGTTAAAAGTTGTTGGGAAGTTAGGAAGTATATTTTGGAAATAAGAAATTGTAGCAAACTCATAGAACAAGGTAACATAGCAAAGTCTAGGCAGCCCTGACATTATAGGGTAAGTTCAGTGTTATTTATTCAGGTAGTGTACTGTTTTGCTTTCTGTATCGTACCAAATAGGGCATTACTCCAGATATCTTTGTGAAATGCCAGACTGCCAATTCTTCTTTCTTAAGCAACCTTGGTAGTATTTCATAATAAAAAAATTTTGGAGCTCCATTTTAAATGAGAGAAATTAGTGGAGATCAAGACTTTTAATGATAAGCAGGTTTAATAATAGGCTTAAACATATTTAATCTCAGTATACAGAAGCTGCCTGTGCTTTTGATTTTTATAGAAAAAGCTGTCTGAAATTTTGATTAAAAACAAGGATAACCTACTGCAAATTTTTAAATGACCTCAGGATTAAGCAACTTCTTTTATAGAAGATTAATCATATTTTATGAAATTGCTTGCTAAACTCAGCACATATTGAATTCAGATATGATCTGGAAAACATAATTTATCACTGACCATTAGGATGATGGGTGTTACAGGAGCAATAGATGGAAAGCACCCAGGAGCAAGATGGGCAGCAAGGATAGTAGCTAAATTGCATTTCTGTACTGCAGAGGACACAAATAGAAAAAATAATTCCCACTAGCCTTCTATCTATGTATGTGTAAGGTTGAACTGGAGCTCTTTTGGCAGTACAGTTTCTGCTGGCACATGTTACACCTTCATCAGAAGCCTCTGCCAAAAAAAACTTGTTAGTAGCTGGGGTTAGACACGATGTGAACTACTTTAAGAATGTAAATCTCTTCTGTCTACGAATGACCTGATTTGTAGATGATGTTACTTCTGTGAAACTCTACATGTGGTATGCAGGAGTGGTAAAAGTCACACAGTATTCACTGTAACAGAATTTTTCTGCCTACTGAAAGATCAGAATATGGAACAACAGCAGAACAGTACCTGAACTTGGCTTCTGGGTGGGTTTAGAATCGTAGAATATCTCAAGTTGGAAGAGACCCACAAAGATCACGGAGTCCAACTCCTGGCTCCACACAGGACCACCCAAAATCCAAACCCTGTGTCTGAAAGCATTATCTAAGTGCTCCATGAACTCCAGCACGTGGGGCTGTGCCCACTGCCCTGGGCAGCCTGTTCTATGTCCACTGCCCCCTAGTGAAAAACCCTGTCCCTCACCCCCAGCTGCCCCTCTCCTGACGCAGCTCTATGACGTTCCCTCGGGCCCCATTGCTGTCTCACAGAGCAGAGCTCAGCGCCGCTCCCTGTGAGGAGCTGCAGCCGCCATCAGGCCTCCCCTCAGCTCCTCTGCTCTGGGCTGAGCAAACCCAGGGCCCTCTGCCATTGCTCTTATGTCTTACACCTTTACTATCTTTCTTACCCTGTGACCAGAAGAAGAAAGCTGCACGTGAGAGCAGGCGCTGTATGCAGCTACACAGACAGCAGTGTCCAGCTAAGCAGGAAGTCCCATGCTTTGATTTGGGAAACACCGTATTTTGACATAAGCAATAGTTATTTTTAATTTTTCATTTTCATTACCTATCTCCTATTTTGTAAAGAACAGATACTTTTAAAATTGAATATGAGCTTGGTTTACAGAGGAAAAGAAAAAAAAAGAAGAAGAAACTAGGTAATTATGGGTATCTTTTGCATGATTAAGTCATAAATTTTTGGAAGTATTTTATGCATTAAAAGATCAACTGTCAGTTTCAAGTATTCCTAATCACCGTATGTGCCCAGCACAGCCAAAGGCTGCTATTGATAGTATTGAACTGAAGTGCTCCCTTTTCATTTCTAGGAAATAAAATCAGGTGGTTACAGACACCACACAAACATGAGTCACACAAAGTTGAGTGCATTATCCATCAGAAATAATAATTAAAAAAAAACCCCAAAACCGATCTCCAAGGCTCCAAAACAAAACCAGCCAAACAGCAGCAGCTTCTGGCTATAAAGGATGCACAGCTACTCACAGATAGTTGGTATAAGACAGAAGTTATCATTGGATTTATCACTTTGCTCTATGAGCTTAGCTAATAGCACAGAATAGGTTTCCTTTTCTCATGCGAAGTAATACTTTTTTTTTTTCTTTTTTTTTTTTTTCCCCCCTGAGCTTTGACAGACTTGAATCTTTTCTGTCCACAAATGAAAGTAGCTACTTGGCCTTTGAGGTAAACCGATTCAGAGCGTATTTAACACTGCCTCAAAGGTAAGTCTACTAAGTAGTAAGTCAACAAGGTGAACATTTTATGAAAATCTTTTTAATTTCCCAGAAACACCTCTTTCATAAAACAAAAAGTGCAATATGAGAACTTCTCTGCATATTTTGATTGACGTAAAAAAAATACCACTCATTTTTCACTTATGTAATATCTCCAGCATAAACAGCATTTTGCATGTTGTCCTTTATCGAGAAAGAATCCCATTAAACTCCTCACACACCCAGGATTTTGTTGATGCTTTTTTTTTTTCTTTTGTTTTCTCCTTCAGTGTCCATAGATATGCACCACCCTCCTTTCACGTTGTACTCATAAAATGCATTTGTCCATTTCTAAAGCCAGAATGAAAAAAATGGAAAATAATGGAAAAACTGCCTACTTTATGTCAGACAAGTCACAGAAATTTGACTTTGCTGAGAATTCTGTAAACTCCATGTGGCACAAAAGAAATTAAGCCCCAAACCAGACCTGCCAAGGTATTCTGTTCCATTCACATCTCACGCAGGCCAACAAACCAATTACCTCTTGCACTGCTGCATCAACAGACTGGTTTCATGCTCGTGAGCTGGCACCAGAGGATCACTGAGCTGTGCAGTTCTTGGCATCTAACTGTGCTGAGAGCACGGCTGCTGGCATACCACTACAGCATGAGCAGAATGAGTGGTTTATCAGTCTGTCAAGAGGATGTGGGTGCACTTGTTTCCTGGCCTGCACTACAGACAAAATATTTACTGATGTTCTTTTGCATTGCAGGTTCAGATGCCAAAAGTCTTTCTTTGTTCTGTTTCTACAGATGCTACCATAAGTCACTGTCACTTTCTAATGAGTTTCACTAACTGCTTCCTGCAGTGGATGAGGGAACACCTGGTTATTCGAGCAGGATTTGTGTTTGCCACAGGCTAATCATTACAGGCTGATCATTACCTCCTTTCCATCTTTGAAGCTGCTACTAATTGTTCTTGATTTTCTGATCTCTTTGCTCTCTCCTTCATTTTCCTCCTCCATCCATATATATTTTACCAGCTGTTATTACTACTGTGTTAATTCAACTTTCACATTTTGTAATGCAGTAATAAGGTGAAATTTTAAGGAGTTGTTTTCTTCAGGCAAGGATGTTAAGTCAAAAAGCATAAAATAACACCATGCTCCAAAGTCAAACTCATCTCAAGAGAAACAATCTCCATATATAGTAATATGGTGATATGAGTATGGAATTGATACATAAAAGCCCATTTCATCACGTAGGCATAACCTGAGATAAGGGAACCCTGAGAAACGTGCTTTAGGTGACAATACACTGAAACAAAATTCAGCCTATAGGCTGCTGTACAGAAATGGAGGGAACTTACAAATGACTTAGGTGCAACGCTGTCATACTATTACTTTTGCTCTGTCAACATGACACATCAGCGAGCAGTGTGGATTATCCTGAAGTCAGATAAACGTGTAAAAAGTAAGGATTACAAGGCCACTTTTATAGTGAAAATGTTTTGGTTTTTTTTCCCTCTCTGAGGATGAATAGGCATCTGTTTGGGAAACAAGATACTGAGGTTTTATTTCATGATGTGTGAAAACAGAAAAGATAAAGGAATTGGGAAATAAAAGACAGAATGGAAGCAAGAAGGTAAGGAATGGACATAAGGGTTTGGCAAGAGAGGAAGGTGTATTTTAGGGAACAGCAGGATAGCAAAGATCAGAGCATTGGAAAGGACAAGGCTACAGGGAGATTAAAATGAAGCCAGCAATTTAGATCCAACAGGACATGAACATACTGGACTGTCATGTTTTGAACAGTTCTGCTGGTGGCTTCAAGCACTTTCTCTCTGAGAAGCCTATAAATCCCCTTGGATGCATGACTGGTCTTTAAAATAACTGCAGAAGAACAGGCTTTCAGTGTCATGCATAGTAGGGTGTTCAAAGCAACCCCTTTGCTGCCCCTGAGGAACCAGAGAAAGCAGAGGCTACTTTGCAGAGTGCTGCTGACTCCTGCAGAATTCTCCAGGCCTCCTGTGAATAAACAGTCCTAAGAGTTTGAAGACGGGCACAGCATCTAAGCAGAGCAAGATCAGCTGGACCCGAGTTACAATGCGTAACATCCCACAGTCAGAATGACTTAGCAGGGCACAGCTGGTGAAACAGATGCCAAATACCATTAGGATTGCTGTTGGGAAGATGTGTGGCTCCACTCCTAAAACTGACTCCTTGCAGTGGTCTTTTCCTGACTGTGTAAGGGAACTGATAAAAGAGTAAAGTTTAAAAAAAAAAAATTAAAAATCACTTGTTCTCTTGAGGTGAGAAGACAAGCATGAATTTAACATGATGCAATATCCTAGAAAGAAAGATATGCTTGTTTTACCTGAACCTTACCCTGCTGATACCAATGATAAGAGGTTTGGACAGCTAGTGAGCAAAGTTCTGGGTGAGAACATGCAACAGAGAACAGAGAGACTGCACTTAAACAGAAGATGCTTCTGGCAGCTGCTCACTGTTTAGAGGATGTGCCACATTAGATATTGGGCAAAGATGACTTAGAAACCCCAGAGCTTTGAGCTAACAAATTGAGAAGGCTTGCATTAAAAGAGATGGATGGAATAACAAGAGGCAGCCGAAGATCCACCCATAAATATTTACTCTAAATATATTAAAAGACTGTCAGATGCTTCCTCAGACACATACCCAGTGTGGCTTATCTGTAGCTAAAAACTGTTTAGTCAGATGACTACCAGGTTTGCATTAATGCAAAAGGAAAGAGAAGTAGGAGGAAAGGTGAGGTGACCCTTTTAATGCACTTATGCCACTGCTATTCCAAAGATTCTAAAATTATTCTCAGTTTCTAAAATTAAAGAGGGCATCCACAGTGCTGAGGTGATTTTTGTTTCTGAAACATACTTGAAGAGCATGTGGTTTTTTGAGTTTGTGTGTTTATCAGGAGATCCCATGAGAACACCTCCTTTGTGTGTGCAAAGAATGACTCAGCTGGATCACCCTGGCACTCAGAGTAGATAATGAAATGGAAATAACTTCATCTATCAACAAATTGTGAGGTCCACTGATGCCAAATTTCAACTCATTCAGCATGTCAGCCATCTGACAGGTGGCAGTTTCACAAAGAAGAGCAATGGAATTGAAAACACATAAACATATCTTTTTACACATTCATTGTGTAAATGGAGCCTTTTTGTTTCAATCTATTTTCAATATCAATGAATAAAGCGGCTGATAGAGGATGAAAATCATAAAGGTTGGAGAAGGAATTCTCTTTCAGAGTGGGACATCTGCTTTCACACTGAGTAAGGAGGATCTCTGTTATTGTAAAAAATTGCTGAAACAAAATTGAATTAAGACAATAAAATAAGAGCATAGCCCATCTTTTTAGTCTCAGAATTAGGCAGTGTAGATAAGTGAAAAACACATCTGTTTAATACAACAGTATGTATAATTTCCTGAGATAAAAATTGTCTGTTCATCTAACGTCAGTCATTCTTTAGAGGAAAAAAAAAAGAGAGAGAGACTTCTAAATGGCACTGCTATCCATCTGTGTTGCATTTGGGGCAAACAGTTTCAAGTGACTAAAAGAGTTAATACATCACGGGACTGAATACTCTGTGCTGAGCCACGTTTTTTCTTCTGCAGAAGGACTGGGATGTCCCTAAGTGCCTGCAATTTTGTTAAGGTGCAGCCTTAGCAAAGCGCACTCTGAAATGGTAAAAGCCAAGAAAACAGTATTATTTAATCTCTGTTGTATTTACTGCCTTATCAGCATCCTGTATTCTCTAATTAATCTTAATTAATCTTGAACAGAGGACAACAGAGTCACAGATGCGAATATTCAGGAAATGTGGAAAAGATTGCCCACAGTACTGGCAGAGTCAGGGGGGGAAAGCCGGAGTTTCAGTACAAAACGCCAAGTTTTAAATTGAAGATTAGAATGCAGCATTTTAAAAATATCTGAGAATTGCAGCCATGTCACAGTGATACGGGAGTTTTTTGTGATCCATGTCAACAAAAGCTCTATTACTGCTGTCTGTAGTAACTATTTAGAGAGCAAAGAAAGAGGGTTTCCACATGAAATGATTAAGCAAGAGAAAAATAACTGGTGAGACAATTCCATTTCGATGAGAAACTTAAACACCAGAAGCTCCATAAATCTGTTCCATAATCCTTTTAAGACCAGTCTAAGGTTCATTTTGTGGAGACTGAAGCAAAGGAAATAGCATGACAGATTTAAGTATAGATACCTTAAATTAAAGTTAGAGACTTTTGGATTAGGAGACATTTGAGCCTGTGGTTTATGTTAGGAAGAAAGTGCCAATGGATTTGCTCAGTTATCTCAGCAGTCTGTCTAGCTCTCATTCTGCTACTGTCACGACAAGAGAGAGTAACCATTGCCTCTCCTCACTTCTGCAACCTGTACAGGTCTGTAAGGACTCCATCTGCCCCAGTGAATTATTTCAGAACTGATTTTGATGCTAGTATTGTCGCAGTCCATAATGTGGCATACAAATGAACCATAGGGGCAATGGCAAAAGGGAGCTAGTAAGAAGGAAAAAAATTCAGGACCAAAACTTTCCTCTCATTCCACGTTGATCTCATTTATTCACACCACCCATCTTTAAAATGCAAACTTACAAACACTGGCAGGAAAAGGCAGCTTGGACTTCAGTGATTGCTCAGAGGCCTCCAGGCTCTGTGTCACAGAGGATGGATGCATTGGTGCCTCAGACAGCTCATCAGCATGTTCCCCACCTACCTGTAGGCGAGACTGTGACCTTATCAGCCTTAATGAAAAGCTTTATCCAGCAATCACCCTTCTTTATCCACAATTGTACATCTGTGTTTACTTGCCTTCTCTCACTGAACTTTCCCTCCTTTGGTGTCTTTTCTTTCTTTCATCTCCCATTTTTCCAAGCTTTCTAATATAAAATATTAACGTACAATCTCCACAATACTTACTTAGCTCTCTGAAAATGCTTTTTTCATGTTTCTTTGCTGATTGAATCACTCAGTTACACCACAAATTGAGCAACAGTCCTCACTAAATACTCCTGGAGGTCTTATCTTTATCTGAAACATCATCAATATTAGCTCTATCCTGAACTCTGGTCCACAGCCCATCAAAATTTTGCTCCACTGCATGTTTCCCTCTGCAGTGATTCCAGTCCATACACTCAATGAACATTTCCATCCTTATCCTGTGACCTATTCTCAGCATCTTTACATGACCCAGCTTGGCTTTCACATCTCTGATCTTCCCCTGAACCTTGTTTCAATGACAAGTATTCATTTGTACAAAAACTGTGCTCTGGGGCCCATCAGAAACAGAAAACAGTGGGCTGAAGAAAGTTTCAGAAAGGAACAGCCAGCTCAGCCACCCACTGCAGGCTGCCAAGCTGAGTTTTACAGCTACTGACAGCAAGGAGGAGGGATGGAGTGCCACTACAGTCACACTGAGGGACTGGTGGAGCCTGGGATATGCAGTACAAGATGGTGGCCACCATATGGGCCAGCAGCCCTTAGCTGCCCACCTCAGAGACTGAGGGTACTAGTGAACTATTGACCTTCTGCTGGTGGCAACTCCACAAGCACATAGGACAATCTCGGCTCCTCTCTGACACCATGAAAGCAACATCAGGTTGTATGTGGTATAAACTGGAGTGATACAGTTGTGACAGATTTATAGCTATGTAAAGGCAAAGAGAAATTCCTGCAGTACAGGAAGCTGGACAAAGGTACGCAGGTTGAGGTCTTAACTGACCTTAACTTTATTCATAGTTTCCTGTTTTTTGCTTGTCTCTAAGTAGAATTACAGAATCATAGAATCATTATGGCTGGAAATGATCACTGAGATCGTCTAGTCGCAACTGTCAGCCCATCTCCCCCATGCCCAATAAACCACATCCGCCACTGCCACATCTACCTGTTTCCTGAACACCTCTGACTACACTGCCTCCCTGGGCAGCCAGTTCCAATGCCCCACCACCTTTTTGAAGAAATTTTTCCTAATATCCAATGTGAAACACAAAATAGAAACACATTTTTTCTGGCCAGTTTATACTGAGTTGAAACAGAAGAAAGAGGTTGGCCACAGTAAAGGAGCACCTCTCAGATGCAAACAGCCTTGTCCCAGGCCTGGGCAACCACAGAAAGCTTATGTGAGGAAACAGCAGTTATGAATCTGCTCATCTTTGACAGTAATTACTTAAAAATAACAGATGGCTCTGCTTGCCCCATACTAATAAGAGCTTTATACAGCACTACCTATGTATTTGTCTATCAGCTCATTCACACTCAGCAAGAATAATTAGGGAGCACTAGTCTTAGCAATATGGAACACCTCCTGCCTAAGCCACCTTCGTGTGATATGTCTTGTTAGCTTATGTCCACACTGGTAAAGAAACTGCACAAGATGATATTTGGGATTTGAGGTATTATAACCTCAAATAGCTGCCTGTGCCTGCTACATGACCATTTTTTAAAAACAGTTCTGAGAAAGTCAGAGTGCAGAAAACCGAATCATAAGGATTCTGACTACAGAAACACTAATCTTCTTCAAAGGTAAAGCTACCCACAGATTAACTTGTTACACTAGGTGCACGCAGTTCAGGAAAAGAAGCTGTGGTCACATCCCTGGGGAAGCTTTCATATCATGATTTCAAAAATCAGCCTCAACTAGGCTAGAACTGACACAGCAGGCTAGAAATGTTCTCCTCACAGTTAACCTAGTGACATACAGTACAGCTAAGCATTCAAAATGCAGAAGGAAATTCAGGTAAAATTGTAAATTCTAGACTACAAAAGCTAAGTAATGGCACACAATGATGATTTTTCTGCATTATCACTCTTCCTCTCCCTCCTTGTCTTATGGACGGTGCACACAAAAATGCAAACCTATTCAGCGTTGCATGATTGCCTCATTCTTCATCATGCCACCTTGGGCCTTCCTTGAAAATGGTCCAACACAAAGGAAAAAAACAAACTCTCGTGGATTACCCTGTGACACTCAATATTCAAGTTCCAATGCATCACAAACAATGCTTTTTATGAAGTGAGACGTTTTTCTCACTTCCTATGTAGAAACTGAATGAATTACAATGAAAATTGTCTATGAAATGCAAATACTGTGAAATACTCCAGCGTAAGTCCTAGATTTCCCTTTGTATAACTTTTCGTATATTTGAGACACTGCTACCACAGTTCAACTAGATGTGTTTGTTCTCAACACACCTGTGGATGAACCAGTAACATACAAAACAATGTACTGGAAAAAGGTAACTTGAATGATTTCCTAACTATCACATCAGAACTTTAGGATGCAAAGGAGAGATAAAAATCAGCTTTAAGTGAGAAGCGGAACTATTAAATACGTAATTTTTGTTTTCATTTAATATCTATGTTCTCATTGTGTAGAGAAGTTAATAGTGCTCAAGATGAAATCACAGAATGATAGAATCACAGGGGTTGGGAAGGACCTCAAGAGACCATCGAACCCAACCCCCTGCTACAGCAGGTACCCTACAGTAAGTCACACAGGTAAGCATCTACACAGGTCTTAAAATATCTCCATAGAAGGAGACTCTACAACCTCTCTGGGCAACCTGTTCCAGTGCTCCGTCGCCTTACCACAAGGAAATTCTTCCGCATGTTAGTATATAACTTCCTATGTTCAAGAGTTAGGCCATTGCTCCTTGCCCTGTTGCATCACCAAGAAGAGGCTGGCCTCATCCAGCCTTGCTTCCCAGCTTCCCTTTAGGTATTTATAAGCATTTCTTAGATCCCTTCTCAGTCTTCTCTTCCTTAGGCTGAAGAGACCAAGTTACCAAGCCATTCCTTATAGAGGAGATGCTCCAGGCCCCTTACCTTTGCTGTGGCCCTTCACTGGATTCCTGGATCCCTGTCTTTTTCGAACCCAAACTGGACTGAGTAGTTTAAATGCAGCCTCACCAGTGCAGAGTAGAGGGGGAGACTTCCCTTGACCTGCTAGCCATGCTCTTTTTAATGCACTCCAGAATACCACTGGCCTTCTTGGTCACAAAGGCACACTGCTGGCTCATGGCCAATCTGTTACTGCACAATCTAAACCTTAGCTTTAGGGTAAATGAAGCATTGACAGAAAATGTACAAAACAAAATACGATAATAATTGCTGTAGAGTACAGTCACAAGAAAAAGAAAATATTCTGCATAGACAGTCTTGATAATGGTGCTTTTAACTTTGCAAACAGAATAGCATTTTAACTGATGTATCTGTTAAATTTTATTCTAAATTGAAAACAGACTCCCAAACAAAAAGAAAAACCCAGTGTATGACATCCCGCATTTATGATCGATTAACTGCAACTGTTGGCTTTGGCATATATATCTGATTCTTAATTAACAACCATAAATAGCAAACGGCAATCTAGTTTCACCACATTCCTATTTGATTCCTATATTTCTGTGACACTCCTCAGAAATTTGTTTGAACAGCAGTTACCTTCACCTATCCAGATTTCTTTCTACCTGCTATCCTCATCCTTCCCTAACATTTTTCTTAGTTTTCATCTCTTCATCCAGTTTCTGCAATGCCCACCCATAGGAGCTTCTGGCTTTCAACCTTCCCTATTGCAGTCCACGCAGATTCATTTTTCTATCTAATGTATGAAAACAATTGTGATCAGTCATTCAGTCTGTTTCTTCTCACTCTAAATACATTTCTGAATACAACAGAGTAAGGGGTGGAAAACTCAGGGCAACTTATAAGGGCTTAAACTGTTGCATCATGCTTTCCCTACAGAAAATTTTTCTCAGGTCAAAGAGCATCTTACCAAAACTGTTAGTGATGCTGTGGGCCCAGAAATCTTGTGTACATGAAAAGTGAAACACTATCTACTGTCCCAGGACTGTCAACTTTGAATCTGATTGCAAATCTTGTTTTAAAATAATGAAAAATGTTATGATAAATTAAAATTCTGCATTCAGCCTTGCACTGCTTTCACTTGAAATGATGACATTTCAGGTGACAACTCACCATTGCTTTGCAGAAGGCTGCTGTCACATTCCATTAGCCTTTCCACAGGAAAGGGAAATCATTCCCTTTGGTTTTAAGAAAGCTGAATTCGGGCAACCACCCTGAAAGATGTGTCTCAGTCACAGGGTACTAAGCAGCAAGGGACTGAAAAAGACAAAAATGGCTCAAGGGAGCAAAGAGGAAGACATATAGAGGAATAAAGGAGAAAATTGAAAAGCGTAGGTAAGGTCAGGAGCAGCGGCAGGAGTGATGGGAAAGTGTGTATAGTTTGTGGCACACAGCAACAGTGTATCAGAAAGGAGACTGAGGAAAAGCAAAGGAAAATAGGGAACTAATTTGCATCTTCAGTGCCCACCATTACATCTCATCTCAGACTTGTCAGCCTGTTGGAAAGCTTTGTTTCAGTGTCTGTGACTTTGGAGCACATGCATTTGTAGATATGTGCTCTACAAATACACTGGGCGGCACGTCCCTGTTCTTTACTCACTGCAGCTTTGATTCACTTCTCCAGCTGCTGATCCTAGCAGAGGATCTATCTACTCAAAGCACTCTTCTGCAAACAAGAACAGCTACCAAATGACCACTGAACCAACATCTGAGGAAAAGCCTCATCTTTCTTGCTGCTGGTGGTGTTCTGTGCATCATTCTTGAATAGTTCAGCAATTATGGCCCATTTATCCATTTGAAAATGTTGGTCCTAGAGACTATCAGCTATTAGCTAACAAGTGACATCACACCACCTCACATTTCAATTACTACTTTTGCATACTGAAGCAATGCTGCTTTAAAGATGCTTTTGTAGTGATGATGTTGAAGTCTTGCGTCATGACCTTGTAATACAGTATGGCCATACTGCAATTTCTAACTGTATTCCTTAAAATACATTCCACGGGGCTTCTGCCCACAGACTGCCAGTGAAATTCTCTCAATTACAAAGAAAATCAAAAATCAAATTGGAAATGCAGGGAGCCAATTTTCCTGCTCCCAGCTACACTGTCTTCTACTGATTTGAGAAAATAATGAGAAAAACATTCTAATACATGTATTCAGTTTTAAAGCATTAAGTATTACAAATAACTGTGGGTTCTGAAAAGCACATTTTTAGCAACTTACTTTCACTGGCTGAATAGTCCTGTGGATCAAGTATCCCTGATTCTTGCAGTGATCTAATGCAGGAGTCCACCAGCTCCAGACCTGTAGTGAGCTCATCTTCTATATCCTTCTGACCATCTGTAGTAACATTAACATAAAAAAGTATAAGAAAAGCAAAAGATAAAACTAGTTCCGTGCTATCACATACATATATCAGTTATAGCTGATGAAGGAATTAAAAACACACCCAAATGGCATGTTCAGAGCAGGCTGGCCACATTGATCCAGGAGAGTTATGCTGCCCATTAACAGCTTGGCTTTGGATTAATAAAAGCAAACTAAGAAAGCACAGGTCTTATCTTAAGAAAAACCTAGAGACCAGTTCCCTCTCTCAAAACTTTTCTTTATTCTATCTCTGTAGATGCTCCATTTGCCAACCCTAACCACTTTTGCCAAGTTCTACAATTTTTTCAGCAGAGTTTTCAAACATTAGAAAAGAAAACACCCAACAAGTACATAAAAGCATTGCTGTTCTCCCCTCTACCTTATTTGGGAAGCAAGCTTTATGGGAGAGAATATATGTAATACTCTAATGATAAGTTTATTACCTTGTGTTTGCCAGTGAAATTGCTCTTCTGTTGAACTGCAAAGAAAAAGAAAAAGTATTAATTTTTTATGAAATGATTCAGTACTGTGCCACCAATACGCAGATCTAAATATATTCTGAAGAAACTGACCTATGAATAAATAGCAGAATTTATGAAGCATTATTTTATGTATATTTCTTTTTTTTTTTTTTTTTTTTCCCAGGAATAACTTGCACAGCATTCATTCAGCAAGGAAAAATAAACTATTTATTAACTAAATAATTTAAAATGTACATACAGAAGCCACTATTTTAGTCTCAGTGTAGACTGTTGCAAAGCTAAATTGTCAACATTTTGCAACTTCTGGAGATTTTATTAGAGAAATAGGATTTTCCTATTCTTTTATTATTATTATTTCTTTTTTTTTTTTTTAGACTGCTTTCTCAAGTGAGCAGTTACCTCTGTTCTGTTTTTTTTTTTTTCAAATGAATTTACATGCATTGTTCCTGGTTCTACTTATGTACATTTTTATTATTCAAAAGTGCAGCTAAGTTAATTCAATTGGCCAGCACAAGAAAGTAAACTTCGAAGTGCTTGTGCTTTCATATACAAGCCCTTAACCAATGGAAGGTCCTAATTTATAATTATGAGGGTATACATTAGAATATAGGTTAGAGTAGCATGGGTTTTTTTTTTCGTTTTTTTTTTCTTTTTTTTTCTTAGTGGATATAATGAAGGATATGATTAATTAGGCAATGAGTACACTTTACTCAAAGGCATGATGTGCCTGTCCTTCACTACTGATCTTTCTTACAAGCCAAGAATACAAAAAGGTTTGAAGTCATTCATAATACTTTTATAATAATAGTGAATTATTATAGTCACAATTAAAACTGTACATCTTCTGCACATCTTTACACCTATTAGTAAAATAAAAATCAACAGGAACAACAAAAAAAAAAAAAACAAGACAAATTATTTTGAAGGGTTCAAGCAAAACAAATATTTATTTCTGATGTCAAGAATAATTGCTCTTCTTAGAAGCACATGGGTTTTAAATCTTGAATAGTTTTCTCCTTTCCTAGTGGATGCTGAACCTCTTATGAATATGTGAATAGAGCTCCTTGCATCTATGTCCTGTGAACAAGAATAATATAAATGAAATGAAATGCTTCTTTCTAGATGAAAATAACCTAAGTTAATTATTGATCAAATTTGGTAGTTTTTTTTAAAAAAAGGATAATTGCCTAATTTACATATAAATAGTACTAAAAGCATGTTTTAATTTCCAGCTGGCATCACAAGTGTTAATCTGACAAATTCAAATCTACAGATCATCATTTATTTCCAAATATCCTCCACCTGTGGCTTATTTTGATGCACTGGTGTGGGGTTTCATAGATTAAGAAGCTAGTCCTTCGATCAGACACTCAGCTAAAATGTTTGCACTCGAGTGCATTGAAGCTAATAATATTGAAGATAAACACAGCCAGAGTCCTCTGGCAAATAATTATGGCAAAGGACTGAACTGAAGAGATGACTTTAATTGAAAATGCCTTTTCAAATGTAGCCTTGACTCCATTTGGTGGTGACAAGGGACAGTGACTCTTTTTGCAGTTCTGTTTGTCTGACTTTTCAAACTGAATGTTCAGTTGGCACCAGTTGGCAGATGTTTCAAAGCAAAGTGAGCAACTTGAAAGCATTCTGCCTTTCTGGCATTAGGGTCATCCATAATATGCAGCATATATTTCCCCACTATACAGACCCACCTCCAGAACTGAGTTTTCTACATAAGTGATAGATACCACTTCAAGTGACACCACAAAATTCAATACCTCAGGTGGCTTTCTTGCTGGCAAAACAAATTTCTAAATCTTGTGGGCAACAACACTGAGTGTCATCTCATCCATGTCAGTGAGAAAAGAAACTCCATGTCTGCGCACAAAGAGTGAGCTATCTGGATAGATACCCAGGGATTGTCTTTCAATGCAGGTGCCAGAGGGCAGTGAGGGCAAGCTGCTCCATAGGGATGCTGAGGGTGGCTGCGGTGGTGGCAGTGCAGAGACCTCTGGGAGTTGGGGCAGGGTCTGCATCGGGACTGGGTTCCAAAACCGCGCCCAGAGGCAGAATGTGAAAATTCACTTTCTTTGTCCCTCACACACAAATATATTGGTGCAAATGAACATCAGTGCATATGACTGTTATTCAAGTCACATGCCTTATTGATCTTTAAAAGAGCACTGCAACAAAGACCCTTAATTCTTGGTGGGAGGGAGTTCAGGACTACAAGTCTCTCTGTCTGGCACATCTGTTGATTTATCACAGAGCCTGCATACACACTTTAAGGGCAAACCCGCACTGTTGTATTCCTTTGATTACCCAAGAAGCGTTCTTGTGCCTCTTTGTGTGGAGAAGTCATTAAGTTTCCACTCATTCCATCTTTGAGGAAGTGCTGCAATGATCTGCTACATAAAATGTTTCTTTCTATTGTTTTCTAAAACAATTCATTAAATTATATCTAACCCTACTGTGCAACAGCTACGAAAGGACTTGTACGAGGAGCTGTATCAGCTACAATCTTTCCAATTACTTTTGCAATGGAGCCTCACAAACATAGCTGTATGTAATTACAGGCAGATACTGTCTGACTGATTTTTAAATTGCTATTCCGGAAGTTCTCACTTGTGGAAGGTGGAACAAAAAAGATTCAGAGACATTTCACAAAAAGCATGGAGGTTGAGAAGCACTAATATTCTGGTTCAAGCAAAGGAGGAACAGTTCTTAAATAATCAGTATATTTTCTTTAATATTTTGTAAATAAACCAACCTTTGGTATCAACTGTGTAAGAAAAAAAAAAAAAAGGAGATAAGAATAAATCTGATATAATTCCTACCAATTACTACAGAAAAAGGTCCTAATTGCCACCCAGTTCCATACTATTTCTTGGTTGCCCAATTTAAATTACATCAGAATTTCTGACTGCAATAATCACCTCTATAGATGGGACACAGTCATCTCTCCTAAATCACACTCTATTAGTCAGCTATGGTATCAACTCAGCTGTCACGTCAACAAGTCCTTTTGATGGTCCAACAAATCTAATCTAATACTCTACAACAGTCATCAAAATTGTAAAAATAAAAAAAAAGTAATAAAAAGCCCCACTCCTCAAATCCCCTAATACTTTACTCATCACTGACCTTTTGTACCCTTTGAATTTCAAAGAAACTTTTAAAATTGTTACAGATTTCCTCAGATTACAGTGCCAGAAAACTGGCATAGTCTCCTTCTGTATTCAGGACCTGTCTGGATGCCTACACGTGCAACCTATTGCAGGGAACCTGCTTTAGCAGGGGGTTGGACTCGAGGATCTTTTGAGGTTCCTTCCAAGCTTTGCAATTCTGTGATTCTGTGAAAACTGTTAGTTAATTCCCACCTGTATTAGAAAGGCCTTGCTACAAATTCTTGAGATGAAAGGGAATTGTCTTTTTTTTTTCCCTCTTTTCTCTTTTCTAGTTTCCCTTTCCTTGTTTCCCTCCCCTTCCCTCCCCCTTTCCCCTCTCCTCTCCTCTCCTCTCCTCTCCTCTCCTCTCCTCTCCTCTCCTCTCCTCA